>NW_025999969.1:4967312-5016630 GCF_001458135.2 Marmota marmota marmota
AGTTGTTCTTCTTCTCCTTCTCCTCTCCTCCTCCTCCTCTCTCCTCCTCCTCCTCCTCCTCCTCCTTCTCCTTCTTCTTCTTCTTTCCTTGAGGTTAAAGTTTTAATTGTTGATTTAAGATCTTTTGTCTTTTCTAATATAAACATTCAATCAATAAGCTCTGATTAAGCTACATCCTATACATTTTTGCATTTTATATTTACATGTTTTCATTTTTATATTTTCATTTTATTCAAAATATTTCCCTTTAGATCCCTGAGTTATTTAGAAATATATTGCTTAGTTTCCAAATATGTGGATATTTTTTAGACCTTTCTGATAGTGACTTCTGGAATATTTCTTTGTGGCCAGTGAACATACTTTGTATAACTTCAGTTTGTTTAAAACTTGTTATGATTTGTCTTATGTCCCAGAATGTCATTTATGTTGGTGAATACTCTATGCCTTTCTCCTGTTGTTGGATAGAGTATTCTATATATATCAGGTTAAATTGGATGATAGCATTGTACACATCTTCTCTATCTTTATTGATTTTTCTCTCCTTTTTCTGTTAGTTACTGAGCAAAGAGGACTCAACCCCCAGTGTATATTTAGATTCACTATTTGCTGTTCAGCTGTGTGGTTGACTTTGTTTATGTTAATGTCTTTTGAAGCTTTACTATTAAGTGCACACACGTTAGGATTTCTATGTTTTCCTGACCCTAAAATTGTTCCTTTCATCTTTATAAAACGTCTCTTTGACCATAAAAATATTCTTTTTCTTAACTCTAAATGAGATTGATACAGCTTTCTTTACCAACCTTTTGTTTACATTCTATAATGTATATATTTTAAATGGGTTACTTTTAGTGAGAAAATAGCTAGGTCTTGATATTTTATTTGATTTGACAGTCTCTACATTTTAATTTGTGTTTATATTATTTACATTTGATGTAATTTTTGATATAGTTGGATTAAAATTCACCACCTCAGTGGCTTTTGTTACTTTTCCATCTGTTCTATTTTTCTCTTTCTACCTTTCTTTAGCTTTTGTTTTTCATATTTCCATTTTATTTGCACTATGTGTTATCTATGCCCAGAATTTTAATATTAGTGTTGTTCTCTGATTAACAATATACATTCTTTACTAATCAATATGTATTTTCATGTTGTATTATGCCACTTTCTGAGTAGTCTCAGGACCTTACAATAGTGTGCTCCTAATCTTGCTAACCTTTATACTCTTCTTATCATTATTTTTACTTATAGATATGCTGTGAATACATAAAAAAATTGTTGTTAATTTTGCTTTGAACTGCTTTTAGATCAGTTATAAATAAGGAAAAATATTTATTTATTTAGACTTTTTTAGCACTGTTAGTCTGGTGTTGCTATAACACAATATTTGAGGCTGGGCCTTCAGAAGGAAAGAAGCTTAAAAGTTTAGAAGCTAGTTAAAAGCTAGCTCACAGCTATGGACATTAAGATCATGAAGCTAATATCTGTTCAATTCTAATATCTGTTCAGGTGAGGGCCCAATGGCATCATGGTGGGAAATGGTAAAATAGGGAATCAGGAAGATGCCAGGCTTACTTTTTTTTTATTGGTTCTTTTTAGTCATACCTAACATTAGGATTCATTTTTACAAAATTATAAAAGCATGAAATGTAATTTGTTCTAATTCAGTGTCCAGTAATTTCCCTTTCCCTCCCCTTCTTTCTCCCCCGTTCCCTTGCCTCTACTTTACTGATCTATTTAGTTATAGTTTTGTTTTATTTTTAATTAGTGTCTTGTAAATATACATGATGCTTGATATTGTTCCACCGTTCTTGGGTGTTCTGTTATAGTCTTTAACTCCCTCTTCACATATTTTTTTCTTTTCTGTTTTTACCGTGTGTGTGTGTGTGTGTGTGTGTGTGTGTATGCACACACTCTTATGTTCAAGTTTACTTGATATCTATGGACCCACCTTCAAGTTTACTAATGTTCATGAGGTATCTTCTTCTCTGTTACTATGTTTTTCATCTCTAGCATTTCCATTTTAGTCTTCTCACAGAGAATTAGACATACTCTCACATGACAGTCTCTGTCTGCTGATCACATGTTTTCTTCCTTTTCCACTAGAATCTTTAACATTAATCACAGTATTTTAAATTTCCTGTTCAATACTTCCAGCATCTGTCTTTTGGAATCTGTTTCTGTTGGTTGTTTTGACTGTTGTTTTCACTAATATGCTGACTTAGTTCTCTAGGATAAATACTGAGTTCCATGTCTAGTCTTCTGAGGAACTACCATACTGATTTTCACAGTGATTTACAATCCCACCAATGGTATAAAAGTGTTGCCTTTCCCTCACATCCTCACCAGAATTTATTATTGTTTGCAATTCTTCATGGATGTCATTCTTAATGGAGTGAGATAAAATCTCAGTATTGCCTTGATTTGTATTTCCTTGATTGATAAAGATGATGAGCATTTTTTTCAAATATTTGTTGGTTACTTATATTCTGTTGACAAGTATCTATTTAGTTCATTTGCCCATTCATTGATTGGATTATTTGATTTTTTTTTTCTTTTTGGTAGTAAGTTTTTTCAGTTATTTATATCCTGGATATTGATATTCTGTTGGAAAAGTAGCTTTCAAAGATTGTCTTCATGCTCTTGTTTCTTTTGCTATGGAGAAACTTTTAAATTTGATGCCATCCTATTTATTAATCCTTATTATTTTCTGAGCTTTAGGAATCCTATTGTAAAAGTTGTCTGTGAGTCTGTGTTGGAGTGTTGACCTTCCATTTTCTTCTAACAGTTGCAAACTTTCTGGCCTAATACCTAGGCCAGAAATTTTGATCCATTTTGAGTTGACTTTTGGGCAAGGTGAGAGATAAGAGTCTCGTTTCATTCTTCTGCAGTTAGATATTCAGTTTTGCCAGGACCATTTGTTCAAAAGCTGTTTTTCTCCAACATGTTTTTAGTGCCTTTGTCAAGGATCAGATGACTGTACCTGTGTGGGTTTACCCATACAACATCTTTCAGGTTGTGTCATGATAGAGCTGAGGATATTCATATCTCAAAACATCAGCTGAGAACCTGTTATAATAATAGGTACTTAGGAACTGAAAAGCAAAGGAGAAATCACTTATATTAAGGAGCTTGAAAGACAGACTATGACCAAGTGCTGTACTTAAAAAAGAGAAAGAGTAGAGAAAGAAATCATAATTGGAAAAATCAATAAAAGCATATTGAAGAAGATATCATTTGATATGGACCTTTAAATATCACAGTGTAGGGCTGGGTTGTGGGTCAACAATAGAGCACTCACCTAGCATGTGTGAGGCATTGGGTTCAAACTTCAGCATCATACAGAATAAATAAATAAAATAAAGATATTGTGTCCAATGACAACTAAAAAAAATTTAAAAATAACTAAATAAATAAGTATCCACAGTGTAAATAGTAACTAAGAACTAGAATCTGGAGATTTGGGCTTCAGTCATGGCTCTATACTTCCTAGTTGGATAAATGCTTTTCCTTTCTGTATAATAATAACCCCAACATAAGTGAAATAATACAGCATCCTATACCTTTTAAGTGCTCAGTAAATATTACTTAACATCATCATTCACACTGTTTTTATTATCTAACATCAAAGTAGTCTTAAGCCTTGTTCAATGAGAACTCTTTGTATTAGGAAGAAACCCATGACCTTGTTTTATATCAATTGCTGGTGATATCTGGTTCTTTCACCCTAGAAGAATTAGTCTTAGCGCCATTCATGATGCTAACCCCCTAGGGGTTCCTGGGTCCAAAATCCCACTTGTGGATGGAAAACTGAAGCCCAGAAAAGGGACATGTTGAACTCTGGTAATATATGAGATTTGATTTTGCTTTTCAAAATCAAATGTAATTTATACAGATATGATCTAGGCAGGGAATAAAATACAATCTAGAGAATCCTGGCTACTCTGTTTTTTCCTCTATGTGGTGCTTACAGTGCCAGTGGGCAAATAGCAGTCTTCATGCAACTAGAGACTTCTGAAAGCATACTTTGTGCAACTAGCATAAACCTCCAATTCCACAATGGTAGCTGTAGTGGATTTTACCCAATGTTTTAATGATGAATGTAATCAGAACATAAAAAGATCTAAATGCCTACTTTGAAGGCATTTGCAAAAATGACTAGGAGGACCCAAAAAAAGCACAATTCAGTTTGTTTCTTTCGCATCTGTGTTTATTTTTCCCCTCCTCTTGTGCATATTGAGGATTTTCTAAAGATTATATTTTAAAAACCAAATAAATACTTTCCAAAATCTTCACTGATGAGGTAGATTACTGTGCTTTTTGTAGATGTGATTATTAAATAATTCAAAGGACTAACCCTGGAGTGACACTTCTACCCTTTTCATGGGTAATTTTTTAAGTTTCTCCCCCATACACAAAAACTAATTATATTTTCTCTACTTTTTTGGTATATTGCATCCAATATATTTTACTCATATATTTAACATACTAGGTACAGGTTTGATTAGAGAAAAAATGTTTACATTTTCTGTGTGCACATATGATACTAGGGATTAACTCCAGCCACTGCCGCCCCCGCCACCTAGGGCCTTGCACTTACTAGGCAAGCAGTCTACCACTGAGCTTCATCCCCAGCTTTGTTTTCAGTTTGAGACAGCATCCCACTAAGTTCTTGTGGCTAGCCTTGAACTTGCAGTCCTCCTGCCTTAATCTCCCAAGTAGCTGGGATTACATGTGTGCACCACTGTGCCTAGTTTCTGTCCTCATTTTTGTGTCCTTTATCCTGTCTTTAAAAAGTGTCAATTAATGAAAATAGGGAAAGGGGAGGAGAGTAAACCCAAAGTAGTAAGGGTAATTATGTAGATAGGTAATTATGAACAGAACATAGCTTCTGAAGCATTCAGTTATTTAGTGTGAAGTTTTCTATTGTTTTCCCCAATTTGTAAGCCAGTCCTAGCAATAGCTGTAGCACTTAGAGCTTAAAGACACATACACAATTCACAAACTGAGTTAGAAAATGATCTTTTTATGCTGAGGTGTATACCTCAGTGGTTGAATTCTTGCCTAGCATGCACTAAAGGTCTGGGTTCAACCCCTAGCACTGCATAAAAATAAAGATATTTGAATAATCAAAATTATGCCCTACACATATTCTTATATGCATGAATATACTAGCCTCCAGTGTGAGGCATACATGGGTGGATGTTCCTGGAATTAAATAGCCAAACCAAACGATTGGCTATTTAATTCCAGGAACATCCATCCATGTATTCAATCTCACAAGCCCATCTAGGTTTCTCAATACTATCATTTCATTCTTTGCTGTGATTGTGCTAAGAATTTTGCATGTATGATCTTATTTAATCATGATAAATCAGTACATTTGCCATTCTTTCTTATGAAAAGATATTAAATGTCATAATAATCAAAGAAATAATGACATGCTTCTCGCATTGGGGGAGTTGAATATAATGAATAGAGAATATGATTTTTTAATCTCAAATGTATTTTATATCTGAATCTTCCAAGTGTACTCTTTGCATTAATGAAATTAAAGCTGGCCACAATTGCATAAGTAATGGTCAACCATGTTCTTTTTTTCTTCCTTTTCTTTTTTTAATTGGTGCATAATATTTATGCAAAGTAGTGGGTTTCATTGAGGCACATTAATACATGCACATAGCATAATTTAATCAATTTGAATACCCAGGACAATTATTCTTCTTGTCTAATTAATATCAGAATTGAAAAGTTGGTTACCATAAATCGAAAAACTAATAAGTGATAATAAAATTTCATTCTAGGTTGTGTCTCCAGAGTACAAATTCTTAATCAATACTCATGTGTTCGTTTATTCATGCTGAGTGACTTCAAATGAATGTCCACTATTTGGCGGGCAGAGTTCTAGGCCCTTTTCTATGTGCATTATTAAATTCTTGCCTTGATAACTCTAGACACCACACAAAGCCTGTACTCTGGTCTTTCAGCATTGCCAGACTTTACAAGGTTAATGCTGTTGCATTAAGACCTACTTGAACAAATACACCTTGTTGTAAAGGAAATTCTTCTCTATAGGGATTTAGTTAACAAAGCATTCATTTAATTTGTCCTGGGCAGTGCATCCCAGTGTCCTGTTAGGAGATGCTCAAGGGCCTTTGGCTAAGGGATCATCTGGTTCAACTTTCTCATTTTAATAGGTGAGAGTGTTGCCCTCAAATCTACATTAAGATAGTGTCAGAGTCAAAACAGCTACAATACGTTGGGAAAATTTTTACTTCACTTCACCATTATCATTTCCTAGCACTAGCTCAATTCAGAAGTAGAGGTGAGGGGCTGGGGCTGTAGCTCAGTGGTAGAGCGCTTGCCTAGCATGTGTGAGGCACTGGGTTCAATCCTCAGCACCACATTAAATAAAATGAATAAATAAATAAGTAAATAAATAAAATAGAGGTATTGTGTCCATCTACAACACAAAAAAAAAAATTTGAAAGATAAAAAACAAGTAGAGGTGAAGATCATTAGAATCCTGGGAGTAAATAAATCTCTCCTCTCCTTTTTTACATCCTTGAAGATGCTATAGCCCACTCTCCTCTGGAAATTGATCTGGGTTACAGCATTAAGCCTTTCTGTTTATTTCTAATAACTGAAGTTCTATCCAACTGCTGCCTCACTTAGATTCCATATATTCCTTCCCAGATAAACTAAATGACTTCCTCCAGGTCAAGTAGGATTAGAATTTTTCTGTTGTTCCCCACAGCATTCTTCCCTCTCATGTGGTAGCAGATCCATTCTGGCTTGGGTGAGTTGTCTGTCTATTCTTCGATTCACACACACACACACACACACACACACACACACACACACACACAGAGAGAGAGAGAGAGAGAGAGAGAGAGAGATTTTTAAATGCAGACTACTGCATCATCTCCAAGAAGACAGAAACCAATGTGCTTCATCTGTTACTTAGTGTGGAAAGTGAGACCCTGCATTGTTTCTCTCTCAGCCTTGAGAGACAATATCTCAGAGTAGTTGAAAGCAGGGCCCAAAAGATGTCTCTGCCCATGAGCTGGGGGACATTGGGCAAGTTCCCCTCTCCAAGACTCAGTATTCTGTCTATAAAATGGGGATGATGACAACATGTCCTCCTTCCTGAGCTAATTGATGAATAAGTGAGGAAACACATGTCAAGCAGTCAACTTAGTTCCTCACACAGACTAACACCTTAATAAGTCCTCATTATTCTCTTCAGCTAACATGCATTGAACATCTGTTAGGATCCAAGCACTAAATAAGTACTTACTCGTTGGATTGATGAGAATTTAGTGCCCCTCACACTTCACTTTGATATTTACCATATGGATCACAAAGCCTTATTATGCTGTTTGGATTTAGTTCCAAAGCCAGCCCTATCTCCTATATCAAAGCCAGCTCCTCGACCACCTGGATAACTTTCTGCCACTGCAATGAACACAGTGATACAATACAGGCTCAATTAGATGTTCCAGGTTTTGTATCTATCCCCCAGAGTATTCTGTGAAGAGAGCAAGATGATTAAGGACTGGAGAACCAGGTAGACATTTGCTTTTAAAGCACTTCAACTTAGACTCATTTCCTTTCTGGCTGATGTTGGTTAAAATAAGTCTGGACTTGAGATTATATATCCGAATCAGACAAAATAACAGGGGAATCTTACTATTAAAAAAAAAAAAAACAGCAGCAGTAATTGACTTTTATGCCTAGGCCTGAACTGCACAGTAGACATGTTAGAAAAGACAAAATTTTATTTTCATGGTCATATATGTTCATTTGGATTTTCTGTTGTTGTGTGTGTGTTTTGAAAGTCGTCTTTGGATAATCATTGTGATTTTCCAAGCAGCTGGCTTCTCCTGGCATTGTTACAGGGTCAGTCCGCTTCCCCCTCATCTGACCATAATGTCATAAAGCACTGGCTGTTCCCTTGGCAACTATTCAGAGTAGACTAGCTGCTTTCTCTACCTCAAGCAGTGTTGGGCTGCAGGCAGGATCCTGTAGGACACAGAGAAGCAGATTTCATTACTGAGGGTGTTTGCATCAACAAATCTCTTGTTTTATTTTCATTCTATTCAGAGAAAAATCCAAGGTAAATTTTATAGGGAGAAAAATGAAAGTACATCATGTTTATGTCATTTTTTTCCTCTAGTTTAGGTTTGTGCATGTGTTTGTGTGTGTACACGCATGCACATGTAGGTTGTTTTTCTAGTGCTCTGGATTAAATGCACACGTTCTAGGCAAGCAGACTACTGGAGAGCTACATCCCAAACCCTTTTTAAAGTTTAGTTTAGCTCTTTTCAACTGAGTAAATTTTCCTGCCATTTTGAACCTTTTTTTCAAATGAAATAAGTCAGAAACTATAATAAAGTATAAAATGCTCTATAGGTACTTTTCTATCTCGTGATCATTTATTTATTTTATTCTCATTATCTAAGCCTGAGATACCGCCTTCAGATCTTCTGGGAAGTTTTTCTGACCTTTTCCCATTTCCACTTCTTAAGTAGGGCAGAGTTAATACCTCCCTCTGAATATAATACATTCGAATCCATTCTCTTAATGAAATATTTCCTGAGATATCTCTTAGTTGCTGTCCCTGTTTTCTGAAGTCCTCTGTCATTTAGATTCAGTGTCAAAAATAATGTTTTTATTTACTTGCCAGGAAGTAAACAGAACTTGAAAGTATTTGGGAAGCCAAGACCAAGTTGCATGAAATAACTAACCCTGTCTTCCCAAATACTGTAAAAATCTCAAATAATCCCCGACATTTATCACAGAACTAAGTACCTAATAGACATATTGCAACCTGAATTACTTATAAAACACTGATAAGAATTGGTAAAGGAAAACTTTTATTTTTTTTTAATTCTTTTCTGTTTTTCTTCTCAAGACTAAGCAGTGTACCCTGTTGTTCCTTTGTCTTTTTGATTGTTGCATGGAAACCATTATTGTAAATAATGAAGAGGAGGAACTTGAAAAGAGAGGACTGTTTTCAAATAGGTTTAAAATGAACTTATATAGAAGCCAATGCAAAATTTTCAGGGCAAATGGGTTCATTTCCCATCTTTTTTTTTTCCTGATAGCTTATATGAATGCCCTGTGTTTTAGGCACTGGCAGCCAGACCAGTGTGTTGGAGAAGAATGTAAAGCAGTTCTACAGATCTTCAGCAGCACTTGCTGATTCCCATGTACAATGGGCAATGACTTGCTGGATGACCTCTCTGAACAAGAGCTAGTTTGAGCCAATGCATAGTTCTGGATGAATGGAAAATCCATTTTCAGATTTCAAAAGGGCTGTGAAAGCACTTAGCTCTGTAGTATAGAGATGTACAAATTAATACAACACACTGGATGCCTCTTCTGCAGCTGTTTCCGATAGGCTGCCAAGTCTTCTCATCCTTCCTGCTCCTGGCAGTCCATCCCTTTTCTAAAGAATATCACACCTTCTTCCATTTTACAAGTATTTTTGCTGCTACTGCTCCTCTCCACCCCAAAATAAAACCCAGCCCTGGCAGAATTCTTGTGGTCTGTGGTATGGGGAGCAGTTCTGCTTGAATTTAAAAGGGTTGCAACTTCACTTCATATACAAAACAGAAATGGAAAACCAGACCCTATGTTTGTTTCAGAGCCCAAAATTCCAAAATCTGTTCTGAAGAGAAGAAACTTACTACAGCATAAGGTGATGTCTGAACTCACCGCAAAGGAAAACAGGGAGGGAATTACCTTAAACACCTATGGAATAGTTTTTAGTTTTGTTCTTTTGGAGTTTTAACTGAGCATCTCCAAAGGATTGCCGCTGTTTTTTTGTTGTTGTTTATTTTTAGGAAAAACATCTTTGGGAAGATGGTATGAATTATCATTTGATGCACATCAAATAATGTCCAGAGTGCAGGCATGAGCAGAATCTTTCTTCATAACTAGTGAGAGGCTTATTGTAGGTCAACCAATTAGCCTTGGACTTAAAGAACGTTAGAACTAAAGAGGGCATTGGAAATCCTATATAATCAGCCCCTATTTGAAGCAAACAAGCTCAAACAACCACTCAGTGAGAGAAATGAATTGCTCAAGACACGAGAGCAAGTTCATGGTTTTCCAAACTGTATTGCAACCTCTAATCAATGATTTTTTCATTCTTCTCATATAGCTACTAATGTTTGTTTGTAACTCGTATACGGTATGTGTGATTAGTCTATCAGACTAATGTCTCCTCATTGTAATAATTTCAAGCTCTTATGTATGCTGTAATAGTTTCCACTGGTATTTTTCTCTCAAGTTATTTCCTCCCTGGAGTCTCCTAGCAATTTTCAGGGTTTCATGTTTGCAGGTCAACTGAACAGGGGTTCCTCTAAAGCCCTGCAAAAGTATACAGTACTATGAGAATCAAGCTTTCATTAATTTCCAGCTAAATTCTTAACTATGTATATATGAGAGGAAGATTAGGAGAGTGGAAGAGTCTAGGTTTTATAGTTCTGTAGCCCAGGATTTAAATCCCACTTTATTGTTTTGAGCAATGTGGTCTTGTACAAACAAAACTGTTTAACCTCCTTGAGGCTCAGTTTCTTCAAATAAAAAAAAAGTAGGGTAGGTCTTTCCCTTGCAGAATTGTTCCTATTGGATTATACCTGAAGCACCTGACTCTCTATAAACACATAATATTGCATCAGCTTTCCTCCTAGCCTTTTATGGTTCAATCTGTTTTCAGTTCAGCTGGGGTTGTCAGAAGTGGAAAGAATAACTAGTCCCAAAGATAAAGGGTCTGATACTTGTCCTGAGATTCAGTTTGAGGGTTTTTTTCCTTCCTCCTTATCTTTGAACAGTTGTAATGTGTATGTGTTTGTGTGTGTGTTGCACCTGTGTAAGTGTGTATATATAACTTAAGAAGTTTTGCCATCTGTTATTCCTGTATGACTCCATTTGATTAATTGGGCCTTAAATTTCCAAGGACTTTTAAATAATAACCTGAATACCTTCTGTGCCTTGCTGTAGGAACTACAGCAACCACACAACATGAACTTGCCCTCTGGAAGTTCACATAAGGAAGGAAAAATATTTAAGTACATTACAAATAAAAGAAAAGTTGACTTCAAAGGGAGTTACAATAGAAATATAAATTGGATGAGGAAGAAATTTCCTCCAACTAGGTAATCAGGAAATACTTTGTGAAAGAAGTGGGAGCCAGCTCTTTAAAACCGAGTAGGTTCTTTAATAGGTGTTATTAGATGGGAAGGAACAGGGAGAATAAAGAGTCAATCAAGAGTTAAGAGGTAGGGAAGATCAATACATGGGTGGTAGTCATTCAACCAGTGGGGTGGACAGGCAAAGGACAGAAATAAGCAATTGAGGCAGAAAGGTCATTCAGTACTGGTTCCTGGAGAATCTTGAATGGCAGACCCATGTCTGTTAGTCAATAGAAAGGTATGTGAGCATGATCTTGGTGTGATATGACCACATCTGCACATGAAGTAGCTTCTATGCTGCAAGCCTAGAGATATCATCCTGGGGGAAACAGTTTTGGGTCTGTCATCTGAAAGAGAAGCTTAGTGTCCCACTTGACACAGGTCAGGGGTTTCAGAATTTACACAGCATTTGTGATTTCAGCTACACATTAAATGGTCCACACAGCTCTGGAGCTATTTTCACTGTTGTGTAATAGGGTTAGTTTTGTTTTGACCAGATTCTTCCAAGGAAGTGTGGTAATCACATTTCTAAATTCATCACATTAAGTGCTGTTGGCAATAAATCATTACTTTTATGTGTTAAAAGTAAAAAAAAAAATCCCCCTTGTAAATGTTTTAGTATACTTGCTGGTTGTGTGTTTGTGTCTAATAACACGCATGTGGGTATTGAGCAAAGACCAGAGGAGACACAACCTAAAAATTTCACGTCAAATATTTATAGTTTTCAAAAGTCATCACTGAAAAGTTAAGTGTATGTTTCTTTTTATTTTTTTCGTCTGGGAGCATCCTTTGGTATAACAGGAGGAAAACAGTTCCCAAAAGTTCACATCAAGTATTCTTCCCCCAAAACCTACTTTCATATTTTCTGATGTGAATTATCACATTTCTGTTTGTGTTTGCTGCTCCTCACTCCTCCCTACCCCAGCGTATCCCTGACTTAATTTCCGAAATCTGTCTTATCTCTATATCAGAAAGTGCTAAACTTAAGAATTTAAATTCTGTGTTGCAGATACATGGATGTTCAATGGGGAAAAAAAGTGTAAGCTTTTGTTTTCAGCGTTCCTGAATAATCCTTTTTGTTGTAATTAAATATATTATCACCTAGTCCACTTAGCTGAATTCACCCCGAAATACTTTCATAAAATCAAAACTTAATATTTCCTTTGACTTTTATAAGAAGTCAGCATAAGAAACTTATGCACGAAATGTGTCTCTAGGGGTTGGGGCTGTAGTTTAGTGGTTCAGTGCATGCCTAGGGTTCAATCCTTAGCCCCCAAAAGAAAAGAAACAAAGAGGGAGAAGAAAGAAAAGTTTCTATGAAACTGAAAATGTGTTTCACCAAGTCAACGTAATCTTTTAAACATGCAAGATAATCTCCTACTAGAATTTAGTTCTAGGCTTCCTTAACAGACATTATCTTTTTTTTTTTTTTAATTTCACATTATTTTCATCTTTGTCCTGACTACCAGAAACCACAAGCCTAAATTTAATGTCCGGTTATAATAACCATCTTTTTCTTCCATTCTTCTCTGTAGACTTATTTTTTTCCTTCAGATTTTAGTTGCAAGAATTCTAATGAATGTGACTTTCAGTTACAATGCAAGTCACACTCTCTTGAAAGTATACATTTAAGTTAAAGAAGGAACTTAGTTGAAAAGAAATATGTTTTAAAAGCAGCAGTTCTTAGTGATAGCTAGATAGAATTATCTGGGTGGCTTTTAAAACTCTGTTACTCTGGCAGCATCCCCTGACCACTGAAATCAGACTATCTGGAGTGGGACCAGTCATTAGTATTTTGAAAATTCCCCAGATGATTCCAACACTGACGTTCATTGTTTTAAATATTTTTTAATTATTTTTGCAGAAAACATACCCCTGAAAGGATAAAGAAATTTCAGTTCACTTGTAATTTATTCATCATTCACTATAAACATTTAAAATAACTAACCTGCTAATCTACTTCTTAGACATGTATTTACACACTTAGGTACAACTTGATTATTCTATGAGTCTGTTTTTATTCCAAATTTATTTTATTCCCAGAGACAATTTCCCATGTGCTCTTAGAAATATTCTCTCAGAACCCGGATTTTTATACTTACATAATATTTCTACTCATGGTAAACTCCATTATTTACCCTTTTCTCTATTTTTAACCATTGAGTTTGCAGAAAATATCTTTAAGTAACTTTGGGGCATTAATACATTTTTTATCTTGCTAATAAGTTGTGATCTATGGGATCCTTTTAATGTAGGATGAATTTTATCTGTAAGAAGGATACTACCAGCCCCCTACAATGCTGTCTGCTCCCTGATGTCTCATTTATCTCTGGTATGTAGAGAAATGACTATTTTCTACTCTTCCTAAAGTCTCAGAATGTAATAAAGAACTCTCATAGATTTTATAAGCATTGGCTTTGTTATTGAAAGGGTCATTAACAGTTGACCAATTTATCTTGGAAATGATTGAGTCCACTTCCTTTTCTGAAACAGAAGGAACACTCAGGCATGAAATGGTGATAAGGACTATTTGAGGTGAAGTAGAAAAATACTGGGGAATGTGGCATATGAACACTGTCTTCTCAGATACAAAAAACTGAGGCCATCTACTTGGGCTAGGAGAAGAAAGCCTAGATTTGGAGACTGGAGGCCTCACAAGGATCTGAGATAAACTCCAAGAGAAAAGGATGAAGAGAGAGTAGGAGCAGTATATTGATGAGAGCACTGAAATTCTGTGGGGATAACGGGTTGCCAAGTGGTACATTGCACATGTTGACAGGATGCTTGGAGTCTGCTTGGGAAGTATATTAGTCAGCTTTCCCTCACTATAACAAAATGCTTGAAATGTTCACTTATAAAGAGAAAAGGTTTATTCTGGTTCACGGTTTTGGAGGTTCCAGTCCATGATGGCTTGGCTCTGTTTCTTTGGGGTCTTTGGCAAGGCAGCATTTCATGGTGAGAGCGTAACTAGCTCATCTTGTAACTAGGAAGCAAGAGAAGAAGTGGAAAGGCCAGAGACCCACACTTCTACTTGGGGGCACACCTCCAATGACCTGTAAGCCTCCCACTAGACCCACCTCTGAAAAATTCCACCACCTCCAAATAGCACCGCCAAGACTTTAACACAGGGGTCTTTTAGAGGCTTTCAAGATTCAACCTTAGCAGAAAGTAAGGCAGAAATAAGACATCTCTGTCACCATTCGGGGTACTATAGGATTCTAGTCTTGTTCATTCTACTCTGCTCATTCGACACAGACTCGTAAGCTCTGATTTCTGTTCTTGTGACCTTACAGGTTCAGGTGCATGGATCATTTTTTAGGCCCATTTATAGGAACTGGGCAGAACTTGTCATTGTGCCTGGGACACAGTGGGCATTCAGTAGATGTTTGTTGAATGAAAGAAGCAGGCAAAATCACAGCTTTCCCTTCTGGTGATCTGCTTTATGATACAATTTCCAGGAATGCATTGTGTCTAAAATTGGGGACCATATGTACAGGAAATTCTTTCTTATGTCAGCATGAAATCCCTCCAAAGTAAATCCCCCTTCATAGATTTTTGTTTTGTTTTTGTTTGTCTTTTTTTTTTTTTTATACAGAAAACTGTAAACTTTATACTAGGGTAACTTTCTGGGGAGGGGAACAGTCCCTTACAAAAGGCTGGTCATGGGATGCATGACATTGCTTTTTCTTTGGAGATAGACTTGCACATTTCCTGATTCAATTACTTCCTTCCAAGAACCCTATTTAGAATTCCTGCCAATATGTGAGCCACAGAGGAAGAAGCCAAGATAGCAATCAAGGTAATAGGGCAAAGAGGTGTGAAACTTCTCAGCCTTCCTTTTTCCTTTTTTATCTTTCCTTTTTTCTTTGTTTCTGATGCTGGGGGGTTCAAGCCCAGGGCCTCACACATGCTAGTCAAGTGCTTTACCACTGAGCCTTATCCTCAGCCCCCATCTCGGCCCTTCTCAAAGGAATAAATGAAAATAAATGTTTTCAGGATCAGAAAGCAACTTCTGATCCCTCGTGCCAGAGACAGAGAGGCCACTGACTGTGCAGAACTTGGCCTTTGTCCTCTGAAGGATCCCTTCCTAATGCTGTGTAGGGTTGGGGGCTCAGAGGGCTGCAGTGGGTTTATCTTGCTGTTTGAAAAAGCAAGTACATCCAAGCTTCAGTGCAAATCATTGTTTTAGGGAGGGTTCACCCAGGGATATTAAACAAAATGGTATTTGGATGGAAACTTGGCATCCCAGTTTGGAAACATTTTTTATTGGGTACAGATTTGGGGGGGGGGGGGAGGAAAAAACAAACACAACTTCTATGTTGTAAATGTTAATAAAAAAAGAACAAGTAAAACAAATTAAAATGTTTTGTTTTGCTGAGGTTTTTTTTACATTCCCATGACTCTAGAATACTTTTGGATTTTATGACAATCTATAACTGCTTTAGAATAGAAAGACGAAGAACAACTGAAGTTAAAATAAATTCAGACAATAACAGAAGGAAGATGTAGAATTCTAGTGGTCTGTTGTTAAAGATTCTAGTGGGATGTTTTAACATGATTTTTATTAGTCCAAAAAGATTATGCTATTAATAGTTATTTTTAACATGTGATCCTCAAATTATGTCTTCAACTTGCCAATCCTGTTATTTGTCAGTCTTAAACTTTTATATTCTTGCCTGTGTATATCTGTCTGATCTCTGTGGCTGACTTTTTTTGTTGCTACTGTTGCCGGCTTGCAAACCCATTTGATCTTAAGCATACTCTACTACCAAAGTCATTAATTTTAAGAGGGAAATAGGAGGTTAATGGTCATGATTTGACTCACAGCAATCTATTTGTGTCACACTTTCATCTCAGAAATGTGTTTTTAAGTGGAAGGAGGGCCAGAATAACAATCACAAGGGTCATATTATAATTGTGACTACCGTGAGACTGGATGTAAGACTTCTCAGCAGTAAGTAGCCCTGTGTTTTGCTCTGAAAGTACATTCGCTCCTTTTCTGACAGGTTTGAAGGA
Organism: Marmota marmota marmota; assembly: GCF_001458135.2. Taxonomy (NCBI): domain Eukaryota; kingdom Metazoa; phylum Chordata; class Mammalia; order Rodentia; family Sciuridae; genus Marmota; species Marmota marmota. The sequence goes on from NW_025999969.1 coordinate 4,983,530, forward strand.
GGTGGTACCTGGTGGGAATAAAATGAGGATACTGGTCTAGATGATCTAGAAACATCTGCCCAACATGGTAGTCACTAGCCACTAATTAAAGGTAAATAAAATTTGAAATTCAGCCTTCACACTTAAGACTCATTTCAGTCCACATTTCACTCACATGTTGCTTGTGACTACCACACCAGACAGTGAAGAAGTATTCCATTATTGCAGAGAATCGTGTGGATGGTGCTGACCTAGAATGATAGCCCCTTCCAGGAGTCTGGGAATTGTGGTTGGAGTTTAGAAGGTGTTTCTTTGAGTTAGGCTCTGAGCTGCTAGGCTTAGTACAGGCCTCAAAAACCTCTGGCTTGCCTTGAGCCACATGCAAGACTGTGAACCTGGCATAGAGGAGAGAGTGGCTATTTCCTGCTGAATAGCATGTCAGCTGCATCACCACAGATGTGGAATCAGTGTACGTGCTTATTCTGAATTCTGTAAGAATCATTTCTAAGGATCTTATGTCCAGTGTCATCTTTAACACATTTATCTAGCTTCGTTTGAGTTCCAAAGTGAAACCTCGCAGTCTCCATAAATTTAGCCATCAAAGGCAAAGGTGATGATGACGTACTAGGCTTTAGAAGCCTAATGTGGGGGAGAGTAGTGGTACTGGGAATGAGGGGACAGGGGACATCTGAGAATTGAGTTGCTATTATGGATTGGAAGAAATTCATCCTAAGTCACCAGGAGCAGCTGCATCCTTAACAGAAAACATTAATCACTTCTGCTTCTGGTTTGCTACCCCATAAACAGAATTCTCTGTGCACATTCTGTGTGCATTTCTGATTTTAGAAGTTCTTTATGAACTACACGAGCACATAACAAAGCTATAGTGGTAATTAGTAATATCCTGGTGTTTGTCTTATGGTGAAGTCATAAGTGGTGGCCATTTATGCCACCTTTGTGTTCTCAGTCTGATCTCTGTATAGATGCAGTAGCCCAGCCTTTCTCTGAGTGTATGCATGTGTGTACGCTCATGCACATATATGCATGCTCATACTGGAACTCACATGTGTGTGAAAGTAAATTTTTTCTTCATTCATGGCAATTTGGCCTCCTTTTTTCCAGCCTAAACAGGGTTATTTCAAATTGCAGTTCTGCCACAGCATAGATGGCAGGTCTTGGCAAACTGCTGCCTTTTTTTGTGTGTTTTAGTATTCTTATCTACAACAAGGATACTAAGAGTTCCTATAACAGAGTCAGTGTAAGGATTAAATTAGAATTCTAGTATGTGTGTATACAAATACATACATATTCATGTATACTCATTAACACATATGCCTATATATATACATCTGCAAATATATACACATGTATATACATATATCTTACTTAGCATGGTTCCTGGTTCATTATAAGTGCCATTCAAGTATTAGCTGTAAATTAGTTGTAATTGCTTGGCCACTGGCATGCTCAGTAGTGGACATCCAAACATGATCATTGTTATTGGGCTTCCCAAACTCCTCAGCAGTGTAAGGAAGCGTTGCCTGTATTTTTCTGGGTATCTATGGCAAAGGCAGCAAGGGAGGCTGTCAACTAAAGCTATTCTAGACCCCAGGCTGGACAGGCAAGTTTTCCAGATGACACTTTCATCTTTTGGAGCAAGGACAGATAAACTTTATTGCTTTTTATCTCCCAGAATCCTGTGGCCTGACAAGCTGAGTATGATAGCAAGATGCATTCATTAGATTCACACTTCAAACACATGTGTCCTGACTCTACAAAGTGTAAGCGATTTGAGTTGAGCCTTTATCTTGCAAGATATCCACTCAACCCTTGAGTTGATTGGGTGCTGCCTTCAGAACTAGTTAACCTCAAAGCCTCACAATACCTCCTTCTGAACTTCTGTACCATGGAAGCTTCTTTTACCACCACACTGCAGTACCCCTCCTCATAAACAAAAACACACCTCCTACATACACACACACACACACACACACACACCCAAACACACATACAGACTCACACTCACTCTCGCTCTCTCTCCAACTTATGTGTGTCTTATTTATTTATTTATTTATCTATCTATCTATCTTTGCCAAATGCTTAAGATTTAGGGACCTTGGAAATCTCGGCTCCTCCCTTGACTAAGGCTTAGAGATGTCCTGTTCTCATGCTGTTGAGGTTGATAGAAAGAAGTAGGGCACGTTTTCCTTCCATGTGCTGCTGAACTCTCAACAGAATGTACAAGATGTTTTCTGGTTGCCAAGGATACCTGGTGACATAATCATACCTAGCCTTTCTTTCCTCTCTCCGCCCCCTCAGCCTCTCCTCTCACCCTCCCCTCCCCTGGGTCTTTATGTGCAGCTCTATGTAGAGTACATGCTGTACTCTATAGCCTCTCACTTATTTTGGATCAGGAGCAGCTGCCAGAGGACTGCCTGGTGAGAACGGTACACTTGCAAGCACTTCCAGACTCTCCAGTAGACAGGTTACCTCTGGAGAGAGAACAGCTCATGTTTTCTTATACCCTGAAGGTTTTTACCTTTTTGCAAATGGATCCAATTTAGGTTTGGTTTGGATAGGGGAGCTAACAAAATATGCTTTGGTTTCTGCAAGTGTACTTACCAGTAACCATGCCATCCTCATGTGGATTCTTGTTCCATTATCTTCCAGCAGTAATTAATCCAAGGTTTCATCTGGAAAGTTCTACCCTATGATTAGTACTGCATGGTCAGTATGTCTTGGGGTAGATATTTTACTCGGCAGAAGACTGTAGACAAAATGGAATGTGACTTAGTGTTCAAAACACATAGTATTATCTATCAAGAAGTATCTAGATAGGGTAGAGTACACTCTAGCCCCACTGTGGCCTGACTACAGACTCTGTTTCCCACTCCCTACTCCCTTAGCAATAAGTCTTTCATCATCCTGTCTTGACTCACCTTCTCTGGAATTCCCAGAATTCCATCCTCTTTACCACCCACCACCAGCTGTGTCCTATTCTTTAAGACCCACTTCAAATCTCCCTTCCTGGGAAAAGGTTTTGCCCTAATAGTCCTGGAGGAAAGAGTCTTCTCCTGTGGACTCCCTTTCTCACTCCCTTTCTTATGTCTTCCTCAATCCCTTTAGTTTTCCCTCCATTAATGGGGATCAAACCCAGATATGTGTTCTTCTACAGAGCTACATCCCCGTCCCATTTTTGAAATATTTTTTGAGACAAGAGTCTTGCTAAGTTGCCTCAGGTTGCACTCCTCCCTCCACAGACACCCAAGTAGCTAGGATTGCAGGTGTGTGCCACCACACACAGCCTCAATCGCTTCCTGACTTATGTTTTTATTTTGTTGTTATTTTGAATTCTGTAATACCAGATACTAAATTGCATGATAATGGAAGGGTTTTGTCATATCTCATATTGTCTCTTCCAGATCAGATTTAGGGCAATTCCTCAGGCAATGTAGCTGTTCAAAGAATACTTACTGAGTAGTTGAATGAATAAATAGCAGAAACTGTATGTTGAAAGCTGGTGCAAGCAGTTCCCTTGACTGAGCCTGTTGAAAAGAAATGGATTGTTCAGGAGATCCAAAGAATTTAAATATTAACAGAATGGAATATTAAAATTGACATGAATTTTAAAACTGTCTGGCCACTACCAGCCCATCCATATCATCTTCATTTTCAAATGAGTAAACCAAAATTTAGATGCAACTCTCCTGAATCATAGGAGTGAGTGAAAAATAGTGGTATAGCTGAATCAGATGGTGGGTCTATACTTAGTTTCTTGAGAAACCTCCATACTGTTTTTCATAGTGAAAAAACTTATACACTAGATCTGGAATCCAGCCCAGCATTGTTTTTTTCCCCCCACTTTCATTGTATTTTGTTCATTTAACATTTTTAGATGGCTTCAGTTATACTTATTCATGAATGTATAATATTCCAATGATACTATAAATGAAATTTTTACAACTTGATTTTTATTATAAATATTAACTCATGTTAACTGTATAAATTAGTGGGTTCTACTGAGACATTTCCATGTGTGCATGGATCCTATTTTTTTTTAAACATCAGAAATTCATTAGTTGCTCAAAACATTACAAATGTTTCATATTTTAATCATACCCACCTTCACTACTACCCTCCTTTTTCTTATCCTCCCTCCCTCCTCCTCCCAGTTCCCTTCTTCTTCCCTAGGAGTTATTCTTCTGCTTTGGGGTTATTTTTATTTACTTATTTTTATTCCCACATAAGAGAGAAAACATATAATACTTACCTTTCTGTGTCTTGCTTATTTAGCTTAACTTGATGACCTCTTATTCTATTTTCCAGCAAATGACATTGTTTCACTCTTTCTTATGGTTGAATACTATCCCATTGTGTATATGTGTATATGTATACACACATATACACGTCTATGAACACACATGTGCCGCAGTCTGGCTGGGAACAATTCAGGAACCACTTGTCAAAAGAAACGAACTTTATTTTTAGAACACACACGGGACCACACAGCTCCTCAGGAAAACCTTCAGAGCCCAGATGCCACCACCGGCTTCCCACAAGCCTCTCAACCTCCCCCACTCCTCCTGCTCTTGAGGCCAATTGGCTGGGTTGCATGGGCGGAGCCAAAAAAAAAGTCCCCCAATGAGCAGCTCCGTGGTCTGAAAGGGCCGGGAAACAGCCCAATGAGCATCACCGCAGAGGAGCCAGTTGGCAGCTAGAAGTTGCTTGGGCGGCTGTGAGCCAATCATCAGCTGGCAGCTGGAAATTTGCTGGGGCCCCTTCGGCTGTGGCTCTCAACACACATGTATATATGTATATACACACATGTACATATGTACCTTCATATACACATACATACACACACACATATATATTAACCTCATTTTCTCTATACATTCATCTGTTGGCAGGCACCTAAGCTGATTCATAACTTCACTATAGTGAATCATGCCATAATAAAGATAAGTATGCAGGTATATCTTTTGTATGCTGACGTCTTTTCCTTTGGCTGTTCACCCAGCAATGGTATAGCTGAATCAGATGGTGGGTCTATACTTAGTTTCTTGAGGAACCTCCATACTGTTTTCCATAGTGGACATGCTAGTTTACACACTCCCAACCACCTTGTGTCACTGACCCTCTCTCCCTGCATCCTCTCCAACAGTTGTTATTTTTGTATTTTTTTGATAATAGTCTTCTACTGGAGCGAGATAGAATCTCAGTGAAGTTTTCCCTGATGGATAAATATATTGAGCATTTTTTAAATATATTTATTGGCTACTTGTGCTTCTTTTGGAAGTGTCTGTCAGATCATTTGCCCATTTATTTAATGCATTTCTTCTTCCTTTGATGTCCCATTTTTTGGTCCTTTATATATTCTGGATATTAATCCTCTGTCAGATGAAGAGCTAGAAAAGATTTTCTCCCATTCTGTGGACTGTCAATTGTTTCCTTTGCTGTGCAGAAGCTTTTTAGTTAATCCCATCCCGTTTGTTGATTCTTACTTTTTTTTCCTGAGCTATTGGAGTTCTGTTCAGGAAATCATTGCCTATACTTCTATCATGTAGTGTATTCCCTGTGTTTTCCACCAATAGTTTGGAAATTTCAGGTGGTTTGTGAAGGTCTTTGATCCATTTTGAGTTGGTTTTTGTACAGGGTGAGAGATAGGCTATGGATATCCAGTTTGCCTAGCACCGTTTGTTGAAAAGACTGTCGGTTCTTTTGAAGCAAGGTTAGAAGAGTTGTGGCACTCACATTACCATGACCCAGACACGTTTCAGGAAGACAGTTTCCCATTGCACAGCCTATGACCCCAGACATTTGTATGTCTGCTAATATAAATAGTTCAGACAAAATAACAGCAACTTAGAAAAAAACTTGATGACTTCCATCATATGGTTATTCTGCATAGCAAAGTAGAAACCTAGGAAGAAAGTCTACTCAGTACTATACTGGGTAAAAGACAATGACTTATGTTTAGACTGACAAGCCATTTGCAGTACAAAAGGAAGTAGTATTTGAAGCTGGCCAACATTCCCACAGCTCACCAAGGGGGGGTGGGGGGTGCTGGGAATCCTGCAATCCAGCAATAGGAGACCATGTCAGGAGCCAAGTGGTGGGTGGGGGAGATTCCATTCCTCAACTATGTAATAGAGCATCACATGAGTGAATTCAAAGTTTTCTGAGCTGAGTGCCTAGTGGAATGTGGACTGTAAATCTCTCATCATCCCCTTCACTGACCCATGTACAACCCCTGTTCCTCCCATTTGCTACCCAACCACCTGCTCTTCCATCCTTCTTTATCTGGATAACTTTTTCCATTCTCTTACCTTCCTTTCTATCTACCTTTTTATAGTGCATATCATCCCTCTCCTAAATATTTCCACCTGACCTAATTTTTTCTCTAACGATGAGACAACAGGAAAAAATGATCTCTTAGCATTTATTCATTTACCCAGCCAACAGATATTATCAAGCACATACTATGTTCCAGGCACCATTCTAGTTGTTGAGGATGCTGCAGTGAACAAAACAAATGCCCCTGTTCTAGCAGAGCTTACACTTTAGCCAGCAAATGATAAACAAAATATTTCGTGTCATAGCATATTGGAAGGTCATAAGTGCTATAGAAAAATATGATTGTAACACATTCCACTATTGTCATGTATGTAAGAAATAAAAAAGAAATTTTAAAAAAAGAAAAAAAGAATAGTCTAGAAAAAAGAAAGTAAAATAAAGTGCTGGATGATAAAAGGATGAGGATCTCAGCTCCAGAGCCAAACAGCCTGGGCTGGAATTAGAATCTCAGCCCCTTCCTTTCCAGTCATGTGACCTGTACAGGTTCTCAGAACACACTGGTCCTCAGGAAATAAGGGAAATTGGTATCTCCTTGGGTTGTTGTAGGGATTAAATGTGATGATACATGTAACACACTCAACACAGGGCTTGTCCCCTGTTAACACTTGATGATTTTCAGTTCTTATTATTATTAAAGTTGTTTTTAGTATATTATGTGTATATATATGTGTGTGTTGTATATATGATATTATTATCTAATATTCCTTTTTTCTCAAATCATCTACATTTTCATCTTTTTCTCCTACTACGTGGTGCAATTTTGAAGAAAAGAACCACATCCTGTTTGTGTCTATGCTCTCCATACTGCCCATCATGTAGAAGATTCTGAATTAGAAACAAATGGGATTCCCCTTTTCTAGGCACAATAATCATATGTTAATGCCAGTTTGTAGAACCCTCCCGGAATTCCCTCATTGTTGTGTCACATGGAAACAGGGCTGCATTCTCTTCACCTTCTCTCCCTACCTCCTAATCACCCTACCTTCCAAAGGAAGGTAGGGTGCCAAATCATGGTCCTTGTCTCACTGACACATCCACAGAAGCTTTTCATATATCCACTTAGTGTGGATCCAGTTAACCCCTGGAGCTTTGCTCCACTTGCACACTATCTTCACCCTGTCTGGTAGGAGTCACCCATTTCCTTCCCAAAACCTCTATGCAGGCCCCCATAACACCAGTGATAACTGTTCTACAAGTTAGCAATTTCTAGTTGAATACCTAACATCATACCTTTTCCCTGTTGATCTCTGGAACGATCTTGTTAGTTACAAACCTCTAGTATTCTCATCTGCTTGTTATTACTAAGAAAACAGAAGCTCAAAGCAGTATAATGAAAAATTCAAGTACATGTGACTAAAAGTGGCAGCATTGACACCTGGATCTGCTATCTGAACCCATATCGTGGCTTGAGAAAGTTCATGCTTGGCAGTTAGATGACCTGAATTCTCACCCTAGCTGTGCTAGTTACTCACCATGTGACTCACCATGAGAAGTGCCTTAAAGCTTGTCACTTCTATAAATTAAAGTAACTCTTGCCTGCCCTGACTTCTGGGTATAGTTTGATGATTAAAAGACAAGTAAGTGATTGCATTGATTATAAAGACTATAGGAATGAGGAACTCTCTTTTAATGATTTAAACTTATAGAATAAAAATTAGAGTTTATACAACTCCTGGCATCTAGATATTATTTTTCAAAATACCCCACTTCCTGATAAACATGCTTGGGAAATAGGGGAGAAGGGTGTGTTTCTGGGCAAATTCTAATACACTGAGCAAACCCCAGAGGTCTGTACATCTACTTATCAAATTCAGTGATGCTAAGAACTGACATGTAGACTTGTCTTATTATATAAGAAGACCAATATTATGGGCCAAATTCTTTGCAGACTCCAGGAACCTCCTGGATTATTGTCAAACTTAGTTACTTCACAAATCATTCATTGGGAATTGGAAATATTATGAAAATTTTGTGGAATGTCAAAATTATAGGTACTTAATAGACTCTAAGGTATTTAATAGACTCGTGGAAAAAATAAGCTGAGTGATATTTGCAATAAATATCTGTGCCCTGAATTATAAAAGTAATCTGTAGGTAGACACTAAGATTTCTCTATTGTTATGCTCTCCAGAATCTACCAGGAGATTTTGTCAGGCAAGAGCTCCATATTTTAATGGATTATGATCCAAATCATCAGAGTTGGAAGACATTGCAACACCACTATAGCTGTGAGATGAGAAATCTGCAGTATCACATAGTTAAACACCTATCTGAGGGCAAAATCAAGGATTGGTGCTCAAAACATTTCAGTTCCAGCCTTCAATAGACAAGGGAGTTTCCTACTAAAAATCTGAACAATTGCTGAGATTCCTGAATCTTTTCAGTCTGAGCAACCAGGTCTTATTCCAGTCCCACCTGCCTGGATTTAAAGCAACATTTTTGAGACCTATATGGGTACATAGGCACATCCCCTCTCTTCACCATCTGACCAGGACACACTTTCAAAATAGGGAATTCCAAAGAAGATAACCCTGAGAAGCCTGGCCACCCACCTTTTTAGTGTTAGATATATACTAACATTGATAGAATGGAGACCCAGGTCAGAAAGATCTCTCAATATTCATAGTTTTTCATTCAACTTAATTTGAGAACTAGAAATTCTGGATGTGCCTTGCTTGAGATCACACTGCTAATCCATAGAAGAACCAGATGAGAACTCACATCTAATGACTCTCAGTCCAAACTCTCCCTCCATGATAAATTAGCCATACTTTCTTTAAACATGAGATAAATTAAGCTACATGGACCTTGATGTGTATTATAAAGACGACTGCTGCAGGGGTGGGGTTGTAGCTCAATGATAGAGTGCTTGCCTCACACATATTCGATCCTGGGTTCGATCCTCAGCACCACATAAAAATAAAATAAAGATAAAAAAAGAAGACTACTGCAGGCCATTTAGTCTAATAAGCCCTCATTACCTAGATATGCATTACTACCACTTCCCCTCAGAAAAATAAAGGAGGATCTCATAAATATGGTGCTAAATATGTGTTTCCTGATGGAAGGCATAATATTTTTTTTAGTTGTCAGTGGACTTTATTTATTTATATGTGGTGCTTAGAATTGAACCCAGTGCCTCACACATGCTAGGCAAGTGCTCTATCACTGAGCCACAATCCCAGCCCAAAAGGTATAATATTTATTCTAAAGCACTGGAAAGTCAAGGGGAAAAGGACCTTGAGTTTTCTACATTGACAGTTATGGAGGACAGGCTCTTGGGCAACCCCAAATAATTCTACCCCCTGGTGTTTATAACTTTGTATAATCCCCCCCTCCTTGAGTACTGGGTGAGCCTGTCATTTGCTTCAAATCAATAGAAGAAGGCAAAGGTATCAAGATATGACCTAATTGTGGTTACATTACATTACATAAGGGTCCATCTCTACAAACCAGAAAAAGAGACTACCTGGGAGTCTGGTGGGAGAAGCCCATGAGGTGAGAAACTGTGACTGGCCTTTAGGATCAAAAATGCCTGTAGCTGACAGCCAGCCAAAAGTCTGGACCCTGAATTATATGCATGTAAGGAAATGAGTTCTGCCAACAATCTGAATGAGCTTGGAAACAGAGACTTCCCCAGTTAATCCTCAGACAACAGTGCCTCTCTCAGTCATCACCTTGACTGCTGCCTGTGAGACTGATCATAGGACCTAATGAAGCCATGCCCAGACCCTCAGGAATGCAGGATAGTAGATGTGTGTTATGTTAAGCCACTAAGATTGTTAAGCAGCAATCAAAATTTAATGCAATATATCCTTTACTATTTTCTAAACCAATAGTATTTTGAAAAAAATCCCACCCAACAAAGGAGCTCCCTTCATTATGTGTTCCAATTATGTGGTTGGTCATTCAGGGTCTGGGGACTACCATTTTACAGAATAGTCATTTCTGTATTAAACATGCGAATTGTCAAGTTCAGCTCCACTGTGGGTAATACACTCTTCAGAGGCAGCCCAGGGAATACCCTGAATTCCTCGGAAGACTGAGGAGGGACTCCTTATTCTTTTGTCTCTGAACTACCCCACATGGCTTTCTAACAGTTGTGAGCCTGCCTTCTTTGTGGCCGACTGGAAGAGAATGCATGTGACAGGTTGATAACACTCGATCTCTTGCTCCCAGTTTTACCACTTGCCAGCAATATAAACTTTTACCCCATTTAAATCAGTTAATGAGCCTTGCTTTATGTGCTTTCCCTACAGAGTTGTGGCCATCAAGTGAGATAGCGTCTATGAACATGTTCGTTGGCTGTAAATCAGCAAATGATGGCAAATTATTATAATTATTAAAATAATAGTCATTTGTCAGTAAATATTTGTCAAAGCTGGTCCACGATGGAGACAGGCTCTTCAAGGAAGCTGCTGATGCAGAGATAAGGAGGAGACTAGCCCCGGTTTGGGATTGCATCACTGGCTCTGTATTCCCAGTAGCACATTTCAGGTCTTGCTTCAGGAATTTGTTTTTTGTTTTGTTTGGTAGGAACAAGCAACCCCTGGAGCCAGTTATGTTGTCATCAAACTTAGTTGGTAATTAGGCTCCAAAGCAAACCTGTGGCAATGAGACAGCGTTGAAACATGAATCCCTTCCCACAGGTGGAGGGTTGGATCCTAGAGGCAGTGTACACAGCTTGGCTATTTTTATGCTGCTACATGCAAGAAGGTTCAAGAGAATCTGGGTAAAGCAATTAGCATCCCTCTGTCTGCAGGCAAAACGGGTTTGAACATGTTTCTCGGTTCTTGAAGGGCTGCTGGAGCTTGGCAGTTTATCTGATGAAAGATTTCACTCAGCAAAATGTCTTCACTTCCAAGTCCAGCCACTTTGCCCCTTTAGTCAGCCCCAAAGTTGTTTATTTTCTCTAGAGTCCTTCCTATGACCACGAACCACCAAGAATTAAATGAATCCCCAAAAGCCCAAGAAAGTGTCAGCCTGTTTAATCTATCCATTCAAGGATGTCCCAGCAAGCACTGTTAATTCTTGTAGTATAGACTGTTTACAGGTTTCATTCTCTTCATTTAGAAGAGAAAAAATGTGTTTTTTACATGTATCTTATAAGGCATATTTCATAGATCTGTTGATGTAACACTGGTCGCATTACTATTGAAAGTATATTTTGTTGGAAGTTTTTTTGCCCTCCTTCAGGAAGAGCAAGACCAAGTTTCCATTATTAAAACCAAAATCCTGCACAAAACCCTCCTTTTAAAAACTTAGAATTTTTTTCAGCATCAGTCAAATGCTGTAACCTTTTCTATTTGATCCCTACACTAGGTCTCTGTTGTTATCTTTCTCAAGGCACGGTTCATTCTCTTGCCAGACTGACAATGCATGTTTTTGTGATATTAAATGGCAGGAACATATAATATAAAAAGGTGCTATCAGTATTGCAATTTGTATCTTCACTCTTCATCAAACCTAGGTTTTGTCCATGATTTCAGGAATTTGCTTTTTGCTTTTTTTGGGGGCGGGGGGGGAATATTTTGGTTTTGTTTGATTTTTGGTTTTGATTTTGATTTTCCAATCTAGGCCTGCGATCTGGTGCTAACTTGAATGTTAGCATGAACTATTTGAGCCTGGTTCCTTGGGGTTCAACTTGGATAATTTTCTCAGTGATTCAGATATGGTTCTATTAACCTTTATCAATCAAGGGATCTATCTACTTGCTTTCTTGTCTAATCCTAGGAGACCTTTTACCAACAAACCATAACACACTACCGAAAATTTTAATTTACTTATTTAGTCTCTTAGTTTCCTACAACTGGGTGGTGAGATTTTGCAGTGGAGGATACCAGTTTGTCTTGGTTGTTGTAACCCCAGTGCCTAGCACAGGATTCACAGAATCCCTATGTTCCACGACTTGTTCAGTTCCCCAGTGAATGAATGTTCTTAGGTTTCATTTTTCCATAAACCAGATAATAATATCCTAGATCTTGCCATAGCATCCAGGACACCCAGTAAATGTATTTGGGTGATCAGTGAAAATCCATGCTAACAGATGGGAATGTGTCACCACAAATCAGAGATGAATGAGTATTACAGTTCAAAGAGAGTGACGATTCATTTCAGGTTTCCCTGCTTACAGATGAGGCAACCAAGCCTTAAGAGAAGAATTGCCTTGCCAAGAGTCCTGGGAAGAATGTATGAGGAAGCTAACTCCTACCTATTTCATTGTATTTGTCTCACTGCCTATTCTCATTTGATTACGAACACATATCCATTATTCTCATTCTTAAACTAGCCCACAAGAAGGCGAATTTAATCCAGTGTTAGATGTAATAATTCACAGGGTCCTGACCCTATTAGAGAATAAGGTATTAGGCTAGTGATAAATAGGACAGGAAGCATCCAGTAGCTACCGGCAGTAGCCACAGCAAAGGACCCCTGTTAAGGTGATCAAATGTGCCAGGTTGGTATGAATAGAGGTGCATCCTGTGGACAGGATGGCTGCACTCACACTCACCTGTGAGTGTCAGAATGTGTCCACCAATAATGTAGCAATTCTGTAATGAAACACAAACCTTCTGCCCAGTGTTCACATGAAAGGAACAATAGTTTATGCTGAAGGGAAACCATTATAAATTTCCTCACATGTGTACCTTGTTACTATGAATTTGTGTTTTCCGTGAGTAGGCAAGGGCTTTATTACATATCTTGTGAACATCTGTCTTCCACGATTTATGACAAGTACTTACAAGCAGTATTGCCTTTTATTTCACATAAATTTCATATACTACTTATGTTCAGAACTGTAGGGTCATGTTAGATTTTTTAAAACTCCAGCAAATGTTTATTTTCATTTTCTTTAAAGGAGAAGAAGAAGGTAAAGAAAGATGTATCTACTGCCAACCTACTGTTTTGATTTCTTTTTGTGTAAGCTTTGGCTTCCTCACATCTTGAGCCTTAAAATTCTTTGATGTTGTCTCTTTAAGCATAAAATAAAAGATTATTATCTTTAGTCTATAGGCTTGTAAGAGGGCAAACAGGGAACATTCCTGTGTGTTTTTATCTCTGTGGCAATAATTGATGCCAGTCTTAAAGGTGTCCTATTTGCCCAAGACTTATATAATAAGTGTTTGGTGTCACATGAGTTTTCAGTGTTGTCAACTTTCCAATCCTCTACGGAGTTCTCTCTCATTGTTTCTATGTGAGCAACTTGACAAGGGCGGTATCCATGATCTTGATCTTCACTCTGTCCCTGCAGGGCTTATAATTATGCTTTGCACACAATAGGGGCTCAATGCATGAATGAACTCATGTAGGAATATTCTAGTTTGATTTCCATGAGCTGCTTAATTCTATTAGATGCACCTCCTAGGTTTTCATAAGACATTTAATTGGTCCCTCTTCCTTATTGCTTTCTAATATTCCATAAATGTTTTGTGTTACTTTCGGTGAAGCCCGAATGAATAGAAATTAAAATATTTCTAATTACAAGTTAGAATTTCAATATCTTCTCACAAATGACATTGGGTTCATGAGACTCAATTCCTGGGTTTTATAGCTATGCTTGATTGCCTAACTTTTTTTGTTCCTGTGACATAAAATCATAAACCCTCATAGCTGAACAGGCTACTCAGGATCCTATCTAAATCCTTATTATTTACATGAAGAGGCCAACATTTGCCTTATTTATGATCAGTGAATGAATTAGGGGTGTGAATTGTTCTTAATGAAGGTAGAGTATCATCACCATTTTTTTTTTGTAAAAACATGATTTTACTCCGTTTTGTGATACTGAACTGTCTGGCTCAAGGGATACCCGCTTCATTTCCAGTGTTGCTGCTTTCACTGCCAATCAAGAGGCTCCGTGCCTTGTGTTCATAGCTGAATAGGGATTGCTTTGGGTTCAGAGAAAGAACAACAGTCATCCTCACAACCAACAGAGGAACTCCGAATCTGTGTCTACATCTTTTATTATAAATCTTGAAATGGCCCCTATTTCAAGTTCAGTGGCTGGTGAATAGGTTTACTTTTTCTTAGCCTGCAGCCTTGCTTTCCAAAGTATTTTCCCCCTTTGAGGTCTTTCTAAATATCATCATTGCTTTGGGAAAGAGAAACTTTACAAAGATACATTGGGAAATGGAAAGGGATCATTGCCTAAGAGTCAGAAAACAGAAGGCAAAGTGCTAATGAAATGAAGAGAGCCCGCGCCTTGGTTTTACAAGATCTGGATCTGAATCCTGGCAGTGTGTCCTTTTAGCCTTAGGCAATTCAGGAGCCTTGGAAGGCTGTCTCCCTCCCTCAGCATCTGGTGTGGCAAAGTGTGGAAGAGCTTGGGGCCATAGGTTGCCCTATGCAAACCCCACATATGCAGACTGATGTTATTAAAAACACTATCCCTAGTGGTTCATATTCCGAGTCTTGTTTTGTCAACTAACTTCCAATTAATAATAATCTCATGTAGCTTTTAAAATTCTCTCCTTATTCTGTATGTTGGGCATCTTCATTATAATGTGTCTAGGTGNGGGGGATAGTAGAGGATAGGAAAGGCAGCAGAACACAACAGACACTAGTATGGCAATATGTAAATCAATGGATGTGTAACTGATGTAATTCTGCAATCTGTATGTGGGGTAAAAATGGGAGCTCATAACCCACTTGAATCAAAGTGTGAAATATGATATGTCAAGAACTATGTAATGTTTTGAACAGCGAACAATAAAAAATGTAAAAAAAAAATAATAATCTCAAATGATGGCCAGTATTTGCCTGGCATTTTATGGCTTACAAAATACTTTATTATATTACAATTCTATTATTGAAAATATCATTTAATATTGTTCTAGTACAACAGTAAGTGTTTAATTTTTCACTTTAGTGTTCTAACTCTATTACCAGTTCTCAGATGTATTCTGATCTACATTTTACAGATGAAAAAAGGTTCCTAGGAGGATAAAAGACTTGGTGACATGAATTATCTTTTGAATAATGGAGAGATTCATGATATGCACTTTATGAAACTCCTCAATGCATGTTCTTTCCCCTAAGGCCATGGTGGTCCTACCATTTGACGTAGCTGGCATTGTATAAAAAAGCATGGTTTATCTAGCCTCTGGTCCCTTGCTGTTTTTTTCTCTCAAAATAATCTAGGAAGAAATTTGGCACCTGAAAATGTACAGCCTTAGGATGGAAGTGGTTCCATTTCATACAGTGGTTCTCATTTCCCATTTGCAAATTTGAAATACAAATTCGAAGACCCTGGAAGTGGAAGTCAGGAGAGGAGTCACAATTTACCATGGTAACTTTCACACTCTTGTCTCCTTGTGAGATTCACCAAAGGGCATTACCTCTTTTGCCTTAAAATTCTTTTGGAAAAAAGAGAACATGACTGTACCTACCAAAGGGGAAAAGCATTTGGGCTACTCAAAACCTCTTTAAACTCTGAAACTGGCTGATACTCTGGTATATGAAAAGGGAAATGCTTTTATGGATGCTTTAATAGAGTCTTATCTAAATATCTAAAAGCTCACTTGCAAGCCTCAATTGTTACTCTAGGTTAGATTTCAAGACCCACAGCTCCCTTATGATGCAAACAAGAATAACTAGTGTTTATTCTATTTAGAGCCCACAAGCACTTGCACATTACTTCTAGTACTAGCAGCAAATGTGGTAATCATTGCAAGACTGAGCTAACACATCTGCTGAAGGGGTTATTTATTTGAGTAAACAGCAAGGCAGAGTAGGGAGAGGGTGTGGACCATAGTGTTGAGTCAGACAGGCCTGAGTACAAAAAGCAGCTTCACCATTTAAATGTAACACAACTCATCAAAAGTTACTTAATTTTTCTGAACTTTAGTTTTACTACCCACATAAAGAAAATTATAAATTGCTACTTTACTTATAAGATATAAAAATGTGTCCATCAAATTAATGTAGGGTAAATGGTGTTACTCTAGTCCTACTTCCTAGAATACCCAAGACAGATTTATCATTAGAATGAAGTAGATTTTTTTTTCCCTGAAACCACTGTTTTTTTATTCACTTGTATTCTAAAAACTTCAAGATTAAGCTGGGTGTGGTGGTGCACTTCTGTAATCCCAGCAACTCAGAGAGCTGAAGCAGGAGGATCCCAAATTCAAGGCCAGCCTTAGTAACTTGTGAGACCCTGTCTCAAAAAATAATGAATAAATAAAAGGACTGGAGATGTAGCTCAGTGGTTGAGCACCTCTGGGTTCAATCCCCAGTACCAAAACAAAAAAAAAACAAACTGCAAGGTCAATTGTTCAGTGAGATTTTCAGATCTTGTCATACTACTTATCTATTCAGAAACTAGTCTTTGTGAATTCAAAGGACAGTTAGGAAGGCCAGCTGTGTTTTACCTACATGCAACAGCATCTTCTTAGGCCTAGAGGACCAGACATTGAAAATACAAAATATAGTCCTGGAGTGATTTCCAAGGCTTCAGGAATATGTGATGCTATCTCTTGTCACAGTGAATCCTTGCACTTGTAGAGGGCTGAACCTCAGCTTAGACCCTCCCCTTTATTTGTCTCAACCACATATAGGCCATTACTATTCTCACTTTACAGATGAAGTTGTTGCCAGTGAAGCAGTTTGTGTGTGCTATGAAATTGGGCAGGCCAGTGGTTGTATCCCAGCCTGCTCTAAAATCCAGTAGCATTCTTCTCCACCTCCAGCCTTGTTTCTGGCTCCCTCCAGTCTCCAGAGCAAGCTCAGGCTTGTTCTACACTAACGGTGGAGTGACCTGCTGTTGCAGGCATCTGAACCACTTAGGAAAATGGTGCTGTCTTTGGGACTTGCCCTTCTTCCTTTCTGGTCCCAATACAAGGGTTGCTAGGAGCTGTGTGGGCCATCAGAGTGTCCCTGGCATGGCCAGAGAGTTGGGAAAGCATCAGGCCCGGGGTCATGCTGTAAGCTCTTCACTGAGACCAGCCTGTCATAAAAGTTCCAATCTTTGTGAAGTCTTTTTGTCAGTCACATGGAAGACACCTTAGAAAAACACTCCACATTACTTATACCTTTATGCCTTTGATATTTTCAGTCACAGTGCTTTGTGAAGCTGGATGTCTAAAGGACTAGGTAGACGGCATCTCCCAAGCCACGGGGCAGTGTGGTGCAGTAAGAAGATCTGATACTGAAAACTTGGACAGCCATATTCTACTCCTGTCTCTTTTAATGATAAACCTGCACCCTCTGAATCTGTTTTCCTAACTATCCAGTGTAAATCATTGAGTGAAAGGCTATAATTCCCTTATGTTTTTTTAAAAAAAAAGGTTGTTATGATTAGTAGTTTTTTTAAAGTTGCAAGGAGAAGATGGGATGTAGGTCAGTGTGGTAAAGCCCTCATTTAGCATGTGTGAGTACTCGGGTTCCATCCACAGTACTCAAAGAAACAAAACTGAAGTATTTAAAGTGACAAGGAAAGAGATCAGGCCCTTTCTAATGATGTCCCTTTTTTTTCTTTTAAAAAAATAAAAAGCAAAATTTTCATTTATTTGTCTGCAAAGTCTTAAACCCTTTCCTAACGAACACATTTATATTAGTTAAATTAGTTATATTATAATGCTTTTTAAATATTGTTTTGTTTTCTTCTTACATTTTTCTCCTTTTCATTTAAACCATAATTTACATGTAATAAAATACTTAGATCATGAGTAGTCAGTTTGATGAGATTGGACAATTGTATATATCCTTCCAGAAAGTTCCTTTATAACACTTTCCAATCCAGTCCACCTGCCACCCTCATAGGCAATTACTTCCTGACTTCTTTTACCATAGTTCTTTTAATTCAGATCAGGGTGGAATTATACCATATTTATATTTTGTATCTGGCTTGTTTCAGTGTGCAGATTTTGAGATTCATCCACTTCTCCATGTTTTTGTATCAGCCATCTGTTTCTTTTTGTTGTCGAGTATTCCATGAATATACCACATTTTACAAATATACTATAATTAGTTTATCCATTCTTCTCTTTTTTATTTTGTCATGAATTTATGTAAGTGAGAAACGTGGGAATACAAGTACTGAATATTTGGGTCAAATCCAAATATTGCTACTTGTCAGTAACAAGGACCTCAGACTATTGGCCACGCAGGTCCCTAACACCATCCTAGTGCATTGAGTATGCCCCTTTGCTTCTTTAATAGTCATTTATTCCTCTACCATTTCTAATAGTGTCGTGTGGAAGTGGGAAGAGCCTTGGCCAGAAAATCAAGAGATTTGGGTTCAAATGAAAGCTCTGCTGTTCTGTCTTAATAGTGTAACTAGTCACTTTGAAACCGGTCTCAGCTTCTTTCATCAGTACCATTACTTGGTTGGACTAGATGGTCCTCCCAGGTTTTCATCTTCAGCATCCTGTGATCCTTCAGGAAATTTCTCCTCTGGGCTCCAAACACCTCATCTTCCTCAGCTGCTCCTGTAGTCCCTGTCTTGTGTATCTCTGTGACGGAGTATCCAAAGCATCAGATTACTTTATATGATGTCTCTGATCCCTCTTCCTCATCCACCCCACACTTCCTTGTATAGACATGGAACCTAAGGAAGGAATATCGTCTGAAGAGCATACTATAAGAAGGACTTCCATAAAAAGTGTTGGGTCTTAAAATTTCCTGTGTTTTTCAGGTTTGTGGAATACAAATCTGCAAAGCTAGCCATGGATAGCATACTTTTTCATACTTTTTATCATGCTTCAAAACTACATTATGAATTTACTATTTCTCTCTCCATCCCTTATTTAAAAGACTGGAGAGAATTCAACAATTAAGGAAATTTTTGTAGCTTCTCTTAAGCTGATAATATTATCATTTTAGATAACAAGGAAATTTAGAGATTAGCATATTCACCCAGATATAATGGTAAATTCAAAATTCCAACTCTAAGCAAAATTGAATTAGAGAACTATCAAGCATATTTACTGTCCATCTCTTTGGACATTTTCTTTGCAGTACAGTGAGTAGAAGGCACATGGACCTAAAAAGGACAAAGACTAGTTATTTGATATTCACTCAGCTACATACCAATTTGGGCAACTCTGAGCAAATCATTTAACCCCTCTATAATTGGGAATAGTCATGTTATTTTCAACATGACTTTTTAACATAACATATCTTTAACATAACATGTTTTGAAGATATTGGATAATGCATGTAAACTTCATGGCACATAAGTATAAACCCAATAAAGGTAATTCCATGGGCATTTTCATTTTTACTACTTCCCCTTATAACATCAAAATTAGTTCCTATAATGTTTACTGAAGTGCAAAACTTTAAACATGAACTTGAGCACTACTGAAATAAAGTGTGAACTTCATTTTCACATTCACAGGGTCTAAGACTTTTTTACTATGACCTTATATCTTACCAAGATGTGATTAGATCCAGAAAATTATATTTTAAAGGCCTGGCACATATTATTTTCCAGTAAAGAATCAAGGTGGGCATACTAAGAATGTTTATTGAGTGACCACACTCTGTACTGCATTGTGAGAAAGAACCTCTGTATGGAGAAATGTCTCTTGATACAGCGGTCAGGGTCCAGATAGCCCCAAATTCGAAAATCATAGGGCAGTCATATCCCTGTCAGTAGAAGCAGGTGGAAAAATTTGAAAGAGATTAAAAATTCAGTGGACTTGAAGGAGGATTACTGAGTTACAAAAATAAACAAACAAACAAACAAACAAAACCAGTAACTTTTCATGTGTAAGGGACATTCCTCTAGAAATTTAGAATGGGGCCCTCTTCAGATACTGTTTAGTATCTGTGATTTGCTGTCCTTGATCAAATCTGACTATGTGAGAAGCATTTCAAAACAGGTCTCGCAGCCAATTTCTTTCACAATTCTTCTCCAGTGTATACCTCTTGTGCCCTTGACAAGGAGAACACTATTAACAGAGACAGTGTGCTCTGGAACTTGGGGCACTAACATGAGAATTGGGAGCTCTTGAGTCTGTTGCTTCTGCCAAAGGCAGACTCTGACCTTGGGACAAGCTGATTCACACACAAGGTGAAGGAGATTGTATCTGTGATGGACTGAGAGCTCACCTGAGAGAGATGCTAACTGACTACAAAGTACTTATTATTGTTGCTTGTTTGGTTCAGATAAGAAAATGGCTATAATTACTGCCCCTAACTTCCAGACTATCCCTTTGTCTTCTAAACCTGCTTTTCTCCATAAAGTCCAGCCTCACCTAAACCAGATGAGGATCCACATTGTTAACCTCAGCAAAGTCAATTTTTTTGCATTTGTAGTTTCATTTTATCACTCATTAGTCAAAGAACACTTATTGAATGTCTACTGTTCCTGCCTTACAGGGGATTCAGAAGAGGGACTAAGTCTTGGTCCCATTCCAAGGAACTCAAAATATGGTGGAGATAACCTGGTGTAATGAAGGCCACAAGACTATACCTGCAAAAGTTTCGTGGATGTAGAGAGAATGCAGTTGTGTTTGTGGCAGCCTTACTGGGGAAAGGCTTCAAAGAGGGCACTTCTGGCTGGAGTGCTCAGTCAGAGATCTAAGTGAGACAAGTAACATAGAAAGAAGGTCCCGGAGGAAAAAGTATAGGATATGTTCAGAGAACTGCAAGTAATCTGATTTGGCTAGAACATAGATAGATGGGAAAATGGCTAACTGTCTAGCAGCCTTAAATTGTGAAAGTTGTTCCCACTTCAGAGAGCTGGCTTCCTCATGTAGACAGAGGGAGATCCATTTGTAGGTTCTAGGAAAGGAAGGAGATATATTGTGCCTGTTTTATTGGCAGCACATCATTCAGTCATAGGGAATGTGAGATCTCAAATGGATCTTAGGTACCACTTTGTCCAAACTATTACACAAGTAAGAAAAGCAAGGCACAGAGAATAATTTGACTCAGATCATAAAGTGAATAAAGTAATTGGGATTAGGTTCAGCTGGAATGATAGAAAACAGACAGTAAACAAGACAATGTCCATTTCTTTCTCACTGAAGGAAATGGATGATCCAGGACACTAGGGGGAAAGGACCAGCCCCCTGCTGGGCTTCTCTGCCACTCTCAGCATGTGGCTTCCATTGAGTGGAAATAGCTGCCTGCTTCTGCATTCCAGAGGGCTGAGGTCCTTCTCCTTGCCTCTGAGAACACTTCATTCCACCCTCATTAAAGTCCCATAGCTGCAAGGAAGGCTGAGGAATCTATATCATTCCATTCAACCATATCCTTAGCTATATTTCAGAGGTTCCTCAGAAAGAAGAGAAACAATTGTCAAGGTATACTACTCTAGGAAATTGGTGAGGTTTCAAGGATTAGTATCTCATTTCCTGGCACCAATTCCAATGTTCTTTTTAGTACACCATAGCTTTAAACTCTAGCTGTGAAGTTTATCTGACCTGAACTTACTGGTTTGAGGTAAAGGACAAAAGAGATTTTGTAATATGTAAAATATCATTGTTTAATTATATGGAACAGTGAGCCAAATCCAACAAGATAATCTAAGAGGGACTAGTCAAATCTTATTCTTATTTTTTAATAATTATTTGAACATGATACCTGTTCTAATTTGATAGCTACTTATTTTTTAAAGGACTTTTAGAGGATACAGTTTGATCTCATGATCAATCAAAACAATAATAATATCAGGGACCATAGAAAAGTAAATGCAGTCTTTTCCTGTACTCCCATACAAAGGAGTGCACCAGACACACACTGGCTGTGGGGCCCAGAGTACACTACACTGGGCCCCACATGTTGAAGAGAACCTGGACAAATTAGAACATGCACAGAGGAGAATGGTTGTAGGGCAAAAGGACAGAAATATCCCATAAGGAATGATGGAAAGAGTCCAGGTGGCTACCCAATAAAGAAAAAAAAGCTTGAACAGTCACTAGGAAGCAACTGACTTGTCTGGAGAGGGCAGAAACTTGGGCTAGTTATAGTGCTCTAACATTTACCAATGGAATTGATACCTTCCAAGAGAGTCCACTGTCCCTAGACCTGCTATAAACAGTCTCAATGGCTGGACAAAGCTCTAAGTGGCTAGGAATATTCAAGAGAATTCGTGGATCAGATAACTGGGACAGAAACACCTAAGATCCTACCCACTATGACATTTCTCCATGATTCTATGTAATACTCTAGCTCCTTCACAATTTCCTTGACTATACAATTAAAGAAATAATTTGCCCTCATTGCCAGCCACACAAAAGAAAGTTACTGTCTTTTCGCATCTACAGATGTGAATAATAGTGGTGGATACTCTTGAAGAAAATTAATTATATACATATATTTCCTGTACCACTGTATTCTCATGGAAAAAACAATAGTTTGCATTATTTAGAAGCTCCCTGTCCCTATACTAAAGAGGAACCTCTATTTTTAGTTTTTCCTCTAGAATTTGGTCATTATTGTTGCTCAATATGTCCTAGCATTTTGAATAAACCTAACTAGCTTCATGAAGTTGAATTAATTTCATGTGTCTGTGTTCAAACTTTAATAGTCATTCAAGCATTCATTCAAACATTTATTAAGTAGACAACTTCTATATGTAAGCAGTATCTATATTTTTATTACTATAGCCATATAATCACTTCAAAACTTAGTGGCTGAAGGAACAATCATCATTTATTATCTTTCACATTTCAGGAATCTGATAGCATCCCAACTAGACAACTCTAACATGATGTCTTTCATGATGTTTGTGGACTGAGATCTCTCAAAGGCTTGTTCACCTACACATAGCCAGAAATACTTAAATAGCTGGTGTGGAGCAAGAACTTTTTCAGTTATCGCCCTCTATTTGCATGTGATCTGTGCAACATGGTAGCTCAGGGATAGCCCAAATAGTCACATGGCAACTCAGGGCTCCAAAGTTATGTATTTCAAGAGAAAACCATATATTTTGTGAGTCATAGAACATCACTATGACAGCATCCCATTGGTCAGGCAGTGGTCTTAGGACCCAGCTCTTACTGATGGACTGCTTTTAGCCCATTGTAGAATAAGGATACATTTTGGTGTGGTCATCTTTGGACTTTGCAATTTGTCATGGCATATAAATGATTAGCAATCTGTGCAGGACCCTGCCATAAAGAAGGTTGAACAGTGCTATGGAAAAACAGAGTGGGATGATGATCAATAAAGGAGGTAACGTTCACAAACATTATGCCCTAAAAGTTGAGGCATTTAACTAATCAAGAAGAAACATGGTAATCCCAGCGGCTCAGGAGGCTGAGGCAGGAGAATTGCAAGTTCAAAGCCAGCCTCAGAAAAAGCAAGATATTAAGCAACTCAGTGAGACCCTGTCTCTAAATAAAAATACAAAATAGGGCTGGGGATGTGGCCCAGTGGTCCAGTGCCCCTGAGTTCAATCCCTGGTACCAAAAATAAAAAAATACAAAAGTGCTCAAGTAGCCAAAGAGTGGATGGAAAGTCTTGCAAGAAAAGGAACACAGAGTGTTACAAAGTTTGGATCCACTGAGTTGGATCCAAATGAAGACTGAGTTGGGCGTGGGATGGTTGGGGAGGTGCCTAGAAAGGGAAGGTGAGAGGGTATCCTGAAGGGCCATGAATGTCAAGCTAAAAGGTTTGGCATTGGGAGACAATCACTGACTTTGGAGCACAGGCAATAGAATGATCCTCTCGAGTAATCTGTGCCATGTACATCCTTTCCTGCCTTTGATAGTAAACATATCATCTCTGTGAAAAGTTTTCTTCCTCGCTTAAACTGAACACAGACTCCAAATCATCAAATCACGCTGTTTTTTTTTTTTTTTCTTCTTCTTCTTTTTTCCTCACCACAAACAACTCTAGCATGGCATGCATTTGAACAAACCAAAAGTGATTTCACTCTTCTAATTTTCAGAGCTTTTTGGCTGAATGCAGAGTGAGAAAATCATACCTTTTTCAAGCAGTGTGGGTTCTTTTTCCCAATTCCTCTCATCCATCTGGTTCTCTGGAGGTCTTGGAATCCAGGAAAGTGTTAGTTCACTGTGCTGAAATCCAAAAAAGACTGCTAAACTGTGAAAGAAAATTTGCATTCCAGAGACACTGAGTTAGTCCACCACACGTCTGCAGCAGCAAGGCACAAACATCTGTATTTTCTGTCTCCTTTGTTCTCAGCAGTTATAGAATAAACTATCCGTTGTCTGTACCTTCCTTACCTAGTTTTTCTAAACCACTCTTGGTGTGGTGGGGGGTGTGGAAAGAGGAACGAAAACATGGAATTACTTTATTTCTAGTGTCAGAAAATATTGCAACCAAGATTCAATTTAAGAGAAGAAGCAAATCACTTCTCCAGATCCCTGTTGAGCTCTTTATGAGATTCCTTTCTCATGAATGGGCTCCAGGATGGGTATGTGACAAATGAATCAACAGCACCCTACTCAGAAGGATACTACAAGGCCACAGCCATGATATTAGCATGTCATCGTGACCTTTCTGAGCCGTGCTCTTTTGTCTTTATTGGCAGAGGTATAATTAGAAGGCCGTGTTTTCAACAGAAGCCAAATGATTGCCAAATCTGTTCAACTGATCTCTAGAGAATTGAAGTTAGCTCATGGCCCTCTGGCTGTTCTCTTTGCCACTCCCAGGAGTTACAGGCTTCAAGTTTTCCTTTTCTTTTGAAAGAAGATCAAGTTTGATTCAAAGAGCTTTTCTGTCATGCCCAGGAGTACAAGGAGAAACCTTCTGTGACCCTCATTGTTTGGCTCAGACCACTTGTAGCTTGCTATAATTTAGGAAGTAATTGCAATTCATAAACCAGGTAGAAAATAAACATCTTGGCAGGGCTGAGTTTCAGACAACTCTGAAGCAAACTGACTTGTGAGCAGAATGGTATTGGGAACATTTCTAGTCTCTGCTTGCAGATCTTGAATCTAATGGATGATTCATAATGGTTTAATTCTGATCTGAAATGTGCAGGCAGGCAGTCATTACTATGTATACACAGAGCTGAAAGCACCATCACTTAAGCTCAGCTTTTCAATTTTCTCCTGGATAGGTCTGGCACATGGGGTAGACAAATGCTGTAAGTAACAGGAGCATTGTCCTTCCTGCTGTGTGGTGTGAGATCTCAGATCCCATACTCTTTAAGAAAATCTGTAGCACTAATTTTTTTGAAAAATGTACTAATGCTGATATGAAGTCAAAGAACCCTAGAATTGGAAGATACCTATTGTGTTAGTTTATTTAATGCCACTTGATATGTTTTGTTTTGTTTTCCTGCAACAAACACTTATTGAGTGCATAGTCTGTCTGAGAACTATTCCAAAGACAGGGAATGGGGTGGTGTATTGAACAGACTGGTGAGAGATAAACAGAATCAAAGCAGCAGCTAAGTGCTATGAAGTGATAATACATAGTGTTAAGGACTCTGAGCAACAGACAGGGTAGAGTGTGGCTCAAAAGATGAGACTTGTAAATAAGGTAGTGATAGAAGGCTGAAGATGGTGATGAAATATGGGTTTTATCTACAGGAATAAGTCCTACAGGTCAGATGAATCTCTGGAGGATTCCTAAATGATCATCCATTCTTTGACTTAATGGAGATCCTTCTATGTGGCAGGCATTGTTCTGTGAACTGGGGATGAAGTTGTGAAGGAGAAAAGGAACGTTGTGCCATTGAGGCTTTTGTTCAGACTTCAATCCGTGTCAAGAGATCTATGAACTGAAGTTCCTTCTTTTAAAGGCAAAAAACATAGGCCCAGAGGGGTGCACTGTGCATGGCCTCACAGCTGGTGGCTGGCCTTGGCAAGACCAGAGTAGAGCCTTTGGCATCTGGTTCCTCTCTCTTTGTCACTGAACCAGGCAGGGTCTCCATAAACATCTATTTCAGCAATGTTAGTTTCAAATAGTGTTGGGTAGCACTGTGATCCAAAGAGAGGTCTTTCTCCCATCAAGGCCTCCCGTCCACTCTACACTTTAGATGACCTGACTGAGGGCTGTCAGGATGGAGTTTCATAGGCACAGGAAGGATCACAGTTTTTTAAAACAGCGAGGGGGTACCTTCCAAGTGCATCTGCCACAAAATGCCACAAACTACACATTCTGTGACTTCCCTGTATGTACTCTAAATGGATAATATGTAATTGTCCACCACTTATTAGGTGATACAGATACATAAACCAAGAATAATATAACAAGAAAAAAATCTGTTGAAAACAAAATGACAAAATTGAAATTTAAAAATCTATCTTTTTCCAAACTCAATAGGAGAAGGATTATGTGTACCTACGTGTGTATCTGATAATTGCTTCTTTTCAGGACTGAAAGTAATAGAAAGTAGGTTCAGTTGATTATTCACAAGGCTTGTGATTCAAGACAGTCCTCATTTCCAACAGCGAATTCTTCCCAGAGAAAGAAGCTTTATAACAATGTTTATGTCTCTTTGCCTTCTTAAAGAGTGCTTCTTACATTCCTTATCTTATGTAATTCCCACAGTCTGGGAGGTAGATAAGGAAGAAGGTCTAGTATCCCATTCTATAGATGAGAACATTGGTACTCAAGTAGTTGATGTGTTTTTTTTAAGCTTTTCTGGAAAGTGACTGCCTCAGTGGAACTGGTCTGAGTGCCTATTAATAACTTCTATTTACAGGTTGCCAACAGAAAGAATAAAGAGACCTAGACCCAAGCATCATCCTATGCAGCTTGAGGGTAGGATTATCTCCTCTGAGTTCTGCCCAGAGGGCCTGCAAATTTTCAGTGTGCAAGAGTCTTATTTCGATGGTAGCAAAGTCCACACGATGCAGTATACTCAGCTTTATCATTTTTTTATTAGTGATATAAATAATTATGTTAATTTTGTAATATTCTTGTTGTTAACAAAGGCCAGATATCAAAGAGAAGCTTTGGGTACTACAAGAAGAATTCAGTCAGGAGGTTGGGAAAAGACTACTGAATAAACCGTGACTTCCCAGTCCTGGGCTCAAATTTTTACCAAATTGGATGCATTGGGCAAATCCACTTCCCTGAAGTCAGTGTCCTAGTATAGAAAGTTGAAGTCTATAAAAGATGACTGAAGCAAAATTTTCAAGCCAAATCAACTATGTATTATGAAAAACTATAGATCAGCAGCATACTAAAGATTAATAACTGTATTCAGTGTTATTGCCATTATATGCACCTAGATACAAAGATGGGGGGAAACTTATTAATTGAAAAGAAAGTGTGAAGCAAAAAATTAAACACACACACACACACACACACTGGTTTTTAGACTTAGAGAATATAGGCTCAAATCCTGACCATGATTATAGATATGTGACATATACCAAGGTAAAAATTCTGCCATTTTACACATACACCAGATGGATGTGGAGATTCAGGTCCTGTTTGAATATACTTGGTGAACTTTGACTCTATCCAGTCAAGGTATCAGTTTTTGTTTTGGGCATATAAGGGATTACAAATTACTTTTCCAAAGAAATATACGATTTCCGGGCATAATAATGTTTACATGGAACAGCCTTTCCACAAAACTCTTAAGGAACCAAGGAGAAAGTGTCTTCAGAAAGAAGCAGCCCATTTCCTGCTACATTGCCTAGTTATCCCAGAGCATCCCATACAAAATTCCTCAGATAATCTATTTTTTTAAAGAAGAGAAAGATATAAAACAAAAGAGAATTAATTGTAAAGGAGAAAGTGGAAGAATATGCTTAGATGTGATTAGGTCATTCCACTAAATGACCAAAAAATTCCAGTTAATTAAATATATTTCCTAGCCCTTAGAATTTGTAAGACGAAGCACTGGGAACTCACTTCAATATATGTGAATCTCATTTAATTCTTACAACACTGCAATGTAGATGTTTCCCATCTTGGTCAGGAGATTAGAAAACCAAAGGCCAGAAAGTCAAGACTTTCAAACCCAGATCTCCTGAATTCATCACTAAGTCACTTATTGTTTACGACAGATCTTCTGCTCTAGTCTCAAGTGAATAAGTCCTAACAAGACTATACTTGGAAGATGTTGTAAAGGCATTTCTCTGACTTGACTTGGCTTGGAAGGAAAGGAATTCTATTTTTTTTTTCTCTGCTCCTCTCACAATAGTCTCAATGGAATTCTGTGATCTTTTAATTTGCCCCTGGCATGAAGGTTTGGTGCATAATCATCAAGTCTCACCTCCCTTTATTTCTCAAGGATTATGAGACATTCAAAAAAAAAAAAAAAGTGCTTTGGAAGACCTAGCATGCCACCTGGCTTACATGTTTTTAAGTTAAAATGTCACCTCTTCAAACCTTAAGAATAGATAAACTGAATGTCCTTCATTTGAGACTTTTTTTTTTCTGAATTACTGAAGCTCAGATTGCAATTCCAATCCTAGGGTTTAAGAAAACAATGGGGCAAAATTTACTTTGTGAAGAATGTGATTTGTGGGTTTTGACAAAATTAAATAAAATGGCCTAATGGTTCTAATCTTTTTGTGCTTTCCTTTGTCCCCCACCCCTTATGATTTTAGGGTATATGTCTTATTTTTAAAGCTAGTTTATGTATTCATTTAATCATGTAAATTTTTTTCTAAACTCTGTTAATATTTTTACTTTCATCTTGTCTGTGTTAGTTGACACTCGAATGCTCAATGTTGAGTTCCCCTTCACTGATGCTGCCTTAACACAGATTTGTTACAATATCCTACCTGAGAAAGGAATTTAGTTTCAGTCCAGGACTATCTGTGACTTTGCTGAAAGAAGTATAGATAATAAAGGTCTTGTGATAGCCACATTAATTCCAAAGAATGTTAAAATAAGTTTGTTTCAAGCGTCAACTCAAATCCCACCTAGAAAGATTCCTAGAGTCATAAACCACCAACAGACTGCCCACTGTCTCACCATTCATAAGTAATTACTCTCTTCCCTGGGTTTCCGTCACATGTAACTCATCCCTCTCTAATAGCCATTTCTTATGTCCTTTGCCTGGAATCCGTTCTTCATATATGTGTTTACCTCTCCCATTACATTGGCAACCTCTAAGGTCGGGAATGGTGGGTTGTCTTCTCTTCCTCCAAACCTACCAGGATCTTCAACACTTTGCTGAACTCTCCAGGTTTTCTGCAATGTTAGAATAAATGGGGAGTCAGATCTGCTCTCAGAGAAGCTTATGAAAAGTTTGTTGAAAAAGAATTTAGGCATTGGATACAAAAAGTTATACTTGGAAAGAAAAGTACAAGTTGAAATTCTTATTTTTAATTTATTTTTTATTTTTAATTGATTTTATTTTTTTAAATAAATGACAGCAAAATGCATTACAATTCTTATTATGCATGCAGAGTATAATTTTTCAGGTATTTCATAGCTGTCATTTTTGTGAGGAAGGGGAATCATAATGCCAAAAGAACATAAATTTTAAGTACTTGATGCTATCTAACAGATGGTTTTTTGCCTTTATTTTTTTTATACAATTTTCCTATCTAGTAAGATTAGAATTTTCATCTGTAAATGAGGAATTTTGATTCTGATTAGAAAATTACAGTCATAGAGATAGGAAAACATTAAATTTGCTACTATTTTTTTTCAATCTATTTTGAAACACTATTAGACACAGATACCATATCAATATAGATTTTGATTAAGATATAGATATAGGTGGAGGGCATTTCCAAAGAGCAGAAAAACTTGTTTCAAGAAATGCATGCTTCACAGGAAGGCAGAGGTGTGGAGGGTGTTGTACTCCAGGCTCGCTAGGAGAACCACCAAGATAAAATGATGTCTTCATCTGCAATGGAAACTCAAAATTACTGCCATCATTTGAGAGGTCTTCTTGATTTTCAGAATCAAAATATAGAATCAGTTTATATTACATAATGAAGTTAGGTAATATAATTATCTGAATTTAAGTAATTACTGTGGCATTTCAAGAGAAATTTGCTGAGTCATAGTTCTATTCTTTCTTTACAAAACCCCATTGCCATTCTGAGGGGAATACCAGCACTCGATCTGCACCTCCCAGGTTTTTTCATATCATGGTTCCTGTGGAAAATGATGGTATTCATTCAGCACACAGGAGTAAATGAATGAAGCTTCTCCTGATCAAACGTGACCACACAGGGGTTCTGGAAACCTCTGGCCCCTCCTAACCCTTCCAGATATGGTACCCCTGGAACTCACTTGAACCATACTGTGTCTTAGCTTGCCAGATGAGAATCTTTGAACTGGAGAATTGTTTTTTATGGTTACTCAGAATAATTATATTGTATGTAAACTACTCATCCAGAGTTTATTACTTTATCATTTAACCAAAATGTAGGGAGCATCAGTTTTATGCAAGCACACTGTTGTAGATGCTGGGGAATCCCATGATGAGTTTTATGTCTTATACTATAGGCATCTGGGAGATAAACTCGAGATCTTGACATGCCTTCTGTCTTTACTTTGTATGTAACTTGCAAGTGGTAAGCCAGAGTGCCTTCTATTTGCAATGTGGAGTTATGTCTACTGAAATATAGAACAGATATAGTGTGATCTAACAGAAGTGTTCTATACTGGACAGGGAATTAGGAGACATGTATTCTAACCCTCAATCTACACCAGTTGTATTTGCTATCTTTGTCTCATTTTCTTGAGTCTGGAATTAAAACTCATGGTTTTCAAACTGTGCAATGCAAATCCTCCAGGCTGCACCCTTTCACACTCTCCAGCCCAAAATGAGTTTGACCTCCTTTAGATGCGCTTCCTTGACGGACTGTTTCTTTAAGCAAAAGCTTCAGAGGGAGTCATGAGGAGAGTTATAAACTCCTAGACTAGATCAATCTTAAAGAACACTTTTTAAGATCTAATATTTTCTAACTCTCCCTCTTTTTCTCTTTTTCTTTTTATCCAAAGACCAAAACTATATCTAAAATATCAGATGTTACCCCTTGTTATTCCAAGATCCTATTTCCCAATACTACTTTTTTACCTTAAAAAAAAAAAAAAAACCCTGAATATAGGATCACCTTTTAGTTTTATGAAATAAGAATTTAGCATATCTAAATGACAACAATTACTTCAGAGTCTTCTGAATTTCAGATACTATGTTTCCTCATTGAAAATACTCAACACTGGTCACATATATACTTCTGTAATATATTAATTATAGTAATAGTCCTATCTTCTTTATTATCTCACTGGTAGTTTATGTTTATGTTGCCTATATGCTTCATTTATATTCATATGATTCTTCCAGTTCTTCTGCCTGTGAATTAGGAAAGTTATTTATACAACATCCAAGGATAGAAAAGCTACAACCAGATTGTATCTCTAATTTAAAAACAGTTGCATTTGCGAGTTTTGTGTTCAAGGTTTGTTTGTGATCTTCTTTTTATTTTTTCCTTAAATTTTTGATTTTTTTTCTCTCAAATGCATTGCCATCATTTCAGAAAAGTTGTGCCTTTTAACAACTAATTTCTTGCTTCTTCTCTGCTACTCTTAAATCATTTCACTTTAACCATACCTTCACTGGAATAACTGCCTAAAACATTTTATGTAAAAAAAAATTTTTTTAAACAGTGCCTGTTACAAAAAGAATGAAATCTAGATTCTTTATTTAGCTTAGGCAATAAGGCCTTACACAGCTGATTACCAATTCCTTACTATGTAGGCTCTGGGCAAGGCTGGTTACTGTTGTGGATGATGTGATGACATAGTATGCTGCTCAGATACTACTCTTTTTTTTTTTTTAGGGGGGTTACCGGAGATTGAACTCAGGGCACTCAACCACTGAGCCATATCCCCAGCCCTTTTTTATATTTTATTTAGAGACAGGGTCTCACTGAGTTGCTTAGTACCTCACTTTTGCTGAGGCTGGCTTTGAACTTGTAATCCTCCTGCCTCAGCCCCTTGAACTGCTGGATTATAAGAATGTGCCACTACACCCAGCTCCAGATGCTTCTTTATGGGACTGTCATTCTCCCAGTTGCTGGCAGCATTGACAGGTTTCATTCATAGCTGGGTCCCTCCATGAGAATTATCCCCAATTGAAGGGAACCACATCACCCAGCATCACACTTCCTTATTGGGAATAACCTGTATGTTCTGATTAGTAGATGCAGGGATATAAAGGCCCTACCCTCTAGCTCCATTGAATGACATTTCTTCCTGGCAATCCCAGCTGTCAGGTTCTTCCCTCTCCACCCAGGTTCTTCTGTACTTTCCCACAGATAGTGATTACAAGGACACTCCTCAATAACTTCTGTACAGAAATATCTGTTTCAGAATCTACACAACTTCAGAATATGGTTTCATGGGGGAGGGAACCTGGAGGTGCCATAGGAGAAGCACCATAAAATCAGTCATAAGTGGAGAAAGTGACTTGTTTTATTTGTAATATAACAGAAGGAGAATTAGGAAAGTTTTGTTTTTGGTTTTGGTTTTTCTTTTCTTTTTTTTTAAGAAGAGATGACATTTGAGCTTCATATTTGAGGAATGAGAAGACATTCTCTAGGCAAAGGAAATGAGCTAGTCTTAGCTTATAGAAGAATTTTGTTTATTAAAAATGTTCCAAACAGCTCAGTGTGGCAGCTGGAAAGTGGAGTCCATAAGGGAAGGGCTCAATGAAGGTCACAGAGCCCTCTGCTGATTTTGAAGGTCCTTAAGCTGGAGTGTGTGCAGTTTCATCTCAACTTCCCATCTATCAAACGTGGCACCCTGTTCCACATACAAGATTGATTTGAATAGACATATGTAAGAGATATCTCCTTTCTAATTATTCTATTAAAGTTTTTCCATTTTCTTCAAAGCTGTTTTAATTAACCATTCCAACTTAGAAAAGTAATATATATATATATATATATATATATATATATATATAT
>NW_025999969.1:5016646-5137763 GCF_001458135.2 Marmota marmota marmota
ATATATGTGTGTGTGTGTGTGTGTGTGTGTGTGTGTGTGTGTGTGTGACTTTTTGTCTGTCTAGAAAACAACCATGTATAAGAAGGTGTTCTTTGTGGTGCTAGAAATTCTATCATTAGCAATTTCTGAAATTATTAGTGGAAAGACATTGTCAAGGTAACATAGCCCAGGTTTCTAACAGATAACCCCCATCCCCCAACCTCTATTAAAGAATTATGTAGTTGTTTCTAGTACATCTCTGATAATGGAAACGTTTACTGTTTTCCTGTGATGTTAATAGTAATAAATAACAGCAATAAAATTGCAGAGTTGGAATTGATCATCATTTTACCATTGAGAAAACTAAGCTCTAGAGAAAAGAATTTTATACCCAAGAGATCATACCAATGTATGTGGACAAAGTCAGGACAATTCATGTTTTTCATCTACCAGCTCTCTTCCTTTGTGGGTACCTCATGAATTTGTCAGACCCCTCTCTGAATTATTGGAAGTCAGGGTACCACTTACGTATTGGAATTATTGGACACTAGGATACCACTCCCCCCATACAGCTCATGAGCTCCATGACTCAGATCCAGCTGATCGGTTCTCCAGGTGTGTTTCCTCACCTGTGAGATGGCAGCCTGGACTGTAGGAACTCTTGTGTTTCCCTTCCTGACACCACGAGAGATTCTACCTTTTCTCTCAGAAAAGTTGCCTAAGGGTACTTACTAGTGGGTAGCTGGAGACTGAAAAAGAGACACAGAGTAGAGGAAGGTTGGTAATGAAGGTTAGTGTATGATCATTCACTGGCCCCATTATTTACTAGCCCAATCTGTGTGATTACTGTTTTCCTAGAACTTTCATTTTCTGATATGGGGGAACTTTTGTGATAGGCAGATTTTAGGCATATTTTGCACTTATTTTCCTATGTAGCATAAATGTTCAGATTACCTGTGCTTTGAGCAGAGCTTCTATAGGCCATAAAGTTTTTCCTTAGAAACCATTAAGCCTTATATATTGCCACTGGTTTTGAGTAAATGAGCTGAATCTTGCAGCCAAGCCTCAATGTAAACAAAAACATATTCTGATCAAGCATTTTCTGGTTTGTTCAACTCCATTATAGAGCTAGATTAAAAA
Organism: Marmota marmota marmota; assembly: GCF_001458135.2. Classification (NCBI taxonomy): domain Eukaryota; kingdom Metazoa; phylum Chordata; class Mammalia; order Rodentia; family Sciuridae; genus Marmota; species Marmota marmota. The sequence continues at coordinate 5,017,766 of NW_025999969.1, forward strand.
AAAAAAAAAAACCACAGAGAAGCAAAACAAACACAAGCCCTGGGAAGACAATTTCTAGCCACATTAGCTCAGATCTCCAGTATAGAAAAGAAACAGAACCCTCCTTCTCCAGACCATCATCAGCTCCAGACTCTCATCCTATGCTCTTCTGCTATTTTAATTTCACCACTTCAAAATGGGGAAAAAAATAGGTTAATAGTTTCCATGAGTTTAGACTGTGGCCAGAGGCGTACCAAGCAATTTCAGAAGCTCGGGCAACCGCAGCTCTGACGGGAGGATGATGATGGATTTACCAATTCATCTTGGGATAGATCCCAGAGCTGGGAGAGTGGGGGCAGCACTGTGCTGCCAGGGTGGAGTGAAACTATATTCCTCCATTCATTCATTTCTGCACGTGTTCATCCTGACTTATCTTAATTCCAGGCAGTGATACTCTGTGTGCAATATGGGACAGATAAATATTTTTAAGACATAGTCCCTTTCCTTCATGAAATTGCAGTCTAATAGAAGATGTAGACATGTGCAAAACTGTGTTTTAAAAGTTCACACAGTAAGTATGGAAGCAAAATGGATAGAGTATTCAGGAAAGGAAGAGAAAGAAGCAGTTCATTCCAAGTAGGGCCTTCGAGGAAGCCCTCTGACCTGTAGGTATCAGGACACTAATGACCTTCATACAGTCATGTCTTGCCTCACAGTCATTTAAAGATTCTTATGGTAAGAGGGCAGTTCCTCAATTTCCACATCCCATCCGGTTCTGCATGTTTCTAATGGCATCCACACCCTATGTGTATTCCAGATTCCATTGATTCAGTCCAGATAGTTCCATTGGTATAAAAAAATATTACACGTGAAACGACTATTTGGTGAAAGCATAGGATTCTGGGGGAAGGTGGAAAGTTAACAGTTGATCTTCTGAGTGCTGACTCACAAAATGGGATGTTTTAAAGGTGGTGTGTATTTTTAAACCTCAGCATATTTTTAAAGCCAGATTAATTGAATTTGTTAATTCTCACCCACTACTTTCAACATTTCTATCTTGAGTTCATGAACCTTAAACTTGGAGATGGTGTTTGAATTAAAGTCTTAAGTGACTGGAAGCCTCATTGCTCTGATTTGGGTTTTGTAGCCAGTGTGACTGTCTCATTCATCAGACAGACCACTCTCTAAAAAGTAAGGAGCCTTGATATACCCCTTGCAAGTCTTTGATAATGAACCACATTTTAGAAGTAACAGTAAAGCATTTTGCAGGTGGAGTGCCTGTGTATTATGGTTCCATGATCTAGCTACAACCATGGGCCACCTCTAGCCCACCACCTGTTTTTGTAAATAAAGTTTTACTGGAACATAACCATGCTCACTTGTTTAGGTGCTGTCTCTAGTTGCTTTTGAGCTACAAAATTCTGTTGTTATGACAAAACCAGAAATATTTAGTTCACAAAAAAGTTTGCTATCACCCTTGCTGTAGTGGATTCAGAAATAAGGTAGGATTCAGAAAGCCTGTGGGCTAAATGTGGATCTGCTACCCACTACCTGGATGACCTTAGAAAAGTCACTGATCCATCATTGTGTTTTCTTCTCTCTGTAATAGAGATGCACTTTGCCTTTCTCCAAATATAATGATAGGCAAGTGAGCCAGTACGTTTTAAAAACACTCATATAGAGCTCTCTCGGCCCCACACTAACATCAGTATCTTTGCCTCCTCAGAATACACTGGAGCAGTGCAACGTGTGTTCCAAGCCCATCATGGAGAGGATTCTCCGTGCCACCGGGAAGGCCTATCATCCTCACTGCTTCACCTGTGTGATGTGCCACCGCAGCTTGGATGGCATCCCATTCACCGTGGATGCTGGCGGACTCATTCACTGCATTGAGGACTTCCACAAGTAAGCACCTCATTCCCCCCCTCAACCTCCAGTCCTCTGTTCCTACTTCCCGCCATCTGGGCTGTACATTCTTCTCTCTCAGAGCTGTAGACTTTCGGGATTTAGTGAGACCTGTAAGGAGCATATTTCCTCACCCCCTCATCTAATGCAAGAATGAATATCAGGTAACCTATGTGGCCAGCCATTCAGGCCTCTGTTTCAAGGTTTCTCTGGGGCCTGTCCATGGTGTCTTTATGTGGCTCTAGTTGTGAAAAAGTAGACTCTATCACAAAGTGTACGTATTATAAAGAGGCAAGATCCTGGCCTAAACAAGAACAAGTGGTGTGAGGTTGGGCAAATTATTTCTCTGAGATCTTCAATTTGGTCTGTAGATGAAACCTTAGAAAAGCCTCTCAACTGTGAGAGCATCTACATCCCCACCACTGTACAGATGGGAGGTTATTGTGGCCAGACACACAGGACAGGCATCCCCCTCACTAATGCAAGCCTCTTTCATACCATACCCATACCATTCCACTGCCAGCATGTTGGTGGCTTTCCCTAACCTCTTCTCCGACCAAGATCTTCTCTTCCTAGGATGTTTTCATGATGAAATTGATCAGTGCAATCTTGTGTGGCCTTTTGAGGAGGGTTAGAAAGTGGAACCTCAAGATCATGGCTGCTAAGTTATGGGCCTGGAAAAATAAGTCCCCCTTCCTCGTTTGTCTCATTTGTAGGTCCCTCTTTCCTCTACGATAGCTGGGGTTTCTGAGAAAATCATACCATTTTGTATTTTACTGACATTTATTTGGCCAGTTTGTTAGGGGGTTAATTGACTGATCACATGCATTCCATGTCTTTGAGGTCCTTATGAAAGCTATTGCTGCCTTTTGCTGATGGAAGATACGGACTTTTTTCATTCTTGGCTCTGAAGATCCGGGCATGGCATTGCGGAGGGCTGGTGAGGCTGTCCGAGAGACAGGCTCGCGCTGCCTACCGCTGGGTGTCTTGTTTTATGGCCTTCAAATATTCAGTCTTGTGGGTTCATTTTCACCACTGTTGATTTTCAACAGCCAGGAGGTACTTTCCACAAGCAGTTTGGGGACCTTTGCCTCATATTTTAAAAATGAGTTTCCTGACTACTTTCCAAGTAGCAGAGAAAGTGAAAACCTCACCAAAAGATATAAGGCTGAATGAATTAAAAAAAAAAAAAAAAAATGAAGAACCCAGAGGCAGGAATTCTCAACCTGAATTAGACAAGGAAGGGCTTGCTTTTAAAGGGCAGTCACAGCATTAATTGTACTTCACGTTATTGATATTTTTAGCTCGTAATTACACATGGAAAAAAAAAAACCTGCATCTATTTAAGGGAAGTGAAAAGATACCAATGGGGAGTGTATTTCTGTCACTGTTTCGTTCCTTTCTTAGACTTACCCTAATCCAAGAAAGACTGATAGATATAATCAGAGCACACATGTTTCTGTTGCTGGAAAAGACTGATGTATTACACCCCTCAATTAAAACAGGAAATCAATTCTGACAAATGTAAGTTTATATCTATGCCATTTATCTTTCATTTCCAGTGGTGGGGAGCATAATTAGAGACTTGCGACTGGTGGCGTAAGTGGGTGGGTCTGAAAGCTTCAGAAAAGCAGACTTGATCAGCTAAAGAAAAACTGAAACCCCAGCTATCCCCCCTCCGCACGAGTTCAGTGTATTAAAATATAAATTCTTTCTTTAAATAGTATTGTCTGAATAATTGCAGGTTTGTATGGGGGGAGTGGAGTCTTTTTGATATTTTCCCCATTTACAAGAGGAAAAACAAGAGAACATTTTCCAAAACACTTTCTTCTGAGCCTTGAAAGTACTAGAGCACAAACAGCTAGAAGCGTCCAGCACCAGGTGGGCACTGCGAGGCCAAGGAGAGGTGGACCAGGGACATAGCTGCTTTCTTCAGAGAGATTTGGGTGGGGGGAGGGAGGTATTTTTGATCCTTCTAATGGATCTCCCTTTGTGGACTTTTAGAAAACATTTCAATTCAGTTCAACTTGTACTTGCAGAGAACCCTCTGTGTGCCAAGTACTGTGCTAAGGGCTGAAGGAAAGAGTTACGAGGGAGAAATTGCACAGACATACGCAGAGAGAAGTCCCTGTGGGCCAGAAGCTTGCCAAGAGGAGGGCAGAGTGTGCAGACATAACAGTACTGCAGGGCAGAAAGGCAGCGCCGTGAGACAAACACAGGGAGACAGAAGACAGGGAGTGGCTCTGAGACCAGCAGGCTTCAGGGAAGCAGAATTTGAAGAGTGAATTCAGCAGGAAGCAAGGAAATTCCTGACAGGGAATGCAGGGGATGTCTACTGGCAAGGCCTCAAAAGTGGTATCTCGGAAGCTTGTCATTCAAAGTGCAGAATCTTGAGGCCTTGCTAATGGGCACTCTCTATATAACCATCTCTGGTCAAAGTTGGCTTATGTCCCCATCCCTTTGGGCATGGACTCTTTTACAGGTGTCAATTCAGATGACAACTGTGAACTCAGTTCCCTGGCAGACCAACTTAACTCACACCAACACACACACACACACACACACACACACACACACACACACTCTTTCCCATTTCACCTACATGGCCATCCTTACAGCCCAAATCCAATTACCATTAATTCTAAGAAGAGTTCTCTGATCTCACCCCTCCTATCCCCACATTAGAATTCATACCTTCCTCTCTGTATTTGGACAAGTTTCCGAAGTCTGCACTAGATAGTACCTACCACTGCCTGATTTGTAGTGAAATATATATATATCAAGTTTTACAGCACCCACCTTAAATTATTTTTGAAATGAGTTAGATTACACACACACACACACACACACACTGTTATGGTTTGGATGTGAGGTATCCCCCAGAAGGTCACATGTGAGAAAATGCAAGAAAGTTTGAAGAAGAAATGATTGTGTTATAGCCCTGAATTGGTAGGATGGGGCTGGAAGAGATGGGAATTGGGGCATGGCTTTGCGTATATATTTGTATCTGGAGAGTGGACTTTGTCTCTCTGCTTATCGATCACCATGATATGAGCTGCTTCCGTCTGCCACAAACTCCACCGTGATGTTCAGCCTCACCTTGAGCCCTGAGGAATGGAGCCAGCCTTCTGTGGACTAAGACCTCTGAACCATAAGCTCTCAAATAAACTCTTCCTCTACTACTGTCGTTCTGGTCAGATCCTTTTAGGCACAGCAGCGAAAAAACTAAGACACACACACATACATATACATACATATACACCCATATTAATAGAACAAATATAGGAATATATAGGATTCCCTCTCAGGGTGCTAAGATCCCCTCTCCTGTTTTTTCTATATTTCCAGCATCAGTGCAGTGAGGAAACCCAGAAAACAGACTCAAGTGCATTGAGGCTTTGTTCCACTCTTTGCTCTCTTAGTAGGGATATCACACTGACGCATTTGTTTGTTTAATCAGCATCCACTTGTTGATAGCCAGAAATATGTTGAATATGAGAAATGATCATTGCTGTCTTGACTGTAGAGTAGAAATGATAAAAGGACTATCTCATAATGTTACTGTCAATAGAAAGTAATATTAAGTAGATGAAGTATGTAACAGAACTTGCCATGTGATGAGCACTCCATGAATGGCAGCTACAATCATCAAAAGGGTTCTCATCAAGTTTATTTTTATTATTATGGTTATTGTTCACTCAGTGAACTTAGCCTTGAGAGACACCACCAGGAATTTTGAGCTCTTCTAAAATTGCTGGCCCAGGAACTTTGTGGAGTATCTCCTCTCTCTTCACTTTGTTATTGCCCATCATGGAAATGAGGCCAAATGGTAGAAAAGAATCATTACTGAGCACAACAAAGAGTACAGTTTATGTCTTTTCAAAGAAAATTGAACATAAAAGCCAAAACAACATCTTTCTTATAGAGAAATATGGCCGATACTTCATTAAATAGTGTTCAGATTTCATCTTTCTGGACCAGTCTTGGTAGTCAGAGACAGAGCAAAGTCACATCCTTTGGAACTCACAGATTAGTGATGACCCTCAAAGAGGTGTACATAATTACTACAAAAATAAGATAAATTGGATTAAAAAAATGTATCCTGGAAGAGTAAGTAATTCTGCTTATGAAGTTGGGGGACGCTAATAGATAAAATAATAAGCAAAACACATTTCTGCACTTACAGAGTTTATAATCCCAATGGGTTTGGGGAAAAGAAATTCTGCAGTGGATATCAGAAGTCTGCTTTTTTCACTACTGATGACCCAGATTCAAAAATAATCAGGTAGTCCAAAGCAATTTTTTGCCACGGTATAAGCTTCTTACATAAAATACCAATTATAATAACTCTGATTACTACTGCAGTTCTACCATGATCCTTTTAATTTTTCTTTCATAGCAATCAATTGATCTCCTGCTTAATTCATATTTATTTAGATTGCAGCCATACAGATGCCTTTTGGGTGCTGCCAGGAAAATTAATATGTACATATAGAGTATAATGTATGTAAAAATGCCTTGACAACCATAAAGTGCTCTGCAAAGTATTAGATTACTATCATTATTTCCTTTTAAGTCTCATTACAAATAGATAAATTTTAACATCATTAATCTTGAAACGATTACCATGAAAAAATCGAGTTGCCCAGTTTCTATTTCTTTTTAAAAAATCTCTTTAAGTTCTTACACAGGTCCATTTCAAATCATATCTCATTTCACAGCTTATAAATGCCACCCCAAATTTCCAGAAATACAGATGGGTGAGTGACCTATATTTGCAGCCTATAATCTGTTATGAGGGGGAAAAAGTGTTAGGGACAATAGGTCATGTTAAGAAATTAAGAAATATTGAAATTATTTCACCAAAAGTCTCAAAAATATATGCAAATGTATATGTATGTATATGTTTATTAAATATATATGTATGTATGTATGTGTGTGTGTGTGTGTGTGTGTGTTTATATGCATAGCCTTTAATTGTGCTAAAATCCTTTAAGTGCAATGAACTGACAGCTCTTCAACTTTTCTAACAAAATTTTCACAAAACCAGAATGTAGAGAATGCAGATTTGGTCATTTTATGTTTGATGCAATGTGTATTTCAATTCACTAGCCTCTGCTATTTTGAAGGGCTATCTATAAGGTTTCTTGTGTTGGTTCTTGGAATTTAAGACTCATTTCCAAGAAAGAGGTTCTAATGATTGGAAAGGGGGCAAAGATACCAATTTCATAATATTTGTCCAGGGCTTAATGAATACATTAAAAAATATCTAGAAGCCAAAGTCAAAGCCAAGATTGGGCCTGTTGGGACCTGTTTCCCTCTGTTTAGCCTAGGGCATATGTCAGGAGTCTGCATGCAGTTGTATTACATGCCACATGCTTTGTGGAAAAGTGATGCCCTTCTTGCAAAGTAATCCCACACTCACTCTTCTACCTCATCAAATATCACAGTATGTACCATCCAGTGGGACCTCAACAGTCTAACTTTCTCATTTTACAGTGGAGAAAGCAGACCCAGAGAAGTATAGTGACTCGCTGTGGTCACACAGGAAATGCAGAGCAGGCATCCCAAATCCAGACTTTCATCATTTCTTTTTCCTTCTGTGTCTCACTTTTGATCAGGATCTACACTTAGTATCTAATCAGAATGATCTCTCCATTTTCAGGAAATTTGCCCCTCGATGTTCTGTGTGCAAGGAGCCTATCATGCCAGCCCCTGGCCAGGAGGAGACTGTCCGTATTGTGGCTCTGGATCGTGACTTCCACGTGCACTGCTACCGCTGTGAGGTCTGTGGTGGGTGCCGCACACCCTGCAGTGGTGTGACAGGCTTTAAAAGGCCTATCGGAGCTGAGTGTTCATAAATGTAGCAATTATTAAATCTGGAAATACTTTGATGCCTGTATTATCAGACTTGGGTTTTAGATCTGATACTGGCATATAATACAAATGACATTGGCTAAGTCACCTTACCACTTTCAGTCCCAATTTTTCCACTTGTCCAAGGGCTCAAATTCATAACTACCCCAGATATGACTGTGAGACTGAAATACAAAACTGTATATTAAAGGACATTGTAAATTGTTAATTATTTAATTAGTGAGAAGTAGAGTCATTATATGACTATTCAACGTTGACTCTGATGGCTTTGGTTAACTACTTCTATAGGGTAGAGATGCCATTGTTACCCATTGAAAAGGATAAGAAGTCATTTATTTCAGAAGGGTTGGAGCTTCTTGTTCGAGGTCATGGAGATTCATTTATTTATCAGCAAGCATTGACTAGACACTTAAAAACAAGAGGTCAGACAACTGCTAAAGATGACAGGTAGTGTGGTAATACATAAAGCTAACCTGCAATCCAGGCTGAAGTAACAAGAGAATCTTCTCAGAGGAAGTAGGTTGAGGCCTAAGGGTCAGGTAGCTATTAATACAGCAAAATGCAGCAAGTCCTATAATTTGAATATTGAAAGGCTACCACATTCAGACAGCAATTTTAAAACATTTTCTTATCTTAGTTCTACCTGGATCCACTTCTTTGCCACAGTGTTTTTTTTTTTTTTTACTAGTAGCTCTGCAGAGCTTGGCACTTAGTCCCTTCTTCTATCTGGGATAGATAATAATGGGCTTCCTTATTCCCACATCCACATGAGATTGGTTATCTAGTCTGGCTACGAGATGAGATCTCCCCAGGACACCAGCTGGCAGGGCTCTGAGGACCACCCTGGCTCTCGGGGACTGCATTCATTCCACTCACTGCCCTGGCAGAAACTGACCATCTGTTTTATGCAGTGTGCTTTGTTTTGCCCTTGAGCCCAAGTTTCATGCCTCTCTCCATCCTTAACATGAGAAGAGATAATAAAAAGCTAACAGCTTTCAAACAAGGTTTTATGACTGGGGAAGTAAAGAGAACAACAACAGCCATCCATTATCTTTAAATGGCCTGAATTATGACTGCTAAGAACTGATACTTTAGAATTACTTTACAGATGGAGAAACTGAGGCTCAGAGAAGAGCTTCCCGACATTCCTCACATTCTTTATGTACACACCAGTAGGCTTTGCCTTTTAGATGTTCTTGACTTTTGCACTAAGAGTTGCATCAAATGTACCTTCCTCCTCAGAATAAATGGCAGCCGTACAAATTAGGTTTGCTTTAAAATGCAGAGAAATTTTTAGAAACAAAACCATAAAACAGAAAGAACACTGAATTAGAAGAGAGCCAGCCATTGTCCTAGTCCTGCCAGGAACTCTGTGTCACACTGGACAGACCACTTCCCTCTGCTCCTCCCATTTCCCATGTGCAAAGCGCAGAGGCTGCACTGGCTGCTCTGCCAGTCTCCATTGGCTTTAAGATTCCAGGCACACAGGGTGCTTTAAGGTGTCCAGATGATTATAGACCATAGCTCATTAAAGGCTTCAAACCATGCCACCCATGAAAAATCCTTCTTTTTACTCTGATAAAGAGGCTCTGTTTCCTTTACCCAGTTTCCTAAAAGCCTGTAGAATGGCAGTATGTCCATCCACTTTTCTTTTTGGTAAAGCCCCACTTCCTGTGGAACATAACTGTGGCTGCTGTTGTGTTCTGGGCCATGCCCTCTTTAAACTTGAATTTCATTATTCATCTCTTGTAGACATGAGCCCCATTAGCCTCCTTGCCACTGTGGTGGACAGCAGAGGCAAGGTGTGCAGCCGCTGTGTCTTCTCCTTAAGTTTGCAAGGGCACACACCACTATGTGAACTTTTCTAAATTTACTTTCCAAAGAAATTTCCATATCCTCCAGAGTCAAGGGCTAACATTTAACTGCTATATAACACTTTCTAAAGTAAACTCTCAGAGGGGCTGTCAACAATAACATAATAGTTTGTAGCTCTTTAATTTTTTTCAAAATACATACACAACCATTATTCACTTTGACCCTCTTGGCACCTTGGTAATGTAGAAAATGCAGGAATTATTTTCAGAGTGGAGTGGGCCTATGTGCAGGGAGCAGGCAGTGATAGAACTGTATCCCAGTCTAACATTCATCCTTCTACACCCTGTTCTCTGCTTTAGAAAGGACAACAAACTATTGCTCCAATATTTTATTTTCTTACTACAATTGAATATAATTGAACTGTCGGTGGCTCTTCTGCTTGGCAGGAATCTCTCGCTTAGCTTTTGCTCAGAATTAGCCAAAAACATACACACCTGCAGCTATGTATTCCTTTTGAGATTCTTAAACTGAGATAAATGGTAAAGATGAATTAAGGCTCTAATTTTATTTACTCTTCTTGTTGTTTGGGGAGTAAACTTCTAGCTGGGTGCTGAAATCCATAGCTCTTCCCTTTTCATACTTGGATTTTATAGTCAGTGACTTCAAGAAGGTCATTTCACTTCATCTGTACTCATGTCCCCCACCTCTTATCCAGTTTAATTTAATGTACACTGTGTTATAAACTGAGGGAAGTGACAGAGTGGGTCAGTATTACATGAAGCCGGAGAGATTGTGAGAAGCCAGGTCTTGGAGGTCTTGAATAGAACACTAAAGGAATTGGGTTTCATGAATGTCCTTACATTTTCATTTATGTTATGTCCACGTGTCTTGCTTTTCCTAGGATTGTGGTGGTCTCTTATCTGAAGGAGACAACCAAGGCTGCTACCCCTTGGATGGGCACATCCTCTGTAAGACCTGCAATTCTACGCGCATCAGAGTGTTAACCGCCAAGGCGAGCACCGACCTGTAGATTCAGTGGTCTGTTAACAGCTTAGTGCACGGCGCTGCGAAGAATGAAACACAGAGATAAGGAAAAAAATTAGGATAATGGGGGCAAGGCAATCAAATTATGGAATGGTCTCCGTGATTCGTTTGCTGTTAAACTTTCTGTAGAAACACATAGATGATGAGTTGTTTTGTTTTGGTTTGGTTTGGTTTTTTATGTTCTTACCAAATACACATTTCACATTTAATCATGTAGGGCCTCGATGGGCCTTTGTTCCTAGTACTTCCACATTTTTGCACAGATTATACTCCATCCCATTCACTTCTGCATTCCTGTAACTTTTAATCCCTATGTTTGTCTCACTTTTCATCTGGTTGAATGGCTTTTTTTAGAGTGGTATTTGCTGTCACACAGTTTTTCCTGGGTCACTCTGCCAACTCACAGGTGCTTTCAGAAGTCTTCATCCTACTACTTCCACATTGCGTGTGACTCTAAAGTTTAGCCATAATTTTGCTATGTCTTGGAAAGTGTATTTTTTCTGTTTACTACTCGTGTCCCTTGGAGAAAAAAATACACAATTTCTATGTTAGGCCGTAAACAATTTAAATTGTAAAGTATGTCAATTAAAACAAATTTAATTTTCAACCATCCAAATTTAAAATCTGTAGTGACCACTGGTCAAGGCTCATTTGAAAACAGTTACCGGCCAATAGCTAATGAGTGGGGAAACAGAACCAAGCTTCAGTCATTTTCTGAAGAAAGTACAGGAGTGACGTGCCACGCACAGCATTTGTTGGTTATGTTTGAAAAGTCCATTATTATCCCACAATACTGTCTTAAGATTTTTCTTTTTTACCCTACCTAGACCAATACAGACAAACTTGCATTTGTAATATTTCCAATACCATCCTGCTTTTCACCTAAGAAATAGCAATTTTTTTTCCAATAACTGAACACAGCCACCAAAATTGACATTTTCTCTAGAGGAAGATACCCATAAAAAACTGTTCAAACGCTTTTTTTTCTCTTTCTCTCTTGTTTTTTTTTTTTTTTTTGTTTTTTTTTTTTGGTAACCTCCTAGACCTAGGTCTGTTTTTGTGCTACCAATTGCAAATTGGGGCACACAAAAATGAAGTTGTGTGGCTTTGTTCTTTGTTTAGTTTACATTAAAAAAAAATAGAGGAAATCTTGAAAAGAATTGTGAAAGCACAGTTTTATTATTCTCATAATCCTTCTGCAACTCAAATTACATGCTGCAGGAGACATTTCCATATCATCAATGTGACATTTATACCACACTTGCAAAGACAATCACTGAAAAAAATTGTCTTTCTGAGCTAAAAATATGCAGAATCTCTGCCTAGAATCTTTATTCAAACTCTTATTAGCCAGTGAAACATTTCCTTGCCAACTGCAGAACCATATTTATTAAGTTCTAGCATGTTTCATTTAAGGAAAGACACCTAGCTTAGCAATGGCAAGTTGCCATCTTGAAAACTAATTAAGTATTCGGGGATGAGATTTCTTAAACCTTTCTTCGTATCTCCCCGTGAGTATATACTTTTAAATTATGGAGTATTTTAAATATACAAGAAGGTATAAATAATAATAATATAATGAATCCCTATGTAGCCTTCCTTTAATCCACAAATATCTTTTTCATAACCATGAAAGTGAGGGTTGTATACCTTGAATTTAAAAAAAATTAATTTTTAACATCCAGAACACAAATGAGAAATTATTTTATTCATGTTTTAAACTACAACCCATGCCTCAGGAATTCTTGTCAAATTTGTTTTACTTGAATATGAATCATCATAAAAGTGATTTTTTAAAAAATAAGATATTGTTCAACTTGTGGTCACTGCAGCTCATGTAAATTAATCTGTGGCGTATTTGCTTTTATCAGCAAATGGTTTTGTGTTAGAACCACCAAAGTTATAAATTGCAAGAGCTTCCTTTGACCACTGTCCTGTTCATACCTTCCTTCTCTTATCTGGGATCTTATATTTCTCAGAATGTGAAATATAATGAGATCCACTTAGGGCTGACATGTGAATTTACAATAAAATGACACCGTGTCTCAAGAATTCCCGTGCTCTAAATTAAAGGCCAGACTGTACTTATGCCTTTAGCATTGACTATTAGACAATTGGGGTGCTAATATAGCCTGCTTAAAGTGATTCATTCACGTTTACTCTGAAATACTTCGGGGAAATTGTCTTTAGGCCAAAAGCAAAGAGTCCAATGTATTGAGGGAAAGTTTTTATCTCTGGAAATGCAGTCATATTATTAGAAATTTTGCCAAAAGGGGAAGAAATTATGAAATATTTATACTATCAAAATGCAATAACATCCTACTTGTTAAATTTAAGTTCTTATTTAACCAAATGTTTACATGCCAAAAGAAAGTTTGAAGATGAAACTGTCACGGGCCCACCACTGTGGCACTGCCAGCAGAAATTGCTTGCTTATGATCTTTATAGTGCATTCTTATCACATAACCTCAGAGTGTCTTTACCAAAGATTTTTAAAGTACATCTCTTTTTAATATAGACTTATACTTTTATAAAAATGAATGTGCACACAGACATATACAAAAGTATTTAGATTTAAGATTTTTTTTCTTTCACAATGTCTAATAAGGAAAGGATCCTATCATATTTTATTTTAGGACTTCTTAAATATATGATTTCTATTTCTTGTCTTTCTATTAATCATTTGATTTAAACAATGTCAAGTCACTCTTTACTGTTTTAGTTACATGAAATCTTGCCTATAAGAGAGAGTTAAAAAATCATATTATCTTAAGTATACTTATTGTCTTCTGATGTATTGTCTTGATATCATTTAAATACATAAGTAATAGAAAGAAATCATAGCCTATAGGAAAAAGTTTGTAAAATTATACTAGTTTTAAAAAATATCAAAAGCACTAATGTTTGGTATTTCTGTATAAAATGGACACATGGAAAAGGAAAGAAATCCCACTACTCCTTGGCCTCTATAGACCATTTCAAAATAAGACTTTTTTTTTTCTTTTTTTGCAGTTCTGAGGATTAAACCCAGGGCTTTGTGCATGCTGGTCAGGCACTCTGCCATTGACCCTTACCCCAAGACCAAAATAAGATTCTTAATTTTTTTTTTGGATTCCCAGCTCAAACTGACTCAATGTGTGGAGTCTATTTGCAAGCAGATCACCTTTAAAATACAAAAATAAGTCATGTGTCTCAACATAAGGTCAAGGTTGTGAGATGCTGACATCTTTGCAACTTAAAGATGTGGGGTTTTTTTCCTTATCATTAACATATTGTTTTTGTGGGTGCAACTGCTGTGATCAAAATTACTTCATGGAGAATATGCTGATTAATAAGGTAGACTTGTCAACACTAACTGTTTTCTGTGAAAGATTCTACAAAGATGTTTATGGTGGTGTTTAAAGAATCTGAAACTTTACATTAAACAACTATTTTGTATTTGGGTCCAGAGGAAAAAAGAGAGTGCTTTTTCAATGAGGATACACTAGAGAGTTGATAGAATATAGACAGGGCTCTGAAAACATAACTTCCCACCATTTTCCTAGTTAGTAAAAATCCTATTAATGTGAACCAGTCAGGAATAACAGTGTTATTTCTATTTGATATGGTTTGGGCTTCTCTTGTCAAATCTGTGTCGGCTGCCCCCTGATCCTTCCATTTTCAAGTTTTGAAGGGTGTTGGGGAAATTATGGCAGCTGCTAGGGAGATCAGGGAAACACTGATGTAACCTCACAGCCTCTCACCATTCCTCTTGGCTTGGAAAGGCATTTTTTTTCCATATACATTTCTAGAAATATTGCTATTCTACCTTAGTATTTCACATTTGTAGTTTAAACAAGCGATTGTCCATCTGTTGCCTAGAGCTACAGTACATGTGTGTTATGAATGAAATATGACAGCATATCCCATACCCCTGCTTTAGCCATCTGTAGGAAACCAGCAAACTGAAAAAGATACCTCTGCAAAATGTGCCTTAAGTCCATTTCCTGGGATGGCTCTTTTGGTGCACTTTCATGGGAGACAATCCAAAAGCAACCTATGATTGTGCCTTACTTTTAAATAATCTATTTACACTACTGTAGATAATTCACCAGAGTCAATAACAAATAATAATCCCCAAATCTCAAAGATCTATACTTATCAAAAAAAATTTTTTAAATTAAAAATTCTAAAAATTTAAAGAAGTCTGAACTTTTATCTTAATGTAGTCTAATAGTACTTCTTCCCTCCTTTTGAAAGGACCTCATGGGTCCCTAAATTTTGAAAATATTCTTACACCAGAAGGTGACATATTGGATGCTGTTAGTGTTCATGATTTGACTTATTCTGGTTGTAGTTGAATAATCAAGACAAGTGATTTGAAATTGAGCCTTCCCATCCATTCAGCATATCCGTTTATAAAAATTGCCTTAACTTTGTCTGTTGTTTTACTTACTAGTGAACAGAACAATTTGAGAATCCTGGTTCTGAGAAAATCACAAAAGTGGTGCAACCATGAACATTTCAGGTCAAGTTAGTTACTAGACAGATATGGTCAGAAGGGAACTCTTCTCATGAGGGTTAGCAGAGCTTTGCCAAAAGCTTTAAAAGATAATCTGACCAAAGCTGCTGTGATTGGTGAGAATTCTTAATCTCTCCTTCCTACCTTACCCTTTTCCCTACATTCCTCACTCCTTCCTTCCTTTTGCCTACTAATGCTGCCCTATTTGAGCTTTTCATAATTAAGTCAATGCATTCTGATCCTTATGGAATCATGATTATATTAAGGGAGGAAGGGTACCAGAAAATATATGTCATCCAGAAATCTTTCTTTACAGGGACATACATTTCGGGATTTGTTTATTCATAGAGTGAGATGAGGTAATAGAGGCTTTCAGCTGTATTTTAAGGAATTTTATAAGACTCTTGATAACAGAATCTCGGTAAATTCATTTATGACTGGTCTAATTTTCTACACTTTATGCCAAGTAATCTTTGTAAGTCTAGGTTAAGATTTTGTTTTTAAATCCAAAAACATTTTGACCACAAAATAATTATGGTCTTGCTGGTAGCATATGATTGTATTGTATTCTATTGAAACTTCATGATTTTCCTTATGGGAAGGAAGAACTATCATCTTTCCAAAATTTTAACACATATCAGCACTTAGCCTATAACTATACTATTAAATCTTAATAATTGAATCACAATATTTTCAGGGGATGGGTCAGCACCAGATTTTTTCTTGGAACATGAATCAGAGGCATGTTTCTTCACTACAGGAAAAAAAAATCCTAATTCCTTTCTCTATTTAACTTTCCTATTTCATTTGCAGTAAGTTGTAGGCTCTATTTTAGTTAGCCAGCATGCATATGGCTTATTTTGTGAAGAGCTCTCTGAAAGATAGATTTGTATTCATCTGATTGAAGTTATAAAGAAATTTCTAAAACCTTTGCTCTTTATTTTCTGATTGTTGTCTAATTTATAGCAGTTTCTAACCACCGTAATAAATAACTCTACTTCTAGCCTTTCTTAAGAGCAAAAGTCAATATTCTCCAATACTTATATATACTAGAGAAAGAACACCCTGCAGCTAATTCCTTTGTAATACTTTACTTGCGGTAAGCCTTTCCTACTGTATGGCTTAGTTAAATTTTCCAAGATATTCATCCATTTGAAGAGTGACAAGAGAAAACCTTATTCATCTAGCTCTAATAGGCATTCTCTAGCCATCTTGTAGAAGAGCCACAAGTGCATTTAATCATCTTATCACCAAATGTAGCTTTGAAATTCAGTTCTCAACCCTAAGAGTAGAATGCTCTACTAAGAATGAGGCAAGGGTTGCCATGTTATCTCATGTTATACACTAGTATGGAGAGTTCCAGTCAACCCCAGACACCAATGTTGTACCTAAATAAAGAGAATCATGGACTTTGTGAATATCTGACTCTCCTCGTCTATTTTCCTAATTCCCATTCCAAATCTTCTTAGATTGTCCAGTATGGAGTACTACTTACAGAAGTCCATTCTACCTCTGGAGCTACATAAAACCAATCTACAGACCAAAATCTAATAGCTAAATCTTTGCCTCTTTAGGTCTAATATCACCAATTGTCAACTATTCCTCATTTATTAATACAACATCAACTCCCACTACTCTTCTGCTCCTCCTTTGATCAGCAGAACTCCAAAATATTTCCTGATTCTCTTTCAATGTATTTGGTGAAACTTAGCAATCACCCTGGGTCAGGTTATATGAAAGCACTATGTTTAGGGTTAAAAGCAAATGGAATTGAAATCACCCAGAGGATACAATTTTTGATGCTGACAAAATCAAAGTCGTTTTGAAAGTAGGAAATAATCTAATGCATGTGCCATCCCTGAGAGTCCCACGTGGTCAATTCATAAAGTCTCTTCAGCCTTTTCCCTTCAGCCCTGTCTTCTCAAGACCAGGACATTTCTTGTGTATGCTCTCATAGTGAATGAGAGGAGTTTGGGGCACTTTTAAATTCTACATAAATATTTCCTGGATTTTTTTTCTTTCTTTTTTTTTTCCCATTGAGATTCACTTCCCTTTGTTCCATGCTCAAATGTTTATGCTTAGGGATATTGCCCTTCAGACCAAGACAATTCCTTCTTCTATCTTTAGGGGTCCATAATTCCTCTCAAGTTTAGTCTTTATCCCTTATTCATCTTCTCATTTTAATAATCGTTGCCTAATCACTGTAAAAGAATCAGCCCCTGAGTGACTTCAATTCAGGTCACCCACAATAAGATCAAACAGGTCCAATCTGAACCCACCCATAGAAGAGGGTGTGGCAGGAGAGTCAATCCTTCCAGTGGCATCTGGAAAGCTTCATGGAGGACATGAAATCTAATGAGAATTTAATTTGATTAGAAATCTTGAGTTGATTCTAATTGATTCACCAATTTGATTTGAAGTTGAAGGAAGAGTATTTAAGGCACAATAGGAGAGTCCTGGTGCTAATCCTATCTCTGCTTAAACAGCACCTCTGTCAAGGAACTCATTACCCCTGGGGTCTTCCATTTCCTCCTTCCTTCTAGGCACCCCCTGACTTTAAACAGAACCAAACTTTGCATCTTATGTTCTTGGTGCCACAAAATAAACCTGCATTATTATTCAGTAAAGTGTTGCTGCTTCCTCCACTTTCCTTGCATTGTATTTGTTTTGTTTTTAAACGAAGCATTACTTTTTAGTTGAATATTATAAAAATCTTTAAATGTCTCTAAAATAGTTCAGAGTATTGTCTGAGGGTCAGGTATTAGCATCTACGAGATTTTTGTTGGTTTTATTTTCTTATTCAAATGACAGACTGTTCTGAGAGCTGTTGTATAGCTTCATGCCCTTCCCCAGTAACTAACCTATGAACAATACATTCCATTTATCTGATCTGCTGCTGATGACCTTAAAAATGTTGGGAAATGTCAGTGTGCAATCTTAAACTCTAATAAGGAAAAAATCACATGCAAATGGTAATGGAATTATAGAAAATTCATTATTTCTGATCAGTTCTGTGCAAAAGGATATCATTCTGGGGAGATGGGGTTATGTTATACTATAGTTTTATGTAGAAAAATATATTCTTATTGCCCTGGATTACTATTTAGTTGAATTAATATTCTTTAGACTCTAGGAGGACAAGGATTATGACTTCCTCTATCCCAACTTTACATTAGGGATCCCTATAAGAGGAGTCTGCCCTCAGCCTTCCTGGGCAGCTCCTGGGAGTGGCTTTCTGAGGTTTAAAATATTAATTCTTGATAATTAGTATTTAAGTTATTTACTAACTGCCTTCAAACATAAAACAACCCTAAGAGGAAGGTTATTAATAACCTTATTTTAGAGGAGAAATCTGAAGTTCAAAATCTTTATGTGGCTTGCCAAAAACTAGGTAGCTGATAAGTGGCAGATAGGTCTTGCCAGTACTCTGTCAGGGGACAGTGTACATACTGCTCATAGACTGCTGCTCTCCCTTTTAGAAATAATTCAGGGATGTTCACAGAGGCCATGTAGCTATCAGTGGCAAATCCAATGTGTGCCATGCTGTTTGGGGTCATTTAGAACACACACATATACACACAGACACACACACCTTCTGTGTCATCTCTGATTGTGATGAAGATGGGAGTGAGGGGGAAAGTCCACTGGCAGAGAAGCACATGGCCACAGATTTCCCCAGAGAGTTTGCATCACATGAAGTGAAAACCTCTCTAGAACTGCCAGGTTCAGAACATCAGCTGAGACAATATCATTTATAACTCAGTGACATGCAGAGGTGATTTCATCCTTAAGACAAGCCTGACTGCTGTGGATTATGATGTATGACCTGCCCAGGCAGAAACTGCTATAGATAAACAATGTGTATTCATTTTTAAATCCACACTTATTGAGAACCCGTCAGGTATATGTTGTCATAACACACATTTGTGATCCCACCAATCCACGGCCTTGAAATGTCTGAACAAATGCTATGGGACCAATGGCATTTCTGAGACTTGGGCTTTGCCATTTGATACACTGGACTTCCCAGGCTGTTGTAGTTTTATGATTGATATGTCCTCATCACAAGGAGCTTGGTACTATGTTCTTTCTGAATAACCTTCTTGGAGCCCTCCGTGTACATTCCAGAAGTTGCTCTTATAGCAGTTCAACAAATGGGCCTTCTTCCTCTTGAGCTGCATCCCTTAGGAAGATGATGTGCCTTTTGGGGTATACTCTTTGGCTTTTTATTTCCTCTATTTTCTTTCTTCCAGCTGCTTGCCCTAAATTGTAACCTGTGAATTGATTGAAAGAAAAATGTTCTTAGATCTCCTGTATTAAATCTAGGAAACTTTTGATCTTTTCCTTGGCATTTCCCTCCTAGAGTCTAGTTCCATCTGTTAAGGCAGTCTCACCACTCATATGCTTACTCTCTGGGATCAAGGAAAGCCAAGTTAAGCAACAAATGGCCTCTCACCCCTGCCCAGTCTTTCTACCCCAGAAGTACAGGAGACACCAGCAGCACAATTAGAGTGGGGTGGGGGGGCGGGCTGGGCTGGGAAGTCACATTCAAAGGCACCTGTCTTCCTGTGAGGTGTGATGAATGTCATGGCTGATGGAGTAGAAGTGTTGGGGCATAGATGAAGTGCTCTGCCCTAGGGATAGATTAACAGAAGCAGCATTTGAGCACCCTTCAGAATTATCTAGGTGAGTACACGTGAGTAAAGACTCAGGCAGAACTGTGACATCTTAGTAGAGGGAATGAAAGACAACAAAGAAAGCAAATATGAAAAAGCAGCTCTTTATTTAAAAAAAGAAAAAAAAAGAAAGAAAGCCACTTTTTTTTTCAAATTTCTTTACAAATCAGCTATAAACCCTGACTTATCTTTACATAATGTAAAGAAAAAAAAACTAATGAAAAACTGTTTTCTTACATCCTCTATAGTTTTCCCCAATTTAGGAAGTACACAATCATGTTGTCTTTAAAATACACACACACACACACACACACACAATCTTCCAAGAAAGCTGATTCCCCCAAAAGAGAAATCTTATTTTAAAACACTTGGGCTTTTCAGGCAAGGAAATTAATAATTCCAAGTCCTGACCCATTTTTGTAGCTGACAAAAAAAGAAAAGAAAAACCTATTTAAATTTTGTATGGATCCATTTATCTCTTAAAATATGCCAAAGCAATTTGAGGTGGGGGTGGAAACTAAGGTATTTATCTCTCTTGCTTGATTCCCTCTTTATATATTTCTATCTGTCAAGAAAAGGGTAAAGAACTATTTTTGGGCCATTATTATCTATGCATTGTGTAGCCATTTTGTATGGTGCCTGCTTTGCTTCATACTGAGGCACAGGAAGAATGGTTGCTTTCCTAAATCTGTTTCCTCCATTATAAGGCAGTAAATATTCAGCTTGACTATTTTTCCTCACCCAATTATTTAACTCCATTTCTGAACTACTTTAGAAAATGCAAACTGGGAAAAGCTAGCTTTTCCTAGACATAGTTCTCCTTTTTTTTTTTTTTTTTTTTTTGGTCTGTCTTGGGGGAGACTTAAATATAAAGGGAAAGGAAAATCCAGTTCTGTCTCATCTCTGTTTTCTGTTTGGGTGATTGCGATGCTCCCTTAGTAATTGCAAAACAGAAATTGGAGGCTAACATAGTCAGGATATGATATATCTACCTAACATGTTCCATTCCCTCAGACACAGCCTCAGAGAAGAAAGGGGATTTTCATAGTTTAAATGTGAACAAGAGGAATGACTTCATATTTTCACCACCAAATAATAAAAGGGCAGCATGTGCACTTCACTAACCCTGTGTATTTTCTGCTGAGTTTCTAGAAGGATATCAGCTGCATCAACAAATCAGGATTACTGTGCCTAAAAAGCTTCAGTACCTCAGACCTCCCACTATGTAGCCAATTGAGCCAGCATGGATCATGCCATCCGTCTCACTCAAGTAAAAAGACTGAACTGCAATGAGTCCATGATGAAAGATATGTAGGACCCCAGAAACTAAATCTTATCAATATTTTACAGTGAAGTAGTAGCAAAATCATTTTTAAATGACTTTCTTCCTTTTACTACCCATTTATTCCCTTGGGAAAGCTGATGAGCAAATTATCCAAGAATTATTTCCTCATTAAACACAGTTAGAATATTTCCCCTCTAAAAACCTGAATTATGTCTTTATTCTTTTTCAGGAAACACATCAAAGAGCAAATAGAATTAAAGATGACACATGATTGTCTGATTCTTTAGCATGAATAAGATGATCGTGTGGTATAATGTGCCTTAAGTGAAAATTTAGACTCAGATATAAAACTTTGACAGCTGGATATAGTATTGAATATTTGCATGTTCTTGATGCAGGGAATTATTTTGTTTTTTGTTTTGCTTTTTCTTTTAACTTACACCTTTATCATTACTCCAACAGATTTGGGGCCTCTCTTTCTCTACTGCTAATCATGGGAATATGTGCAATTATGAGATGCATTTAAAAAACAAAAGGAAAGGAAAGGGAAAAGTAGATGTGTCAGGGAGATGCTTAGCCAGAAGACAGTAGTTTTCTCCATGCCACACAACCAAGCCTTTATTTCATGGCTTCATCACAGGCTCTTCTCTTTCTGTGCCATCACCTTTGAGAAAATGACTGCACCTTCTCCAAATCTGCATCTTAACAGCTAGAGTAGAGTTGGCAAGACTTCCCCAGCTCTGAATATAGCCACTTGCCGACTCCGGCCTCTTTGCGAGACTAACTCAAATCTGTGATCTTCTGTTCAGCATACACATCAGCAAAGTGAGAAGATGAGCACTAAATATAGGCTCTATTAACTTTACTTTTAGATTTACTGCCTTCAAAAAGTGCCTATTCTGAGAAACATAAACGTTATTCCTACATATGTATGTACACACGGTACCCAGAGTCGTACTGCTCAGCCTTCAAAAGCATACCATCAGAAGGAGTAGGTGCTGAGAAGGGAAACCACGCCAAATGGGAGAAAGTCACTTACATCCAATATCCCCTTGAGTGGCTACCATAGAATGGGCTGCAAGCACATTCCCAGAGTGTTCCTTGCTGATACAGCCACTTTTTATTTATATCCCAAGAATGGTGGCATATTGCTGAGGTTTCCTGTACTTGCTCTGTGGAGTTGGAAGATTCAGTCAGGAAAAAAGACATTTAAATGAATTAATGGATCCAGGTTTGCATTAGGATATGTGTCATCTGTGTGTTTTATAAACTAAGCATTGGTGGATTTAGAGTGTCAGCATGTTTCTTCTTCTTTTATCTCTCAGGCTACCGGAGAAAACTAAAGAAAAGTCTTGGCTGTGGGAATTGGAGGCTCAGGGGTCCAAATGTCTCCGCCAGATTCTTATAGCATTTTTACTCTGACTCCTAAAGATAGTAGTACATGCTATTTGATGGCTTTTGTTTCCATAGTTCTGTCAGCGTCAGAAGAACTATTGGTAATTGTTACTAAAACAACAACATAGCCTAGAAGAATGGATTCTAACCAGTGTTGGCAGCAGGAGAGGGTCCAGGTAGATAGGAAGAGGCAGACAGACAGTACACGACTGTAGAAGGGTTGAAGGGAGGACATGATTCCAAAAAAGATTGTTCTCAATGTGTCGTCTGACTCAACCAGCTGGCAGATTACACTTGCCAAGCCGCTCCCTTTCCTTCTAAGTCAGTTGGCTCCATAGACACTTTGAATATGCCTCTGTTTGAGGGAAGTGTGATATGTCCACTTAGTCTTTCTCCAAGGAGGCTATTGATGTCCTGATGGTCCCAAAGTTTTCTCCCACCCCATCCAGTTTCATCAAATGGAATTAAAGGGGGACAAGCTCTGGAAGACAGATCCAGTGTGACATTGCTGTCAGCCACACTTCTGTTTTCCACAAAGGAGTCCCTTACATAACCAGGTGTGCAAAACAGAGCACTGTTTAATAATTTCAGGAGTATGACAACCTTTTTTAGTAACCATTGTGTCAGGTGACTAGTCAATTCTTTGGAGAAAGGTGATACTCTTCACCAAAAATGTCAACCTTCCTGTTGATGTTCCTTTTCTGTTTTTACCTTATCCAGTTTCAACCCTAGTCATTTTTAATTTGGGGGACAATCACATTTGAGTCCTAGAGGAGTTCAGAAATGTCATAAAGGCATTGGGTTGCAGATGTCTTTCTCCTTGGAAAGAAAGAAATGATCTGGAAAAGACCACAGCATGGCCTTGCTTTAGATCTCAATCTGATGATCCTGCACTCACCCCCTAGTTATGTAAGGGGCTCCTTCTGTGGAATACAGAATCGTGTCTGACCGCAGTGGCATGAGATCTGTCTTCCATAGCTTGACCCCCTTTCCTTCCATTTGGTAAAACTGAGTTGGGGGAGAAGGAGAGAAAGTTTTATTTAAAGGTTAAAAGATGTTTGTAAGTGAATAGATCAAGTACAAGGAGGAGTCAGGAAGAAGCCAGGCTTTCTGTATGCTGAATGTATCTACCAAGAGCAGGTGCTGAGCAGACATTGAATAGCTCCCTGGCTTCAGAGAAAGACACATAGAAAATATGATTTTATTTTCACATATGTGATTTTGACAGAGCCACGGTATTCCTAAAATGCAGGTGACTGTTTGTTACTTTATTTTGAGAAAGTTGCATTTATTCAGTACGTCATAAACCATCACTAACGCATCCAGAATAGCACATGTGATTCCTTATGAAAATAAGAGAATAAAGCCTATTATAAGCAAGTGATTTGGGTATTTTCTTTTGTATTCATACATTATTCAACTATATTAAAACATGATTTTATTTACTTTCTATCAGTTTTTTCTACCAATTAGGTTTTTCCAGTGCTCTATAAGAATAAATTTGAAATCGTATTTTTTTTCTGTAAAAGAATTGCAATGACTTGATTATATTTAGAAATCCAATAAACTTCTTATTACATTCACTTGCCTATGTGTGGAATTCTTTTTGAGTCAGATAATCTCTGTTTCTTTTTCTTGTAACCCCTTACTGTGATTCATTTTTTACATCATTTGCTTTCCATATGGTCCTCAGAGAACCAGAATGTCTCTTAAAGCAAGCATGAAGCCACAGAGTGTGAAAGCCCCACTCTTCCCTAGGAGCACAGCTGAGCTGAGGCCTGACGTGTTCTCAAATCACTTCACCACTCTCAGTCTGAACCCTGCAAATAAATAACTTCTCCCTTTTAAAGCTGGATCCAAGTGAGTGGTTGCTGGGGGTGGGGGTTTCCAAACTCATCAGCAATTGGCTGACTTCTTACACTTGAATTACATCTGTACCTGGCATACTTGTTAAACATTGAGAACCTACTATGCACTAGGCATCTTGAGGGATATAGATATAAAATAGTTTCTACTTTCAAGGAGTCTAGATTCTGGGTGGGCTAATAGATATGAGTATAAATCCTTACCTGGAAAGGAAAGTAAGAATCAGACCAGAGGAGAGTAACTCACCTTTTTCAAAACTTTGCCCTTACAACATTTTCAGTTGTTCTCTGAAGATTTTACCTTTGTTTTGTAGATGAAGATTATGCTAGTAAGAGAACGTTAATAACCCAAGAATTCCATTCATTTAATAAGTACTTTTTTCACTTTTCAAGTAGCAGGTCTTTAAGAGAATCAAGACACTCCATGCATTAAACCCTAGAAAGAACTAGAACAAAAGCATATGTGAATCTCCTTTTGTGAATATCAGAAAAAAGTACCCCTTCTCTTTCCCACCTAGGACTCAAGCTTTATCTTTTTAGTAGCATGTCTCAGTGTGCAAATGCTAGAACATCTGAGAACTACAGATGGGAGGACTCTGCAAAATGCGGCCAGATACAAGATGTATTTTTGAACAAACAAACAGCAGGTAAATCACTAAGACTCAGGATATTCATAATTTATTGCCAGAAAGTTGTAAACAAAAAGGACATTGAAGATGTAATCTTGTCTTCCCTTCCCCTGTTTTTCTCCATCACTTATTTTATGTTTTTTGCCATCTCCCCTTCAGCTCTCTGCAGTCTAACACTACACATGCATTCATTTGTTCTTATTTATGGAATATGAGAAATAGAAGGGTCTTTATAGACAATTTACTCAGTCTTATGAAGGAGTATCAAGTTTCGGAGATAAGAAGATACTTTCCCAAGGACACAAATTAATGACAAGACTGGATCTTGAGTCCTGGCCACCTGACTCAGTTCTGCCCAGTTCTAGCATAAACTATGAAGTAACTGAACATTAGGAAGTCTATGTAAGTCACAGTACAAAACAGAAAATTCTTAGGCTGTGGATATAACTCAGTAGTGGAACACATGCTTATCATGCATGAAGTCCTGGGTTTGATCCTCAGCACCAGGAGGGTTGAGGAGGACAGAAAAGTCTTATGATGGTAGTATCTCAGTAGGTTCATTAAAAAAAGAATGTTAAAATAAGGCATATATAACTTAACTAGGAATAGAAAGAAAAGAAAAAAAGATTTTCTATATAAATCATCCCAAATAGTCACATATTAGAAATAATTCCTGCAAATCATAAACAAGATGTTTTCTACACTCATCATAAATAGCTGGATGACTTTATACTTTTAATTCCATTTTAACTACTTCTATTCAACTTTATAGTGAAGACTCTAGTTGGTCTTCACTATAGCTATAATAGATAACATGAGTAAAACAAAAAGTGGAATGCAAGAAGACAAATATCCATTAATTATAGATTATAAAACTATAGAAAATTTTACACAAACTCAAAATAATAGACAATACACTATCAAAGAGTTCAGCAAGTTTCCTAGACATAACACTATACCCTACACAATCCATTTGGGTATGTTAATGTGTAGACAACAGTCACAATTTGAAACTGTTTTTTAATAAACCATATATAATAGCAACAAAAAATGTAGATTGCCTAAAATATTTTTTAAAAGGACAAGACCTAAATGGAGAAAATAATGAAACTTTACTGAAAGACATTAAAGAAGATCTGAATAAATGGAAATATATATCATGTTCAAAGAAAGGAAAATAGTATCACAATAATGTAAATTTTTCCTAAATTGAGTCAGAGATTTAATGGAATTCTCATATGACTCACCAGAATTTTTCATAAACAAGCTAATTGTAAAAGGGACATAGAAAAGCAAATATAAAAATACTCAAGATGTTTTTGAACAACAAAGAAGAATAATTATTAAATAAGATTTTCTATGAAGTTAAGTTCATTTAAACAATATATTATCTGCATTTTTAAAAGATAAAAATATACATGGACCATGACAGAGAATCCTTAAACAAAATCATTCATTTATGGTAATTTGATAAATAATATTGTGGAAAGAATAGATTTTGAGATAATTTTTTTAATATGGAAAAGTAATAA
Organism: Marmota marmota marmota; assembly: GCF_001458135.2. Classification (NCBI taxonomy): domain Eukaryota; kingdom Metazoa; phylum Chordata; class Mammalia; order Rodentia; family Sciuridae; genus Marmota; species Marmota marmota. The sequence continues at coordinate 5,044,269 of NW_025999969.1, forward strand.
TTAATGCTTACCTCATGTTAATAAATCTTTAAGGCCTATTTTTAAAATGTTTATGACTTTACGATTACAAAATATTTCTTGAAGAAAATACAAACCGCAAAAGCTATAACTAAAAGAATGGACAATTTAAGCTCCATTAAAAGTAATAAATTTAGTTAATGAAAAGACTCATAATAGTTTCAATCTGGGAAAAGCTATATGCCAGATATAATGACAAAGGATTACGATCCAGAATATTAAAAAATAAATTCCTAAGGAAAAGAAAATTCAATAGAAAAATGGGCACAAGAGCAGACATTTCATGGAAAAAGTAATATACATGGTCAATTGACAATGAAAGAATTAAGTTGGTTATTATGATAATGATGATTAAAATTAACATGAGTTAGCATTTGATACCAACCATATCAGCATATTCGAAAAGTCTGATAATGCCAAGTATTGGAGATGATATAGAGCAATAGGTATTTATATACAGAAAGAGTGTAAATTGTTAAAAATCACTTTGAAAAATAATTTAATATTATCTAGTAAAGATAATGATGTACTAGTCTTATTAGCATAGTGTATTACCTTTCTTTTAATAAAAAAAATACCTGAGATAATCAACTTATAAAGAGAAAATATTTATTTGGGCTAGCAGGTTGGGGTGGGGGGGTTCCAATCTATGACTAATTGGCCCTGCTACTTTGGGCCTGTAGCAAGGCAGCACATCATAATGAGGAGCACATGGTGGGCAAGCTCTTCACTTAATGAAATCCAGGAAACAAGGAAAGAGAAAATAAGAGACCAGGATCACACAATCTCCTTTGAGGAATGCCCCGATTGACCTGAATCCTCCACTAGGTCCCATCTCTTAAGAGACTTCACCATTTCCCAGTAGTGCCACTCAGGGAGCAAGTCCTTAAGGAAACTTTAGGAGACATTCCAGATCCAAACTATAAGAACTAGTGAGTCTGCTCTTGTCCACATGCAGAGATATGTACTAAGATGTACATAGCTCCATTGTTTATAAAAGTGTAAAACTGAAGTCTACACACAGAGGACTGATGAATAAACTATAGAATATTCCCACAAGAGAATGTTATATTCAACTATAGTTGAATAAATCGATATGCCAGGTATGGTGGTACATACCTATAGTCCTGTTCCTCAGGACACTGAGGCAGGAGAATCATTTGAGACCAAGAGTTCAAGACCCACCTGGGCAATATAAGGAGACCCCATCTCAAGGAAAAAAAAACTATTTACTATATACATGTATATGTAAATATATACATAGCAAATTATTAGAAACATAATATCAAGTGGGAAAAACAGAAAAATATAGTGACATGACATCATTTATAGAAAACTTAAAAATAAAAGTACATTGTTTCAAAACACACACACACACACACACACACATATCCTGGGGAAGTTTGAAGAAGGGATGGTTGGTGAAAGTCATATGGGAGCTTCAGTGGTATTGCTAATACTCTTCTCTCTTTAGTTGGGCTATGGTTTTCTTGCCAGCCATTTTATTATTATACATTATAATAAGCGCTATATGTTCATCAAGAAATTGATAATAAAGAGTTTGAAAAGAAAGCAATGGAAGAAATTTCCCCTTGTACCTCCATTTCATACTTCAGTACAGAATTAAGGGCTCAATATTTCCTTAATGATCATTATAAGAGAAGCCCTAGGACTACTTCTTGGTTTTGTTTGTTTGTGCAAAATCCTAAAAGCAAATCCTTTAGTGAATGTAGATGAGAATGACTGGAAGATGGGGAGCAATGCTCTTAATGTGGATCATGCAATTATAGAGTGTCTTTCTATCTCTACCCACACTCTCTGCCTCTGGAATTTTTTATAAGGACCTTTCTTTGTGAAGTTTTCACTTTTTTTCTTTCTTGAAATTGATCACTCCTTCTTGCATTTTCTGACTACAGTGCGAATGATCACCTCACCATTCCTTGGCTGTGTACATTTGCCTACCCAAACTATTACCAAGATTCCTCCAGAAAGGAAATTATTTCTATAATTTAGGCCCCCTCTACCCAGAGTATCTAGTGCAGACAGGCACAATACCAACCCTAAATAAGTGATTATCCAATGGAATTAAATTGATTCTCCTTCAACTTCTCCCAAGTTCATCTCTTTCTGTCTGGCTATTTCGCTCAGGAAGTCAATAAAATTCTCATTCCTTCCTTATGATGACGTAACACCAACAATGGTAGATAATTTTACATGAAGTCCCACAAGAAAAATCCTTAAATTCAGATCCAAGAGCCTCCCTCCATACCAATTCTCTAATAAAGGGAATCGCCCCAGTAAATATGAAGGAAGAAGCAGAACTAAGATGGTTATGTCAAATAAGTCTATGTATTTATTGTGTCACCCAGCACCAAAGCCTCGATTTTACCCCAGATCCCCCTCCCTCATCCCTGCATCCTGTCCTTCTTTCTCCTTCATACCCATCTCCCTCACTTGATCCACCCTGCCCTTGTTCATTCTTCTACTCCTCTAGGAAAACATTCCACAGAGTTCTCACTCATCTTCCTGTCTCAGTCTTTCTGAACTCACCCTTCACCACCACCTCTAAACCATTCTCCACTGTAACCAGCCTGGCATTCCCAGCCACAAGTTGGCCTCACTATCCTCCTGAACTGAACCTTTGCTGTGTCTCTGTTATCCCTAGGACACAGTAAAAATTCCTTAGCATGACTTTGCTGTCTTCAGGTTACCTTTCTGGCTTTTTTTATTCCCACTTCTGCCCAACACACCCACCATGAAACCACATTCCACTCTCAAACAGAGTGCGCCTTTGTAGTTAACTTCTCTGTGTTTAGTCTGCTCCTTTCCCTTCTTGATTGGCACTGCTTGAGAACTCTGCAAGAACTATTGCCACACAATGACTGTCTGAACCCTTCACTGAAGACTTGACTAACCCTCATGTGACTTCTGGTAGCCTAAGGCAGCATCCCTGGGACAATGTAGCTCACATTTGAGCTCCTGACTAGAAAAGCCCCTGGCTAACAAAAGAATTTACCATTGGTTCTAGCCAAGACCTGACAACAGGTCCCTGACTCCCTCTTCAAGCATTTACATAAATCCTTTCTCTGTCATCTATTATCTATTATCTATTTTTTTTCTAAAACTTAGGCATATTTCTCAGAGTCCCAAAAGCCATTTCTTCTAAATGTAATCATCAGGAAGGAGGAAGAAAGGGCCTTGGTCTCCAGTCTCTATGAAAAAAGAGTATCCCAAATTTGATTCTAGCAGTTAGCAGACACAGTCAGCCACTTATTATAATTTTTATTTTCTGACCATGCCTGAGCCCGCATTCACTCCCCATCTCTACTCCCTCAATATGGCTCTAAAATGCCCAGTCATCTCTGCACAAATGGGAAAAAAGCTCAGCTCTTTTTCCCTGCCATCAGCAGTTACTGGGGAAAATAATCTGTTCCTGTGCTGTCTGCTTTGTTCATCTTTGACACTACATATTCAAAGACCCAGCCCACAAGTTACCCCTTCCAGGAAATCTCTGATGTATGTCACTCTGATGTATTCCTATGCAACTTTGAACAGCATATATGCTAGGATAGTTATATGAAACTAAAACTAAAATTCTACTCAGCTTCCATTTAGGTGAGTTGGTATACTCTCCCCTGCATGCATGTACCAGGCATAGAACCGGCCTAAATAAATATGAGCTAAATGGACAATTGGATAAATGAGGGCTTCTGTATGGGATGGTAAGGGCTAGAAGTCCTCTCATTCTGGAGTTCTCCCTAAAGAAAATAGAGACAGAGGTATAGTTGTAGAGCAAAGGGAAATCAATGACAACTCTCCAGGAGGAGAGGAAGAGTGGCCAGTTTGGACTTGTTCTTTGTGGTCTCTGAGATATTTTCCACTCTATTGTTTTCTCTTCCTAACTCCTCTTAGTCTGTATGCAAAATCTTTTTTCCCTTGTGGACTGTGAAGAATGACTTTATATTCTTGAACTGTAGTGGGGGAAGCTAGAAGGAGGTCTTGAATCCCTTCAAACACAGGATGAAATTTCTCAACTGAAAGGGCTTCATCTTGTCCATAATGAGTTGAAAATGTGTGATGTCAAGCCAACCTAAACTATCCCATTGTTCTCAAGTGTGACTAAATACTGACTAATATTACTTCCTCTGGCTTTTTTTTTTTCCTCGCCTCAGTACAGTGGAAAAGTTCCAAGCTGTTGTTACACTTCACATTCCGGACAGAATGACTTCCTCACATCATAACCACTTAAGACAAAGAAAAGTAGAAGAGAGGGGGGGGAAAAACCAAACTCCCAAGAGTGCCCTTAAGTTTAACAAAAGGTTTTTTTTTTTTTTTTTTGGATTGTGTTGTTCTGAGTTATTCTCAAGAATGATAAATAATACTGCAATCCAAGTCAGAAAGGACCTTTCCCAGGTCTATGAGTGAGGAGCCAACACTTTCCCTGTCTATGCTGATATCTGCAGCATCACCAGGACACCCCCAACCACAGGATCTAGGCTGGACGTGAATGCACACTTCTTCAGGAGCTCTGTTCCTTCAAAAACAAGTCCTCACACCTGTGAGCTAGCAACAGTTTCTTCTGCCTCCCTGGAGATTATTCTTCTTAGTTCTGTCCTTGGGGAAATGAGTAGTTTTTGCATAGAGTAGAGGGATTCAGAGCCTTGTTCCATGTACACTAGATCACTGGAGACACGACTTGGAATGACTTCCTTTAGAAAGAAAAATAAACAGAACCAAAGCTCTGGGACTGAATTCCAGGATTGGAAATGGAGGGCACAGCAAAACAACAACAAAACAAAACAAAACAAAAAACCATAGCCGTCAAATGCGGAGGCTCTGCTAAATTATCAACAGTGCCTCTGGGAGACAAGATGGGGTCCTTCTCACACCATCCATGGCAGATGATGGATAACAAAAGTTGTCTTGATTCAAGTCTTTTGGACTGAGTGGAGTTTCGATATTTTCTCCACTGTCTCTTTCTAGAACTTTGGGAGGTGTGACTGTCTTACCTGACTCCTTCTAGCTTTAATCTCTTTAAGTTTCTACCATTAGGCTTTGTTTTGAACAGTAAGCAATGACAGCTTCTTCTTTCCCCCAGTCAATCTGATGGCATCGGGGGTCAATTGTCTCCTGTTATTTTCAGAAAAAGTCTACTATCCCTGGACAAAGGGGAACAATTTCCTTCTCTGAGAGCAATAGCTCCTTTAGTTGTTGGAAGCTAGCGTATTCATAAGGAGGCACACACAGATCCCCTTGGAAAATCAACCAAAGCGCCTACCAACTGTGGGATTCATTTTTCTGTGGCTGTGAGTCATTTCTCTAACCTCTGAGTTTCCAGCAGTTTTAGGGTCAAAGGAAAAGCCATCCTCCACAAGACCTTTCAGCTCCCTGGGAATTAGGAAGAAGAATCCATTACATGGCAGAAATGGTCTCCTTTTCTTTTCAACTGTGATTGGTGGCCCCCAAAACCACAGCCATCAAATGCAGAGGCTCTGCTAAATCATCACTATTTCCAGCTACTAATTAGGACTAATGTTCACAGCTGTTGAGTCTGTGGGGGCTATAAACTACTTCTTCAAGTGATTAAGCTTCCTAGCAAACACATTTTGATGACCACAAGAACCATTCTCTAGCAAAGGTTTTTTGAGACAATGAACAAGATCTCTATGAATGGAGGCTCAGTAGCCTGGAACTCTAGATGTGCCAAGCAACCTGTCTCCTCTAGCTAGACACCTGTTCTACCTCTTTGGTTCTGAAAAGATGCCTCAGGGGACCACATATGTGACAAAATCAAAGATATTCTGTTAACATCAGATTCACTGAGTTTACGACAGGACAACAATGCCCAAAAGGCTTGGACCATGTTAGGCAGTATAACTAGTAGCATAGTCAGTGAGAGTGTCATATGCCACGTCTGGGGTATTGGATCCTCAATTAAAAGGACAGGGTTTAGAGAAAGGGAATGTGGTGGCAAGGGAACCTAAGGCACTGTGCTAAAGTACTTTTTCATGAGTTATTTTGTGGCAAATATATAGGCATTTTCTCTAGCTCTTTTTCAGAAGAGCTCTCTTAATGTATTTTTAAAAAAGATTACACAAAATCTATATGCTCATTGTGGAAAAAAATACAAACAAGCACAGAGAAAGTTTTAGTATTCCATGAACCCATAATCAAGAGCAGGATTTCTCAACCTTGACAGTACTGAATTTGGAGTTGGATAATGCTTTGTTGTTCAGGCTATACTGTGTATTATCAGATGGTTAGCAGCATCCTGGCCTCTACCCACTAGATGCCATTAGTACATCTGCCCTCATTTGGAGCAATCAAACATGGGAAACTAGACGTTGCCAAATGCCCCCTAGGGGGAAAGTATTACTTTCATTGACAGCCATTGCTTTAGACATAGCCAGCGATACCATTTTTTTCTGGTGTTTTTCCTGCATGCATGTAAGTGAATATACATTTTTAAATGGTTAAAATGGTGAGTGTGCTAGAGATGTAGCTCAGTGGTAGAGCACTTGGCTTAGCCTGTGTGAGAACATGGGTTTCATCCCTAGTACTGCTACTGCAGCAAAATAAAAAAATTAAAAATTAAAAAATTTTAAAAAAACACTTAAATTACATTGTGGTATATTATTTTCTGTTTTCACTTTCCACGTAATCATATATGCTGAACATTCTCCTTTAACCATATCCTGAACATATCAATACATGTTCTACAACATCTTCTTATTTGCTTCATTGTGCTCTGTTGCATAGCTGTACATTGTTTATGTTGTGCCCAATTTATGGACTTTGAGATTATTTCCAAGGGGAGTACCAGCATTATCATTCCTCTTTTGCTTTGGAAAATGGGAGGAGGTAGGCATGTCACATGAATAAGGAAATAAAGCCACGTACTGTTTCCTTCCAATTACTGAGACCATTGGGGGAGCAAAGGAAGCAGTGGAATCTTAAAATCTGTTGACATTTTTGTGCTGTTAACAGGTAAGACCCTGAGTGGAACCTGTTCATGAGTCTTTGGTTGGGCTTGAGTGGGGACTGAGAAGTAGTGAACCACATAAATTTGTGAAAATATGAAGAAAAGTAAATAGCTTAGGTATGGGTAGCCAAAGAGCAGACTATGAATGAGAAATCCTAGGGGCTACGAGTATATCTTAGTGGTAGAGTGCTTGCCCAGCATGCATGAGGTGCTGGGTTCAATCCCTAGAACCTCAAAGGAAAAACGAAGAAGAAAAAGAAGAAGAAGGAGGAGGAGGAGGAGGAGGAGGAAGGAAGAAATCCTGAAAAATAAGAGCAAATTAGACAGAAAGAGAGGAGCAAGGGGGCACAAAGCAAGATGTTTGTCTGCTAGGATGTCAACCCCTCCATTGCCCAAACTCTCAGGAAAAGTTGACCATATTCCCTGCCTATGTCCCAGGTGCCTGAGGGACTAAAGGGTATTTGGGCTGGGCAGTATTAAGTAGGAAGGCTTATTGTAAAAAAGGGATGGCCAGAGAAGGGCCAGAATATGGATGGAGAATTAAAAAGAATTTGCAGGCAGAGGCAACTAGGAGAATTGGGATTTGGGTCATAAGGTTTTCACTGTACATAAGCTGTGGGGCTGACTCAATCAAAATGACCTCAGCGGTTCTGATAAGCAGATGTTGATCCATAAGTGGGGATGGCATAGGGAAGAATAAAGGAACTTAAGATTGGGCAGAGGAGAGTGAAGGGAAGGGAGAGGATGTGGAGATGGGAAGAATGGTGGAATGAGATGGACATTATTACCCTATAAACTTGTATGATTACACTATTGGTGCGACTCGGCACCATGTACAGCCAGAGGAAAGAGAAGTTTTGCTTCATTTGTGTTGAAATGCATTCTACTGTCATGTATAACTAATTAGAACAATTTTTTAAAAATATTAGTAAACAGCAAAAAAAAAAAAAATATGACCTCAGCAGGATTAAAACAAAAACAAAACAAAACAACAACAAAAAAAAAAACTGAGTATATCTAGCTGGCCAAGACTTAAATCCTGCCCCCCAATTTTTTGATTCTTATAAAAAACACTACATTGAACACTGTTGTAGCTAAATATTAGCATACGTCCTTCACTTTTTCCTTAGGCTAAATATTATAAATGTAATTGCAATGTCCAAGAGAATGTGTGTTCTTAAGAATTCTGATACATGGTGTCAAAAACCCTGACAAGAAGGTTTAAATAACAATTGACTGTTTTCCCAGACAATCAGCAGGAATGACAGTTCCTCTTCCCCCAGTAGTTCACGAATGCCCATATACATTTTTACCATTTTATAGGCAAATGAAGACTGCCCGTGTTCACAGAGCTGTGGGGCTAGAGCCAAAGCTTATGGCTATCTGACTTCAAGGCCTGCAAGCTTCCTTATCTACCAAGCTGCTTCCTGCATCAGCACTGGCTTATGTTACCTTTAGAGAATGCTTCTAGCATTAGTCCTGACCTTGTCACTCCTCTGCTTAACCTCATTGCTCTGAGGTTAAAGTTCAAATGCTTTTAATGGCTTAGAAAACCGTGCTGGGCCTAGTCTTGCTTACCTCTCTATCCTTTCCCTACCCTGAATTCTAAGTTCCTTCCATCAAAATTTCCTTAACTTCTCAAATGACTTTTTTCTCTCTTGCCTCAGAGCTTTTGTCCTGGCTCTTCCCTTTCTTTTCACCCATACTTCTCCGAGTAACCTCTGCTCGTCCTTCAGGTTGAACTGATACCTCAGTTCCTTTGTGCTTCTTAGATGCTGGGTTATATGCCTCTATTACTTCCACATGCTTCTACAGTGCTTTTTACTTCCCCATGATGGCACTTATAAACTGTGTTGTCAGCCTTGTTTAATGTCTGTCTGCCTCATTAATCTTCAAGCAACTTAGGACATGATCCATATTTATAAAACCCGAGCTCAGTTCTTGCCGAGTAGGGGTTACTCTTTTGGACTAGACAGGTACCTTCCAGGTTACCACAATCCCAGCAACTTCTGAGGGTTTTATAAATAGCCACTTCACTCATGCATGTTCCCTGCTTGGCATCTGTAGGCATGTGACTGCACAATTCACTTAAGACCAACGTGTTTCTGTTTGCATGAGGGAGAGTCTTTCAATGGTAAGAGTTGTCTGACCTTGACTCTTCATATTGTAGCATGATCTTCTGCACATACTTCTTAGGAACACCTGGTCCTGCCAACATGCCTGGGAGGTGCCAGAGGGCAGGAATTAGCCATACTCCCAACCAGGGCACCACGTGCCAGGTGGTCTCTGAGTGTGCGTGGAGCCAAATTGAACTGAACGACTGTCTTGGCAACAGCTAACTTTCCAAGACTCAACAACTTGCTTCTAGCCCAGCCAAAGGCTTGCCGCTCTGAGGCAAATGTCACTGTGGTGGAGCTGTCTTAATGAGAAGGCATGCTTGCTTCTCTTCTGGGGGAGTTTCCTAGAGCGATGCTCTTAGAAACTCCTTGGCAGGAATCCTGAGCCAGGCTTGGCATTGACAGCGTCCTCCTGCTGGCATTAACAAGCCTCTTATTTAAATGTAAATGAGCTCTCAGTGCCAGTTTGTGAGTGAAACACATCGCTTGTGTTAAACCAGAGCTGGGAATGCTACAACACACCAAATGTCGGCTTGGTTTCCACTTCCCCACCACATCCGTAGTTCTCAGTGTAGCTCTCTTTGCCTGCCTTCTCTATCTGCAGCATTGGGAGTCCTCAGACAACATGGAGAATTGGTGGAGTCCAGGGATCTGCTCATAATTGCTTTCAATAAATTACTTAGATATGACATAAAACCAAATAAATCGGGCATTATAAAACTAGCACCACATCAAATTCAAGGCAGCAAAGTGGTCTTCAAGGCCCATCACAGGTCTGAGCTGCTTCCACTGGTTTGCTGACTATGCCAGTCCAACTGTCTCTGGGAGTCCACTTGTGCTATACATGTTCCAGTCTTCATGCACACTCTTGCCTTTCTCCTGGATTGCTTCTATTTAAAACCAAACACACATGAGTGGTTTTGCCCAAAGTCTGGTCCTGCTAAGCCATCTTTTTGCCCACTCCCAATTTCCAGGCCTCTATTGTCCATTTTTTATCTTGCTTTGGCATTTCCCTCTTAATTTCAGATCTTCTTAGAGTTGACTTGTGTTCCCCCAACATGTGGGTTCTTTCTACCTGCTTCTCTGTCTGATACCCTAATGGCCAGTTTGCAGCTTGTACTATGCTAGATGCTAGATGCTTTCTGTTGTCATATGTTTAATGTAGCTGGGCTATGTGTATATCTTGAGGCCAAGGTTGGGTTTTTGTAGTCTCAAATCCTAGCCAAAATCCTCATGAATGAGTAAATAAAAGGGTAAATGAAAAGGTGGAGAAAAGAGTAGAAAAACTCCATTTAGCCACCAGGATCTTACTACAAGAAACCAAGTAGGGCTTTGTTCTATTTCACCATCCTTCAGTCTGGCATGATTTCTAGCCAAGCATAAATTACTCAGGGTTCTCCAGAGAACAGAACCAATACACACACACACACACACACACACACACGAATTAGTTCACATGATTGTGGAGGCCGAGAAGTCCTACCATCTGCTGTCTGAAAGTTAGAGAACCAGAAAATCCTGTAGTGTAATTGAATTTGTGTCTAAAGGCCCAAGAATCAGAAGCTCTTGTGTCTAAGGGCAGAACATAGGTGTTCCAGTTCAAGAAGATAGAAAAATTTCCCTTATTCTTCCTTTTCATTTTATTTCTATTCAAGCCCTCGACAAACTGGACAATGCCCAACCACAATGGGGAAGGTGGATACTCCTTAGTTAGTCTACTGATTCAAATACTGCTCTCTCCCAGAAACATCCTGAATTCATTTTGTGCTTCCGTAACAAAATGCCATAGTCTTGGTAAATTATAAAGACAGAAATTTGTTTCTCACTGTTCCAGAGGTAGGAAAGCTGAGGATTAAGTTTCAGAGTCTGACTGTTCTCTGCTTTCAAAATGGCACCTTGAACGCTGTGCCTCCCAGAGCGTACTCACACGGAAGAAGGCAGAAGGGTACAAAGGGGATGAATCCCTTCTATTAAGCCCTATTTTGGGGGCACCTAATCCCATGGATGAGGGCAGATCTCTCATGGCCTAATCATTCCTTAAAGGCCCCACCTTTTAATACTACTGCATTGGCCATAACTGAACTTTGGAGGGGATGCACCCAAACGATTGCATGCACTTACAGACACACCCAGGAATAATTTTTTAGCAACTATCTGGGCACTCCTTAGCCCAGTCAACTTGACATATAAAACTAACCAACCCTCCAAGTGTTCATTTTGATGTCAAGGCAACGTCAATTTGAGTTAATCCACAGAATGTGCTATAAACATTAAACATGAGTTGTGGAAGCCTCCATGACAAGCCTAATGGACTGCAATCAGTGAAAGATGCAAAATGATAAAAAGGAAGCCCTGCAAGATAAGAGGTAACTTCCCCTGGGACACTTTGAATCCAGTAAAAATGTCTTTGTTATAAGGCAGAACACTGGTGTCAGCTTTATTGTCGGTGAATCTGAATTTTCTAGCTGCCTCAGCCCAGTGACTAATAAAAAAGATGTTCCTGATGGCTGAGTCTAGTCTGAAACAATGTAGACAACACTTCTTTCTCCCCAAGCCCCATCCCCACCAATGCTCATTTATAGACTTTGTTGGTGCTTTGTACTGGGAAAGATGATTCGGGTTATCAGGGTTGCTGGTTTGGGACTTACGTGGAAAGAAGGGTTTGAGGCTGATAAGATCTGTTTGTTCTGCACAAGCTTCTGTGAGACAAAGCACAGATTACAGAGGACATAAAACATGGAGGAAGGAGGAGAGGCTTCCTATCCTTCTTCAGGAAACCAGTGACAGCATTGTGCAGACAGGAAACTTTGAAGACAGAAACCTTGACTCCATCCTGATGTTCTCACAATTTTGAGAGGAAGCAGGGAGATTCCTGCAATTGCATTTTCAGGAATCACTCATGGATGGAGGAGTAGAGAAAGAAACAAAAGAACAAGGCAGGTGAGTTGTGGCTTTTACTGACCCTCTGCTTTGTGAGTCCACCTCAATTTCTTCTTCGGCACTCCCAACTATAAGTGGGAGACATCTGGAGGGAAAGCCATCTCTGGAAACTGAGATAGTATAGAGTTACTTTATCAAATTTTTGTAAAAAAAAAAAAAAAAACCAATTCTTCTTCTGCCCCCCCACTTTTTTGTTGTTGTTGTTGTTTCCCATATTGTTATTGCCTGAGGTATTTCAACTATATTTCAATGACATCCCAAATGGAAAAAAGAATGGCCCTGGGTTCCTTTCCTGGAGACAGGTACCCTAGTGTTTAGTTAGTTATTCTTCAGCATCTAACATAGAATATATTCCTGAATTTTTTTTTCCTTTGGGAGCTAAATTTTCCCATCTATGAAGAAAGACAATTGAGCTAAATAATTCCTAGGAAAAATATACTGGAAAAGAGCAGAGTACAAACCTAATATTTATCAATTCACTCACATAACAAATGTTAAGTGCCTACTGTATATCAGGCAGCATACTAGATTCAGCAGATAGATTACAGAGAGAGCAGACATGAGCTTTGCCCATGTGGAAGTTTTAGTCAAGCAGGAGAGATGGTCGTTAACGAAAGGACAAAAATAAAAGTAAAATGATAAATTGGTAGCTCTATGAAGTGAGATGAATGATTCTAATGGGATTTAAATTAAAAAATGTCAGGGACTGTAAGCAGGATGTGTACTTTGTGGTTCTGTAAATGAGAATATAGAAGGTGACATGCGAAGCTGAGGGTTTGTATATAAAGCAAAGATGAAACTGGGGATGGGGCTATGCAGAACCTCGTCACAAGAAAGAAAATGATACCATATAAGCTAAGAGATAGAAGCCAAGTGAGAAGAGTTTTAAGAATTAAGTAGTCTACTAAGAACTTGATGGAAAGAACTGTGTTTTGTTTATCTTTGTTTCTTTCTCCTTTTCCTCATCCCTAAGGCAGATAGCACAGAGCCTGGTTCTGAGTGAGTGCTCTATGTGTCTTTGTGGAATAAATACTATACAAGAAAGGGAGACTTAGATGTGTTTGATGGATTGGGCAAGGTCACTTAGCCCTTAGTTGGTGGCTAGAAACAAGATTGAAATCCAACATTAAAATGAACAGCATTCTAAAACAATGTTGTTTTTATAACTGATTCCTAAGCCACAATTTGTGATGGTAGCGGCACCAAGAAGAAAGTATCACTATATACTGAGAGCTCCAGGAGGTATGCACATCCACACCTGTGCACACACACAACCATACCCTTCCTTCCTCCATCACTTCAGTTTCCCAACCATGCACAACCATTGCTTTATTCAGAGACAGAGAAGCTATCTTGGAAGCTGACGGCTGGGTAGTCATCAGATTTACAGTTAACAGTAGGTCAGAGGCTAAGTGGAAACTGTGTGGATGTAAAACATCTACTTCCTTGAAATATTGCCTTTCCCTGCGAAATGGACACAGGAAGTGATCTATTGCTCCTTGGTTCTCTTTATTCAAGGAGTTTCTACATTACTTTCCAAGAGCACAACCTCTACACAGTTCAGTGCAGTCATTTTGCTGGGCACAGCTGGGCTGATAGCAGTGGGTCTGGTGAGGGACCTATAAGTGCTTCTGCAAATGAGAGCAAAAGGAGGCTGGAGTCTCCCCTCTGAGAGGTCCGAGTTCAGCTAGGATTCAGGCTGCCTCCTTAGCTTTTGTCCTGAGCATCTGAATTATGGAAATGGATCCTATGTCCACAGCATTCACAAATTTTGTACTTGAAAAATGCAATACAGCCTGATGCTTGTTCCGTGTCCTTGGAACAGTTCTGTTGTCCTGTATTTTTCAAGATCAGAAAGGGAGCAACCTTGACCTGACAGCCTAAAATTCTGCCCCACAGTTCATTCATATTTCACTTGTATTCTCCAGTTTCCTGGACAATTTAATAATTTTACAATTTATTACTTGTATAGTAGATTTGTTTTATTCTCTCTCTCTCTCTCTCTCTCTCTCGCTCTCTCTCTCTCTCTCTCTCTGTGTGTGTGTGTGTGTGTGTGTGTGTAGGTTTATGTAACTTACAGGTTTGGTGGTTCCAAGTGCATTGTTTTGGCCTGTGGTGAGTGCCCAATGGTAGATGGTATCAAACCCAGGAAGGAGTGCATGTAGAGGTCAGGTGCTACACTTCGAACTAGGACATGGAGAGAGAAGGGGCCAGACTTGCTCCTTTTATAACCACCTTCTTTCAAGAACTACCAAGTGGTCACAGGAGAACTACCTTATTCCTTCAAGGGCATGCTATCAATGGTCCAAGGAACTCCTACTAAGCCTCACCTCTTGAAAGTGCTACCATGACCCAGTACCACCACTCCAGGGACCAAGCTCCCAACACACGGACCCTGGAAGGACCCCCAAGCATATCCAAATTATAGCATTTCCTCAGGTTTCTCCACTGCAAATTTCTGGCCTTCCACTCACATGCACCAGAGCACATCTGTGTTATACAGAGGATTGGCTTTACATCAAACTTAGAAAAGAAGTTACAGTACTTATTTCCTTAAACCATTGGGTTAGATCTTTTCCCTTAAACCATAGACAATATCTAATGCTCTTGTTTCTTTCATGTGGATTCTTTGATTCCTTCCTGAGGCAGACATGTAACCAACTACAAAATTGCACATTATACATTTTTAATTAGCAAAATTATAAAACAATGCCTAAGTACCCATGAGATCCTTTTGTCAATGATTTTCACGTCATGTGCTTAGAGTGACTTTAGTCTGACTAAATCTTGCCAACAATTCATAGGAAAACCTCTGCTTTCCTTGCAAATATTAAGATACATCGACCTCAAAGGGTTGGCTGAGCTTTACATTTTAAAGTCTAGCATCAAATCCATTTAATTTTGTGGTGCTTACCCATTAAAGACAGTTGGAAGATTCTACTAGCCCGTATGGCAAAAGCATAGTCCATCCCACAATATGCAGAATTTGGGAGAAGCAATGACCTCCTACTAGTGCCCACACTGAAGAAATGTCTTATCTTCCAAAGGACAACCCAGAAAATCAAACACTGGCAAAAATGTTATCCCATTGTGAAGAGTTTCACAACCCTTTAAGATTTTTATTTTGCATGAGAAGATCTAGGGGACCATGAAACCCACTCTTTTTCATTCAATCTAAACTCGACCTACGATTTTCTCTATAACAATTCCCTAGAATTCACATCCTAGGGGTAGAATACAATGCTATTTGTGTTTATGTAATAATAATATCTCTGCTGGAGGAAGGTCAGGATCTTAAAAGTTAGTACATCTTGGCTTATTTCCCTTTGGTCAGAGACAATTCTTTGCAAATAAAGTAATATTTGTTGGGTTTTCCTTCTTGCTGCCAAAGAAAAGGGAGAACATTCAGAAGTGTAAGATTTCACCTCAGGAAAAGACCTAAGAGATGTTATTGCTTTACTTTTATGGACATCTGGAATTCCCACTAAAGCTTATCTTCCAAAGAGTTGTTTAGTCATTGCTTGATTATCTCGAGTGACAAGGAACTCACATTCTGTTGAGCTCTACAGTTATGCTCTCCACACCCCCTCTGTTTTTGTGGAGCTACAATAAACTTATCATTTCTACCCACTGATTCTAGTTACATCCTCTGATGCCACACAGAAGAGGTAAGTTTTGTAAATCTGCCCCCTTCTCTTTATGGCAACTCTTTCTCAATTAGACACCAAAAACATTCCTTCTTATATAAAGGAAATCATCTTTCATTTACCTCCTACAACATCCTAAACAATTCAAACCATTACCTCCTCTCATGCACTATTATTCCATGGGGCGAGATTACTCAACATTCCCTAACCCACTAAGGATCAGAGAGGGATATTCTGCAATGTTACCCACCTTAGAGGTGCTGCGTCAGGAATTCAGGACAGCCCTGGAAACCCTATTTATTTTCCATCATTTTCTGCTGCTTCCCAGCACAGAGGAGCCTGGAAAAAACCTCTTTAGGTAATACCTATCAGGTGCTGTGAACTTTATCCAAATTTGGAACAGAGTCAGAGGATCTTCATGGATCCAGTTGGCCCTATGACTTTAGTCTTCTAAGCTGTCACTCTAACTGCTATATCCAAATACAATATTACACTCCCTTCCCATCATACTGCAAGAGATCCAGTACTTTGAAAGATTTTAGAGAAAATGACCTTTTCTGCTTCCAGTTGGCATTTCACTCTCTAGAGATCTATTCTAACTTCTCTCCAGTCACCCTTGTCTTCCTTGTCCCCATTTCTGGCAAAGGATGTCATCTTTGCATACCTCTTCATTAGGGTCACAGAATCAACACCTTCTCCTGATCTGCTCATTTCCTCTTGCTCCACTGACATGGGCTATTGTGCAAGACTCTAAGATTTGGATAATGAATAGACATAGAATAGATTTATCTATAGACATATCTCAGACTTCACTGATATTGTAGCTTATGGGCATCCATCCTTCGAGGGAGTACCTTACTGGAGGCTTCTTCCCCCAAATGCCTCCCTCTCTAAAAACAGTTCTTTCTCCAATCCTATCACCAAAGCACTTACCCTTTCAACCTTCCCAGGACACCAGAAATCTCTTCAAGTGCAAATAGGAATCTCAGTGTGAGGAAGAGACCAGTGCACGTTATTATGTAAAGTAATTTATCTTTTCAAGGGCTTAATTCACACTTCTAGAATGAGCCTTGGCCCCGTCCTTATATAGTAGCCAAAATGCTGATGAAAGCATTTTCCTAATAAAAGAGCAGCCGTTCTCTCAAGGAATTCTACCTATGTACCCAGGAAGAGAAAATATTTGCAGCCAACATGAAGGAGAAAGAGAAGTAGAAGGAGAAAGGGGGAGAAGGGGGAAGAAGAAGAGGAGAAAAAGAGAAAGAAGGAAAGAAAAGAGGGGAGGGAGGAAAGGAGGGAAGGAGGAAGAAAGCAAGAGAGAAAGAGGAAGGAAGGAAAGAAGGAAGGAAGAGAAGGAGGAGAAAAGGAAACAAGCATAACATTCTTATTCAGGAAATTCTAGGACTGCGTACCTTCAGAACAGCAAACCCTACAATTGTAATCAAAAGCCCTTTCTGAAATGGGTTGAGTACAGTTCATTTGACTTTTAAAATACAGAGGACTTGAGCCCATTTAAAAAAAAAAATCACACTCTCTTTTGTCACATTTCCTTTCTTAAAATAAACAAAGAAAACTAGAGAAGGTAACTGGGAATAAAGCAGTTGTCTTTGCTGCCCACCACCTTGCTGATAGAGATCCTACAGTGGGAGGCTGCTTTTGAAATCTAAAGGACTCTGTAGGAGAAAAATATAATAATAAGTGTGTTTAATCAAAGTTTTACATGTCATGGAAGCCTTCAGAAATGGAGACCCAAATACCCCAGGGAAAACTGCCTACTTCTGGGATTATGAAGAAGGGCCACCTGTGTAGAAAAGCGATTGAACCAAAGGATATGGCCTAATGGTAGCTGACAGACGCAGAAACAGAAAGGCCTGTCTGTCCAACTTTTGGTCTCTGTGTGGCATTCCTTCCTCCTGGATATGGGGCAGGATACTAGCCATGTGAGGCTCTTCAAAGGAGAAGGGAGACCAGAGAGCATTTCTAGGATTCATGGCTGACTTTAGAGGAGAGGGGTTCCAGATTCTATGATCCACTGGGAGAGAAATTACAGTTTCCATGAATCGCTTCAGTGGAAGAATGAAGGATAAGAAACAGAAGGACAAGAGAAGATCTGAACGACCTTGTTCCTGAGACCCTTCCAATCTCTTTCAGTTCAAAATACTCAGGATAACAATGTGCCATACTTTGGGGCATCAGGTTCTGAGCCCTGCCATTTAAAACTAGGCAGAAAACTAAGATGCAGAATACCATTTCAGGACCTGTCCAGAGTTCCAGGTCCGAGCTGTGTTGCTTCTCTCCTAGGCCACAATTATTTCATGGCAATATATTCAAGAGACAGTTAAAAAAAAATCTCTTCCCCATTTACTGCTTTAGGAACAGAATCCACTGCCTAATTGAGAATCCTTTCTGCCTAATTACTCCATTCCCAATTTTTTTTTAAGCAGCAGAGTTGCTGTGGAATTATGTACTGTATAATTTCATCATTTAGCAATATGCAAATCAGGAGAAGAAAAGAAGAGAGAGGGAGGCAGGAGAGAAGGGAGAGAAGGGTGTTGAGGCATGGGTGTATGAGCGAAGAGCCCAAAGCCACATGGCAGAGCTGGGTTTGAGTTCCAATTTCCCCACTTAAGAACTTCCTGCTTCTTGGCAAATCATGTCATAGTCCTGAGTCTCCATCTTTCCCTTCTGCCCCAAATTTTCACATTTCCAGCACCTAGCACAGCTCCTATCTTCAAGTTAGGTCTTGATCGTTAGCTGGTGAATGAATAAAGGAGTCCCTGGTTTTTTGTGTTTTTTTTCCCTTAAGAAATTTTTGCAGGTTGGAGTGATGGGGTGACATAAAAACATTAAAGAAAGCATAAAATGTGATTATATGTACAGTATCTTAATTCCTACTACAGAAAGTACTGTTTAATGTCAAATTATCAGAAAACACCCTTTCCTTGCTTTGTTGATAAAGCAGTCTGCTTCTACAGAAGTAGAGATAAACAATAGGGTTCCAAAGTACAAGTGTCTGTTATACAGGAAATCACTTTTAATTTCCCTGGCTGTCCTGAATATTCTGCAATTGAAAAAAAAATTATGGATAAGAGTTAATGTCTACCTTTTTTTTTTTCAGTGAGTCCAGGGAAAACCTTCTGTACCTTGTGTCCCTTAGAGGCTATTCAGATCTGGGGCCGTTGAGATGATTTCCCCCAAGGGTGCACCTCTCAGGTTTACCTGCGGGTGCTCTTCAGACTCTTCCTGAGTGTACAGGTGACAAAGGTCTGACCTACCTCTGGACCACCTGATCACGATTAAGAGCAGACACCCTCAGGTATCACACTCACTCTTCAAGGGATGGCAGTTTTAGTTTCCCAGGCTCCTGAGAGCATCTTTGCCATGGAGTTTGCTCTAAGGAACACAGAATCTCACTCTACCTACTCCACAAGCAAGGGTGCTCTTCTTTCTACTGCCTCTCAATTCAGGCTTTACCTACTGGGTTGTAGGAAATGCAGTCCTGGCTCACTCCTTTCGAAGAAGACTGACTTCTGATTGCCCCTTGTCTTCAAGAGATGTTGAGTATGCCCAAATGACCTAGAGTCAATAGAATTGGGAAGTTACTTCCTCTTCTGGACCTTGGTGTTCTCTCTCTTGGGATTAAAACAAAAATGTTCGTGATATCTGGTTTCTCTGCGATCTTAAACTCTAACATTCCCTCTTTCTGAGATCAAAGTCCCTTGGTCTCATTGCCCAGTATTTTGACAGAGTTGGCCTAATCTTGCATTATCAGAGAACAAAATTAAATGACCCAATGAACCCATCTGTTTATGCCAGTATGAAAGACTTAACAACTATAGACTGGAAAAACTGGCTTTTCAAACAGTGTCTCATACAATACAGAGATTTGCCTTTCTTATGGCTAGGGAGCAATGTATAAATCATAATGGGAAAGCATAGGACTTGGGATCCCTAGACCCGGAGCTGAACACTGCCTCTCTCAAGTCCAGTTGCAAAGTTCTGGGCAAACCCCTTAACCCACTAAGCTTACAAATTTCCTCCCTTATGAAAAAAGAATACTACTACTTTCCCCCATAAGTAGTTGTGGGGTTAAGCTAGAAAATAAACTGTTAATTTCAGGCTTTGACAAAACACAAGGGATATGATTGATACTATTTTAAAAAGCATGAGAACTGATTAGGTCAACCGCTACAGTGTACTAAAGAGTAACCATTACATTCACAATGGGGCCTTAAATTTATATTTTATCTCAGACTTTCCAAGGACATCAGAGGTATACAGAATGAAATGTTGTACAATTAGAAGACGCAGAACTTTCTTAGAGACCATCTCTTCTTATTATCCAATCTCAACAATATTGAGTACCAACAATATGACAAGCACAAATTATGGGGCGCCTGATAGGAACCAGATAGGCAGAGTTCTTGCCCAAAATCTATCTGTACTCTAGAAGGAGAATCAGGAAGTAACAACCAAACATGGAAATGATTTCATGTACTACACTGGTGTCATAACAAATAAAATATGAAATGACAGTGTACTTTCATTGTTTGGGTGGTCACTGAAGGCCGCTCTGAGCAGGTGACATCTGGACTGAAACTAGAAGGATAAGAACGAGGCAGTGAGGGGAAAATTTGGTAACAGAGCTAATTAGACATCAACGCAGGCCCTGCATCCAGGTCTGGAGACTTCCTCTGCTGTACCCTCTGGCCTATGTCGGTTTTCTCCTTAATCAGAATTCACATCTGTTCAGTTAACCAAGATTTTCCTGCTGTGGCCTAGATCCTCTTCTCTCCAGGGTCCAAGGAGCATCTCTTCTCTCACCTCTGAGCCAAGGTTGAGTGGTCCTTAAGCTCCTGTGGCACATCTGTCCAACATAAGCATAACCCAAACCTCATTATTCTAAGTCTCTCTGCTCTAAGTCATAAGTCATATGACTGAGTCCAACAACAATTGAGTTTTTGGTTATTCAAAAAGTAACTATGAGAGATACTATGGGAGTTTTCTAAGAGTTAATCCTGCTTTAAAACACACACACACACACACACACACAAATCTATTAAAGGGTAGGAGAGAAGGAAGAGAACAGCACAAGTGCACCCTGAAGATTTGTACCCATTCATTCTGAATTTGTGGAACACTGACAGTGTAGAAGTCATTTTGTAAGGTGCTACTAGGCTCACAGAAATAAATTATGCAGTCAGGGTCCTCAAGAAAACTGAGTTCGGTGGGGAAAGAACCTTGAATATATAGATGATTATAATGCAAAGAACTAAGTAATAAATACTACTGCAGAGAATTACAAAAGAAATATAAACAATAGTAAGGAAAAGAGTTATTTCCTTGGAGGTGAACCACAGAACGCTTTTCAGAGGAGGTGACATTTGAGCTGAGCCATGATGGAGAGGAGGAAAGAATAATCTAAGTGGAAGGAGAGTCCATAAATCATGGAGGCAGGAAAGTCCAAGGAGAGTTTAGCTGAACATACACATAGAAAGAAGAGCAAGGCCAGCTTCTGTTAAGGTTTATTTTCTTGCTAACTCTTCTGGACTCTGTTCATAGGCCTGAGCCCCACACAGGCTGTCTTTGATCTCAGGAGTTCTGCTTTTGCTTCTCTGAAGGCAGCACCTGCACAGGCTTCCTCATTTAACATGTAGCAATGTCATGTCTAATGGGGTGGGGATAGTAGCAGGTCCTCTTATACTACTTCTTTTCAGTCCTAAGAGAAGGAAGGAAGGAAGGAAGGAAGGAAGGAAGGAAGGAAGGAAGGAAGGAAGGAAAGACAGACAAAACAGATGACTGTTAGATAAAAAGATTTCTGATCTCTCTGTTAAGATACATCTGAAAGTTGGTCCTCTAAGGCTCTAAAATTCTATCTATGTGTTGGCATTTCCACCTGGGTGCCCCAGAGATAGCTTAGATCCAACCAATATCCTAAAGTAAACTTATTCACTCTCTTTCCAAACTGTCCTTTCCCTACACACATTTTGGCTAATTGTTTATCTAATTGGCAATTGATGTTAGAACATCAATTCAAGTTATTGCATCTATATCTCTAGTTTCTCATTTCTTTTTCAGCTATATAAAATTATCTACCAAAGCCTGACAAATTTACATCTTCAGTTTCTAAGTCTTTCCTTCTTCCCAGCCTCATTGCCAGTGGTTTGGATCCTTATCTACTGGTCTGGCTTCTGTAACAATTTAAAACTGGCCATCTTGCCCTCATTTTCTCTCTTGTACATCAGGTGTACTGTTGGTAAAATGATTTTTAAGAAGGTGCAATAGTCCTCAATATGTTTGGATTCTCTCTCTGTGTAGGAAACTCAGTTTCACATGACATTTATGGTCTTCTCCAGTGCAGACAATATCATTTGCCTCTTCTCCTGATGCCTCCTTCTCACACACTCACAAATATCTTATATTAGTCTCACACTATATTATCTGTTCCTGAGCCCTCTGCCTTCTTGTCAGTCAAAATCTGACCTATTATTCAAGAACAGTCCAAATGCTGCTTTCTTGTGACACTGTTCTTAGTCCCCAGGCCTCTTGCTGGAATCCACTCTGACTTTTTTAGTGTTCCCAAAGCTCCTAATTGGTCCCTTGTGTGGTAATCAAAATAATGACATCCAATATTACCCATATCCTAATACCCTGAACCTGCAAATATGTTACCTTACATAGCAAAAGGTTAGTTCTGCAGATGCAATTAGGTTAAGGACCTTGAAATGAGGAAATAACCTTGCATTACCCAGATGGGCCCTTGCAATCAGGAATGTCCTTAACAGAGGGAGGCAGAAGGTCAGAGAGGGAGAGAAGATGCTACACTGCTGGTTTTGAAGAAAAAGGAAGGAGCTGGAGGTCAAGGACTATCTTGAGGAGCTGAGAAAGACAAGGAAAGAGATTCTGAGAGCCTCTGGAAGGAACATATCCCTGCAGACCCTGCTGTAGACTCCTCTCCTCCAGAATAGTGTGGTGATCATTTTGTATTATTTGTATTATTTTAAGGCACTAACTTTGTAGTAATTTGTTAAAACTGCAATAGCAAATGAATACCTGCTAATTAGCATTGATTTATTTATTTGCCTGATATGGGGGGCTGGGGATAGAGCTTAGTGGTAGAGTGCTTACCTAGCAAATGTGATTCTCTGGGTTCCATCCCCAGCACCACACACACACACACACAAAATAGAGCCTGTTTTTATTTGCCCGATACTATAGTATCCTTAACATTATAAGGTCTTTGACAACAAGGACCAATCAAATTAATTGTCTTACCCCCTTGATGTCTAACAT
Source organism: Marmota marmota marmota (assembly GCF_001458135.2). NCBI lineage: Eukaryota > Metazoa > Chordata > Mammalia > Rodentia > Sciuridae > Marmota > Marmota marmota. The sequence continues at coordinate 5,067,263 of NW_025999969.1, forward strand.
TGGGCTCTGCACATGTAGATGCCTAGTGTGCCTTTGAATTTAAAACAAATGCTATCTTTTGGGTATTTGAATTAAATCAAATGGTCTTTTGAGTGAGGTCCCAGAACTAGAAGGAAGTTGTTGTGTATATGAATCCAGGTGGGGTGGAACAGGTATGTGGGCATCATTTCAGGTGGCTGGTTTTCATCAGGTTAGTAATGCTGTCAGCCTAATGGGAGCTTTGGCAGTGGTGGGGGGTGGGGGGTGGATTTATTAAGTATGTCTTTGGGGCTTATACTATTATTTAACCTCTTATCATCCACACTCCATATTCTTAAGGGTCTCATTAAACTTTCCAAGACAGTAAACATGAGTGCCCTAGTAAAGAAAGATACATGGAAGTCAATTTCTCAGCATGGAGAAGCAGGTTACTTCAGTTAGAAATGATGCTCAATGAATTGCCAGTCAATGGCCTCCCACTGCACTCGCCTATTCATTTACTCATATATTCATTCCACAAATATGGAGCAACTACTGTGTGGCTGGGATCAAGGATACAAGGAAGGAAAAGACATAGTGTTGGACATCAAGGAGCTCACATCAGAGGAAGAGCAGGGGAGAGACATGGGAAAGATGCAAGCATGGCCTTAAGAGCTATGCTAGAGGTGTGTGTGTACATGCCACTTATTAATTCTTTATCAGTTCTGTAGCTTCTGTCACGTAGCCATGACCAAGGCAACTATGAATTTTGTCTGCCTCATACTCACAGGCCAGGAGCTTTCATTCTTCAGAGTGTCCCTTTTAAGTTACATTACACATCCATACCTGGATCTCTTGGGTTCTGACTCCCAATCAAGTAGGGTAGCTTTTCAATTTCATAGTCCAGAAGGATGAACTATCATTCATATTTTTTAAAAGAGAGAGAGAGAGAGAATTTTTTAATATTTATTTTTTAGTTTTCGGTGGACACAACATCTTTATTTTATTTTTATATGGTGCTGGGGATCAAACCCAGCGCCCCGCGCATGCCAGGCGAGCGTGCTACAGCTTAAGCCACATCCCCAGCCCCTATCATTCATATTTTCCAAAGAAAACTCAGCATCTTTCCTCACTGGGACTTAGCAGGTCTAAATTATTAAATTTTCCTCCTCCACTCTCCCTCTCCAAATCCTAGCTGCTCAATCACTATCATCATGCAATTTAGACAATCCACTTGTAGTGTCTTGGTCTCAGTTTCTTCTGTAAATTGGGTGTAACCATCATTCCTGCCCCTCCTATCTCTTTTGAATTTTCTGAAAAGCGGTTGTGATAATAATCAGTAAGGGATGTTGCAGAACAAAAGCTGTTTTCATGTGTTACCTGTCTATAAAGTTATAATGGTGATTTTAGTATAATATTGATGCTAATAAACATTGCTGCCATGCTTTTTATTTTTATCACTATCATTGTCATAGGAAAGTTGTTCATTGCTTCCAAGAATCAGGCAGCTGTCATTGTCAAGTGGCTTGATCCACATAATAAAAAACAGGATACATTAGAATGCCTTCAGAACCTTGCTCCATGAAAAGCCATGCTTACCACATCTTCAAGGGCCTCTCTCTCCCTCTCTCCTCTAGGTGGAAGATCTGCCTCTAGCCTACAGATGACCAGGTTTCTTTTAGAATGTGCTGCCTGGTTGCCTGGTATCTCATCGTAAAACCTTGCTGACTTTCTTGCCTGCATCCTTTGGCATGGCTGGCCCAAACACATCTACCTTCTAAGAATCTGGGGAAGTAGAGGAAAACAAGATGAGGCTGTCTGGGGTTGTCAGAGGATGGCTCTCCTCTTTAGCTGCTAGTTCTTCATGATGCTTTTGCTCTTAGTTAATTAGAGTCCCAGACTGGTCTCTTTAATGACTTCCATCTCCCTTGTTGATGCACTACAATCAAGGAAGTTTCCATGTTGTTTGTTAATGCGGCAGCTTAGCAACAAGGGGTTTCATGTTATTATTCATCACTGGAATTTTGTCCCCAGAGGGAGCTGACCCTGCATGGAGACTTCCAGCATGAACAATTTCTATAAGATCCAGTGGTCTTCGGTCCAAGATGGGCATCCAAACATTGACTGAGACAGCTGCCTCTGGGCCCTGACACTCATTGACTGCATGGGACTTTATTTCTCTTTTCTCTAATTCTTCTGTAAAATAGGCACACAAGACCATATTCAAAGTAAACATGGGATTTTGTAGGTGGTGCATTAATAATTATATCATACCACGATCAGGTAATTTTAAGAGTCTACTGAAAGATTTTAGGGCTTGAAATGAGAATGATATATATCCATTGCTTATTTGTTATGGATCTCTGAGCTAGCCTCTACTCACCTCTGTCCCTACCAATTAGAGCCAGGGAATAGGTAGCAATGGGGACTGTTGTGAAGAACATGATAAAATGTGCATGTGGAGGTTAGAGAGTTTTGTTCTAGTCACACTTTGGTATTTACTCATTATGCCATGAATGTCCAAGTGCTCCCTTTTCTAAGACTCAGTTTCATCAACTGATTAAGGCTTTCTCTTACTTAAAGCAAAACAAAACAAATAACAAAATACCAATGAGAAAACTACTGGACCGGATGATTTCCAAAGTCCCTTCTGCTAGATAATGAGGCAGGAGAAATGGTTAAAACGGATGGGCAGGAAACTGGGACTCCTTTGAGGTCAGGTTTCTCTGTGTAACAGGGCTGAGAAACTACAGACAGGAGCCAGACCTCATCAAGGTCAGGCCAACTTCTGTGTAAGCAGAGAGTGGGAGAAAAAAAAAAAAAAGAACTGCTAGTGATACATCTACTGCCTGGTACCCAGGTCCCCACCAAAAAAAGAAAAAAAAAGTCACTGTAACCTGATTGGACCACATGAAGAGCTGTGCATACAGACTGACTTACCCAGCATTGGGTAAGGGGCTAGCTCCCTTAACGGTGTAGATCTATATAACCCCCTAGACAACAGCAACTCTGGGTATCCCTCTCTTGAGCCCTTCCCCTTGGGAGCTCTGCTTTCTTTCTATTACTCTAATTCATTCTGATACTTTGCTCTTACCTTTGTGTCTATGGATTTTATTCTTCGAATTTGCAAGACAAAGAACTCAATCCCATGCTCCAGGCTACAATAATACAATAAACTGAATTAAAAATTTCCAAGAAATTGATAGGCTCAATGAAGAATGTTGTCCTAAAGTCAAGTCACAGCCACTTAGCAGTTAGCAGAAAGTTTGAGAAAAATCTGTGTACGAAACTATATTGGTGTCCTCCCAGCTTTACATCTAATCAACCTGCCAAGGGCAGAGGACCAGGTCAGGAGGCCTGGCCATGCTCTCTGAATCCTGGGCGAGACTTGGCCTTATTTTCCTCCTCATCAAACCAGAGGGTGTGGACTCAGTGTTCTCTGAGGCAGTTTTCCGTTTAAAAGCCCATGAATCTAACTTCTTGGAGTCTAACTTCTAACAAGTCCTGGGCACAAGGAATCAGGCCGGGCTCGTGTGTGCTGAAAGGCGCCTGGTTGGAGCAGATGGAGTGTGTCTATCATGGCGGCAGCGTAACCAGTCTGGTCACTTCAGATGTCTCTCCAATTAACACTCATGGCGGCGGCCAACTGCTCAGGCAGCAGAACGTGCTGGTGGAGAAGATGGCGGGAATGCCTGGGCCTGCTGCCACACCTATTATCTAAGCCTCCCAGGAGCAGCGGAGGAGTGGGAGGGGCCAGCCAGACTTCACAGTGTGTGGGAGGAGGGTGGGTAAAAATGGGAGGTGAGATGCGTGCTGAAGATTTCTTTAGCTGCAGAGTCCTAGAAAGTTAGAAATGGAAAATGCTCATTCAGTAACAGTCCTTACTATATCCTTTGATTTCAATTCCTTCTTCTTCATTGTGCTTGACACAGTTTGGGCCACTGTCACCTCTTGCTTCTTGCTTACTGAGTGTTCTCTCTGCTTTCTTTCTTCCTATTTTTTTTTTTTCCCCTCATGACACCATGCCCTGCAAGACAGCCAGAGTGAAGCTTCTTAAAACATAAATGATTTATGTGATTATGTTATTCCCCTGCGTTTCAGTGGTTCCTCATTTTGTTCAGGAAAGAATAAATCTAAACCCCATAGCCTGACATACACAGGCCCCTAGAGGCATCATTTACTTAATCTCTCACTTCCCCTTCCCTTCTCATCCCACAACCTCTTGTCATTGGGGAATTTCTTGAAATTCCTCCGACTCTCACCTCTCCACATTCTTCCTTCCCCATTTTGTCTGTCAAAGAAGTGCTCAGCCTTTAAAATTGAACTTAGATATCACCTCTCCTGGGATTCACTCCAGGAGACGCCTCTCTGTGTCCCCCAAGGGGCTGGGTATAACCATGGTCAGAACACCTCATAAGGGGGCCGCCCTTGGCCTCACTCTCCTTCGTGTTGCAGAGATTTCAGAGGGTCGAGGATGTGTCTGGTTTATTTCTTCAGACAGTGCCAACAGAGGTAAAACTGATGTTGACATAAGATACCATAGTGATCTCCAGAGTAATTTGTGCAATGCCAACTTCCTGTGTTGCTTTGAGCTCTGACCTTGGTTCTGGAAGAGCCATGTCACCAGAGAGTGGCCCTGTGACAAATGTAGATTCATTGAATGGAAGAAAGTGCTCATTTTTACAGAAGAGGAACAAACCTGGAAAGAGGAAGTGACTCCTTCAAGCCTACGTGAAGGGGGCGGGTCTAGGGAATTCTCTCCTGACTCCTTGCCCAGTGCTCTTCTGCTACCCTAGACTGTTAGGTAGTTTCAACAAACCTGCCTCTTATGTGAGGGGCGAGCACTCTCCCTGGATCCAGTGTGTGTACAAAGGAAATACTCAGTTCCTCTGGATTCCTAGTGTCTCTGAGCTCTTGTGGAATTCCTGGACTTGAAAGCTGGGTATTGAGAGATGTACCACACAGGGAGGGTCATGGTAGAGCAAGACTGCCTAAAATATGTCAGAAAGCCCAGAGTTTGGCAAGGGTGGGAGGCATTTCGAACAAAAACAGAATTATGAACCACTTGTACTATTTCAGGTATGGATGTTATCTGTGGGTCTCTCTGGCCTGGGAATGGCAAAAGGCCTCTCAAAGCCTTCATTCCCCCAAGCACTTAGAAAATCCCTGCCTGTGTTGTTCTTGGGTGGGACACTTTGGCTAGGAATAGTGTTTCCTGAAAAATCAAACCAGCTCCTCTGAGTGGGCCCGGCTTCCAGGGGCAGCCTGGAAGCTGGGCATGTTTCCCTATGCCTGGGAGTGAGTGTGAAGGTTTCTGGAGGCTAGGGGGCATCTGAAGGTCAAGCTGCAGAGAATCCAAACCTCTGAGCCTGATTTACAGCTCAGGGCTTCAGGTCTCCTCCTGCTCAGCCCACAAAACCCTCCCCAATTACCTTCTCTGCAAGCCAGCACTCCTCAGAGCTGGGAAATGAGATCTAAGCGGTGGCTTTTCCTGGGCTTATGTATGGATTCTTCCCTGAGAGGATGACAGTGAGGAATTGAAGTGGCTCTTGAGAATGTGGCAGGATAGTGTCAGGGTGAATGAGGAAGCAGCAGCCTGGAACAGAGTGCAGAGGTATCTAGCTCGACACTCCTGTCTTTTATTCTTCCTTTCCTTTACTCTGTTTTCTCCCTCATTTTTTTCCTTTTCTTGTTGTGCTTCCAAATAAAATCTTATATAGAAACCCAACATACTTAACCTAAAATAGAACTGCTCCAGGCGGCTGTGGGTTGGGGTTCTGCTCTCCCTTTCTTGGCTTCTCTCCCATCTGCCCCCAGTAGGGCCTGTGAGGCCCCTTCTTTGAACCCTGGGCTTCACACACTGCAGGGTGGATGACTGCTGGGATCCAACACCCTTATTCCACACACAAGAGACTGAGGCTCAGGGAGGTAGTAGATTTTATTAAAAGTCAAACAAGGAAGTAGAGAAGGAGTTGCGGCTCTACAGGGACCCTCCTGGCTTGCTATGCTTCCTTTTGGTAACTCGTATTAGATTCTCTCTGAGCCCTGAAAAGGTCTGGCCTTGCCTTTGGCTCTGCAGTGGGTACATCTTATTTTTATTAAAGAAACTGTTAGTAAGAATTTAAGAAGTTTTAGGTCAGTAGCTCCAGGTAATTAGCACCAAGTCAGCCTAGCTGCTGACTTGCTTTTTGGTCCGGGTACTGTGGCCAAGATGCAGTGCTGGGTCGCTTTGATCCAGGGCCCAATCTTATCTCTCTGCACTTAGAACCAGGGCCCCATCCCATTCCTGCTTTCCTTGGGGACCTGCCTTTACAAATTCTCTTGGAATGGTGTCCTGCCTTCTTGCTAGTACAAAGTCAACCAAGAAGTGCCTTTCTTTTTTCTCTGGGCCTGATTACTGCCTGAATCTACCCACTTGCTCCCCAACAGGCTGACCATGCCCCCCTTTCTGCCCAGGGCCTGCCTAGGAGGTTTCTGACAGCACCTGGCTGGCAGTCTTCTCCCTTTGCCTAGACTTTCGTTCTCCTGACCAGCCCAGCCACAAGACTTCAGGGAAAGTGGCTTGGAGGTAGAAAGAGTTTATGAGAGTTGAATGTTTTAGGCCTCCTAATCCGGCCAGTCTAGGGGCTCTAAACCACACTCCAAAACCTGGCCCTTTTACCTGTGAATTCCTAGATTTTATGAGAAGAATTTATTAGGACTCTGCTCAGAAGTGGCTCTTCTACCTCACTCAGAGAAGCTCAGAACAAGAGACTCATGGGCTTCTTTCTAAACAATGTGGCCATCCAAGCCCAGTTATGTTGCAGGGGTTACCCAATCTTTTCCCTCTCCCTGGGTGCTACAAGATCTACAATTTTTTTTTTCTTTCCTGAGCCATCTCCAAGCCAGCTTGTGCCCCAAACCCTCTATCTAGGGCACCTTGGATCCTGAGATCTGAAATTCTCTAACTGTTCCTTATTATGCTACAACCCTCTGGCCCCCAGCCTGCTGAGGCCTGATAGAGCAGATTATAGACCCAGAGAGCTCTGCCATGGTCTGTGTGTACAGGCCCAGTGAGGGTCCCTGCCTGTCCTGGCTGTATCCAGTTGCCCCTTCAGAATACAGATCTAGATCCTCCCAGCCTGCTGTCAGAGACCAGGAGAAGATAACCTGTTCCTTATTTTCTCAAAGAGACCACCACAAAAGGGGTCTCAGCAGTAGTTTCTCCCTATGTTCCTTGTGCAGCCCTGATCTGGCCACCCATTACTTCCAGGCTCCTCGAGACTCTCCCCAACAGTGCCTGACTGGAGAAAATGGGCCTAGACTTGACTAAGGCTTATAGAGCCACAGTGCTGACTTTCCAGAACCCAGACCTTGAAGCCCCAGGTTGTGGTCAGAGTCCAGAGGAGGCTATGAGCAGCTATGAGGAACCCTGAAGCCCAGAGTGGTAGCTGAAGAGCCTATGGGTTGTCCTCATGCACAGCTATCTGTGAGAGGTAGAGATACCTGAGGAACTTCCCACCCCTATAACTGGCAGAGAAAAGCATGTCCCACCTGGAATCCTAGTCTTGGCTCCAGGTCCAGAGATACAGCAAAATTCCTGGAAAAAGGAGCCCCTACAGCAACTGTCATCTGTTCTGGACTACAGGGTCTTAGAAAAACGCAGTAGCTGCCCAACTCCTAGTATGCCAGCCCTTTCTTCTGAATCCCACCTGACCAAAGATCAAGAGGTGATCCCTTTTAGAACCACTTATGTCCCTGGATATCTGTAGGGAGTCCAGATGCCTTTGGATGATCCTTGGTTGGTTGGGAACCTGCTCAGGTGTGCCTACTGAGCCTGAGAGAGGCTGAGGTGGGTGTGCCACCTGGAGAGGGTTCTTTGCATGGAGAGGTCTTGAGATTTGTCATGGGTATAACAGTCCCATGTAAGAGCACCTGCAGTGGAGAAGCCAGGAAACTATCTGAGAAGGTAAAAATCTGTCAAATTTACCTTCTGAGCTGCCAGCACTACTGTTACTGGGTTATGAATGCCCCTCCCAGAAGCCTCTGGAATGTCCCTGGAGAGTAAGTGCTTTATGGAGAGTGGGGATTTGGGTCTGTTGATCCCCACTGGCCCAGCCCAGTGTGGCACTTTGTAGGTGGGTTTCCTTACCCCCATGTCCAGTGGCCTTGGAATCCTGTAGACTTGAGTAACTCACTCATCTCTCCTAACATCAGGCTTCATCTTGAAAATGGGGTGACAGCGCCTGTCACACAGGGCTGTTGGGATTCAGCTAAATGCCATGGAACATCCCAGACACTGTGGGTCTTGAAAGTCTATTTTCTGTCTGACTCTGAAGCTGCTCAGACCTGAGAGATGTCCTGGGTTTCATAGTCAGCACACTCATCTTCCATGTCCAGGGGCAGGGAGGAGGCAGCAGAGTGGCAATGGGTCCCTCTGGGTTTGATTCTACAGTTGACATGTATATGATGCAATCTATTCTAGAGCAACGTGCTGGATTGTAACAACTGGGGCAAGAGGCAGGAGGCCAGGATTTCTCCCCAAAGCTTCAGGGTTAGCTGTTTTACGACTTGAAGTTCCAGACCAAGTAGAAAAGCCAATTTCTCCTTCTCTTTCTAACCCAACATATGACATTAAAAATCTTTTAAGATGTACAGAACTTTTGAGTTTTTAAAACTTGTCACACTGAAGATCTCCTTCAATCCTCATGACAACACTGTGGAGTTGGCCAGGCAGGGTTTTATCTTCCACTCATGGGGGATCAGCCTGTGGTACAAACAAACGGTTCCTTCAGGGACTCACAGCCAACTGGCAGCAGGACACAGAGCACAGTCCTCCTCACTTCCACCCACTGTCCTTTGACTTCTTTTTCTTTCACTTCACACTCAGACATTGACGTTGAACTTTTGCTGGAATCATCTCATTTCCAGTATGTCATGTCTTCCATATCGGCACTAGTGGTCAGGCCAGTCAATGTCACATGGAATGTCCTATTTGGCCAGCCTGGAGGGACTTTCCCTGCACTCTTTGCAGTGGACAGTGCTGCCTTCTAGGGCTCAGGATACGCGAAACTCAACTTGGACAGGAGGACATGGGCAGTTGTCTGGGGCTGCTGTGTACTCTGGGAACAGGTCAGGGAGTGGGTCCAGGTAATCACCTGAAGGAAACAGTGTTGACCGTGTGAAAAGGGAATGTATCCTTCTGCTAGCATTTGTTTGCTTATTTCTTCCATTTTTGCCACCATCATTCTAGGATACAGGAAGAATGGAAGGAAGGGCTCTTGCCAGAAGCATCTGGTCCTTTGCTATTGTAATCCAGATTCCACAAGTTACAAAGAATATAAACTGATTAACAAAACATTAAGTGCTTGAACTTTTATTAAAGTGATACATACGTGGTTAAAACAGGTGTAGACACGGTGTCTTTGTGCTTCCCATAGGGTGGTTTTCAGGTATGATGGGGGACAATATTCATGTAGGAAGCCTGAGCAAAGCCTTCAGTTAGATGAGGCTGACTCCACCAAAAGCCAAATACTGCAGAAGGAAGCAACAGAGGCAGCAGCATTCTAATTTTCCCCCTTCCCACCCACTTCAGGGCAACAACTCTCAATAATTCTTGCTCTGGTTTTTATTGGTTTTGCTTATTATTATTTCTGGTTTTATTACTTATCTCAATGGCAACTGTATACTGAGCAAATTTCCTGTGCCAAGCTCTGTTCTAGGCACTGGGGAGCTTAGAGTATCAGTTAATGCTCCCCTACAGTAGATGAGACTCAGCTCACTTACAACAGTCCCATCTCTTGAGTCTAGTTATAGGCCTAATTTCATTTTATAAAAATAGGACAGTTTATTGATCAGAAATAGGGAAAAGAAGAAGGAGAGGTTTAGAGAGTTGGGATATAGGTTATTTCTTTAAAGCAGGGATTCGGATAAAATAATCCAAAGCAAGTCTCTGAAGGGTCATGAGAGGTCTAGAGGCTCCTGCAAAATGAATTGCATTGGTGAGATGATTCCTTGGCACTGAGACATATAAAGAACACTCAAGAATGTTGGGGCAGCACAGATATGCATGCAGGACTTACCTTCAGGAGGCTCCAGAAACCTTTGGCAATGCTGGGAGAGGAGAACCCAGGACACAGTCAGGGATCCTGGTTTGAGATTCATCTCTAGTACTTAATAGTTTGTTGTGTCTTTGCTTGCCTAAACCTCAGTTCTTTTATCTGTAAATTGGCAATGAGCTTCTCTGTGTTGATATAAAGATGAAATTACAAATTGATTTACCAACTATAAAGTGCCATAAAGTTAATTACTATTAGGGAGTATGAGTAAAGAATGACTGAATGACATTCTATAAATAACATTTCATTGTGCCTTATTAATTGTCTTTTCTAAAAATAAATGACTCCTGACACTAATTTATCATTATGATAATTCTTATTCATACTCTGGATAATAGGAGAAATCACAGTCATGCTTTCTGGTGGAATGACTCTTTTCTTTAGTTAAATACATCTTCAAATATACTTAAGGTTGAGTTCTCCCTCTGGCTCTCAGAGATTGATGTGTGTACTCTCCTAAGGTTGCTTTGAGAAGAGTTCACTGGCTGCTTTAGTTGTTAGGAGTGGACTTGCAGGTGGAAGCAAAGTCACAAATAATTTAATTCTGCTGTTTAAGAAGCTCAATCCACATAAACCAAAATTTATTGAAAGCTTTCTCTTGCCAGGAATTGTGTTAATGAAGGACTGCTCAGAGATGAATGTGACCTTCACCATGCCAGTTGGGAGTGCACTCTGGTGGAACAATAGGCACTTATATAAATTTAATGCACAATGATCAGGGATCAGTTTTAAAGTAGAAGTTATAGTTTGTGTAATGGGAAACATAGGGAAGAAAAATACCAAATTTGAACTGGTGGGACCTAGGACATACACGTAGGGAAGGTATAGTTTAAATAGAAGCCTGAAAATTCACTAGACCTGAGGCAGAATCACAGGAGGAGGGGCCCGCCTGAGCAATGAAGAGCTCAAAGTTTTGGGGGAAGAGCAAGAAGATGAGTTGGGTGGAAGAGAGTAATGGGGAAATGGTTTGGCGCCAGACAAAGGTGGAGGACTCCTAGGCCCAGCCAAGGTTGATTTAATTCTGTAGACAATAGCATCTTTTGATGTGCCAGGGTAGATCAGATCAGAACTTTTTTCATAAGCAAATGTAGACCTGGTGCTTTCCTTTCCTGCTCCATAGTGGGATGGTTTGGGGGAAAGAAAAGACTGAATAAAGGCTCTTGGAACGGACCTGAGCCCTCTCAGAAATTGCACCTGACCTTCTGTTGTAAATACCCAATTATTTGTTGGTTTCCCCTATTACCTAGTCACTTAAATCCATTCAATCATTGTTATTCTAACCTCAGTTTACACAGATGTTACTATCCCTCAAATCATAAATAACTGCCTGATGTGTGGGAACATTCCAAGGGACATTTAAGTGGAGGTTAAAAAAAAAAAAAACTCTAACATTTAATTAACAAGCTTGTCATAAGCTGAATCATCGCAAATGACAGGAAAAGTACTTTTGTGATATTAAAAACTGAATTAGAGTATATATGTACTAGGAAGTCATTTTGTTTTAATAAGGGGAGAAAAAACTCTGTGCTAAACCTCTGAATATAAAGCCGGAAGGCCCACGTGGATTAGGATCCATAGTCACAGGCCACACTGCAGCCTGGTGGGTGAGCACTCTGCTTCTGAGTCAGACTGCCTGGGCTGTCCTGGTGGGTCCTCAATCTTACTGAGCTTCAGCTCACCCTCCTGTCATGTGGGATTAGCAACATTATTCTTCCTCATAGAGTTGTTGAGAAGACTAAATGAGTCAATGTAACTAAAGTTCTTAGAACAGTGACTATATTATAAATGCTACCTAAGCCTTAGATATTATTTCATTTCACTGCCCCTAGAGGAAGGAGGAAACCCAAATATACTTGGGGACCCACCAAGTGACAATTCTATAGTTACTACCTCACTCACTTAATAAGTCTTTTCATAAGTTGTTATTGTTGATTTAGTTAAAAATTATTAGGACATTGTGGAAAGTGAGGTGACCTAGTGGGTGTCACCTAACTGGGAAATGGATTAAGCCCCAAAACATCTGATCTCAAGTTCCTCTGCAGCCTAATGAACTCTCTTAACGTGGAGAACATTCTGGGCAAGGGTGGTTGATCCAACTGTCTGCATCTGTTTGGCTGTGCTTTGTTAGGAACTATTAATGGTGGAAATAAATCTACTTTCCTTTCTTGTTTATTTGTTCTAATATAAACAGCAGAAGCAGCTTTTACATACTGAAGGCATTGATTGTCTTGTGCTCCACAGATGTATTTCTTTGTTAGTTCCATGGTAGATTGAGACAGAGACTAATGGAAAGCAGCCCGTAAGGGAAGCAACAGCCTCTTGCTGATACTTCATGACCGTAAAGGAAAACGGAACACATTGGAGGTTGAAGAAAATTACCCAACAGGTTTAATCATCTACTCCTCAGAACAACTTGAGATTTCTCAGCCAAGAATCACCCCCTGGTTTTGACACTTACAACCAAGGCCCTGAGAGACTTTATCAGTGGCAGAGCAAATTTTGAACTCAAGCCTTTTCTCAGCACATTTTGCTGCCTCCCATGGGAGAGAGAAGACTATCAACATCAAAGACAAGGAAAGTAACTTTGCAATGGAGAAGAGAACAGTGAGCACCTTCTAGAGGTTAAGGCGAGTGCCATGGTCTTAGCCTAGAACCGACTGCCTTACAGTAACATGTGCTCATGCTAAACCCTTTGGGGCATTTAAAGAACAAAAGATTTGTCCTGATTGTTAGCCATTAGGGCAGGATCCATCCGCCTTCACCTCCTGAAGTTGTCAAGTACTGCAAAGGAATTAAGTGTGTGGGTCAGGGCTAAAAATCACTTTGCATTTCACATCAGACACTGTGCTGCCCCTGTGCTTCTTGGACTCAAGGAGGAAGTAATTCTAGGAACTTCTGACCCTTTGTTCTTGTTGGTAGTAATTTAAAAGCTCCATTCTTGGCCTATCTGAGAGGGGCCATTCTGCTGCAACAGGGTTCCTGAAGGAAACAGCTGGTTTTGTTGTTATCCTGCCTTTGTTTTTCTCTTTCAAGGAAAAACTGAGAGCTGAGCATGGCTATTTCACTCTGGACTCAACCATTCCCACTCCTGACTCTAAATGACTGGTGAGAAACAATGGTCTATGGATCACCATGGCCCACTAACCCTGGGGTACCCTGCACGTTGAGAAATCTTTCATACCTGTCTGGCACTTGTGGTTCCCTCATTAGTTAAGTTCAGTGCAATTTTTCTATCAGTCAAAGCTGAGTTTTCTACATTTAGGAGAATTCTTTTCTAGCTCTGCATGGGATATGTTTTCCCTCATTTCCTTAATGGCGACTTGAGATTCAGTATATCCAGGAGGACATACCTTTGGCCACTTTCGGTGTGAGTGGGAGATAGTTAAAGGGGGCAAGCCTGAAATTCATGTATGGTTGGGAGCACAGCTGGAGGAGTCATAATCAAGAGAGTCTTCAAAGTGAAGAGGTGATTTTTCCAGGAGCCAAGAGTAAATGCTTATGTGTGTGACAGATATCCAATGATAGGCAGAGGATGCCTCTACCACCTACGTCTGGAAAAGGAGTCAGGTAGAGGGTTCCAGAAGTTGGATCATTCTGAAAGCATTCTCTGGCACCATTGTTTGAGTTACTGTATAGGGAAAAAAGGAAGGTGTTGGTCCAAAGGCATTCTTGGTACTCTGAGTTGGCTCACCAACTCCAGGTGCTTACTCTGGGCAGATGCTACCTAAATCTATGTTATCGTCCTGATCTCTTTCTGATGAATCTTTCCATTAGTGTCACTTCAGCAATCTCAAACACCAGATGTCCTCACCAACCTCTCCTATTTCCATGTCAAGTTCTTCCTCCTTTGGCTGTGCTTGCAGTCTCTGCTCACTGCTCCACCCTTCCAGGTACAAATCGGAGGTTTATTGCCTTCTCCCATAACTCTTGGTCAAAATCCTGTTCAAATTTCTTTGTTAAAATGTTGAGTTCGAGATTCTGCTCAGTTCACCCTTCCTGTGTAAAGACTTATTCATTTATTTGCTAAACAACTTTAAAATACTTACTACACATCCCAGGAATCACACCCAGATCCTAGTCATCTTAGAAACATGATTTCCAGAATAGCCTTCCCTAACTCCATAGATGTAAATCATATCCTTTCCTCCCTACCCTTGCATCCTTCTACCTTAGAGCATATTCTTTTCCCCCAACATACATAGCATGACTCACTATTAGTATTTATGTGTTTGTTTAAAGTCTACTCTTGCAATGGACTATGAGCCACCATGTCAGTCTGATTCATGGCTATTTTTGCCAGTACCAACCACTAACGGGATTTAGGCAGTGAGCAAGAATGGAGAAATGCATGTGCAGAGGCTCTGCAGCAGAAGGAAAGACGCTTGCCAATCCCTACGGTCAGAATTAACTAACTCTGTCCCCTCTGTGCTCACAGAGCCCTTGGTACATCAGAGATAGTGCATAATGAAGCCTTCTCTATACTAGAATAAATTTAGCAGTTTTAAATCATCCTTTAGGCCAAGGATTCTATTTTGGTGAGGGCTGTTTGTCATTCACTTAATTCATTAATTCATTGGCCCAACAAATATTTTTGAGCACCTCATTGTAGCCACCAAAGGCAGAGGCAGTGTCAAGATGTACCAGTGGGTATGGTAGGCCCACGTACCTTACAGCGATTCAGTCTCTGTCACCAAGGCATGACATAGTATTGAGAACACAGCAGAGATCCAGAATAAATGCAGAATTGGTGTTCAGCAGTCTTTGCTTGTGTGATAACAAGGTGAGCTGGAATTCCTATTGAAACCCTGATTACAAATGCTCCTGAATTGTCTCTACTTCTTTTTGTAGGCTCTTGCGAGGACCAAGGTACCACCCAACAAACATGCAGTAGAGACTGCAGGAAAACACATCCAAGACTCCATTCCATTCCCCAGATGCCTGGACACAAACCATTCCCCTGGGGTAGCAGACTTTCCGCCAGTTTCAAGTTGTTTGACCATGTTCTAGTCTGAGCTAATTTTGCAAGTCAAATTGCTTAAGAGTGAATATGAAATCTTTGACTGAAGCCCAAATATATAAATACCCATCACATTTCCTTCCTCCCCAATTTTGCAATCATCCAAAAAAGCTGTTCATGTTGTCCAGCATAATTAGTTATTTATACACCCTCATGTGGTCTATTGTTCAGAATTAAATTGTCTGGTATACAGAATTTCTCTTGCAAGGCTTATTTTGCTATTTGACTGCTTTTTGGAAGCTATTTGTAAATATGTCCTTGTGGAACCCTTCGGGATATGTCTGAGCATATCCAGCATTGTGGGGAAAATATTCCAGTCCATGTAAGCAAATATGCCCTCTGAGGTCCCATACCATCTCCTGCCTTTTCATACGAAGATTACCAAGAATTAATCCTTTCCTTAAAGACCCAGGGGAATTAGAGTAAACATAAAAATAGTGTCAGAAAGGTAGAAGTAGAAATCAGTTTGACGATCTAGTCACTACAGTCCAAGAGGAAGTTAGTCCCCAGAAAGGGGAAATGAAAGGGACTGGTCCACAACCCCTTGTGGGTTAGTGGCAGAGACAAGCCAAACTATTTTAGCTGACTCTTTGCTCTTTCTACTAAGTCACTGCAAATATGAGTACAAGACACCCATGGGCATTTCTAGGCTTGTTAGCTATTTACCTCTGAACTAGATGGTTCCAGACTGCTGTGTCCTGGGCCCTTGTAACTTTATAGCTTTTCTGTCTCTTCCCAAATGGTTTGGCCCCAGCTATTATTAAGGGATGTTGCCCATCATGGGACAATTCTGCCTTCTCTCCCGTCATGTTGTGGCCAGAGTCTCAAGATAGTGTCCAAATATTATGTAAAACGAAACTTGTTTCTGAGTGAGGTTATGAAGGACTCTGTTTGATGGGAGACCAGGGAGACATCCATAATTTTTATGGCCCAGAATATGGTTTATCTTCGTGAATGTTCTCTATGCACTTGAAAAGAATGAGTATCCTGCTATCACTGGACAGTGTACTATAAATGTCAATGACATCCAGTGGCTGATGGTGATGCTCAGTTCTATATCCTTGCTGGTCTTCCATCCACAAATTTTAGACTGAGGAACTAGTAACTTAGCTTGGATTGTTCAGAAGTCTTTTTAGGCTTTCTTTTCCATACAAGAATTCCAGACCCTGATTCATCTTTTAAAATGTAAATTTCTGACCAGCCAGGTCATCATTTGAAATAGTTTGGCTAAATGACGTGATGTGAAGACTCCATAAATTCTCCCAACATACACATATGGGCTGCCAGCATGCAAACCTACTGTAAACGTCCTTTATAAATTCTCATGGGAGTAAAACCTGTTGCTATAATTAGGAACTATCATATCAGCTAGCTAACATCACACAATTTAAAAATCATTATCCTCTTATGTTGTTATTCATAAAATGCCCAGATTTTCCATACCAATACATATTAACAAAATTTATTAGCTTTTAAATCTATTTACCACTTTGTTTTTATTTTAAATTATTAAATATGTAATCATACAGAAAGGATATAACAGATGTCATGTACTCACCATCAGAATTAACAGATGCTGACATTTTTCCTTATTTGCCTTAGATCTCTGTTTTCTTAAAAAGAAATTAAACATGACACACATAGTTAAGCCCCCACCTTGCATTTCCTCTTCCTCTCCCTTTTGTTTCCTCCCATCTTCTACCTTGAAACCCACTGTCCTGAAATTGGTGGGATCATTTCCATGAATGTATTTTTGTATTTTCACTCCAAGTGAATATATCCATCAGCGACTTTTCATGGTATTATTGGCTTTTATAATCATAGTAGGAGAAGAGACTCATTTGTCATGTTCAGAAGTCCTAGATCCAGTGTAAATCTCTACTCCTTCCAACTGGATTTTATGGTTTTTATGTTCTTTTTCTGGTAATGTACCTACCCAGCCTTGTTTCTTCCTAGCTAAAGCCTGGTCTTTCTTTTGCCAGACAGGGTAGCCTGGAATCTGCTCCTGTGAATTGGTCTTTCAGAAGTTGTAGCCTGCCCGACATAGGCATTGCCAACCGCAAATCTCTGTACTCTGGCCCCAAGTTAGGACGATCCATCAGGCTCCTATACCTGGATTTGTGAGTGGACAGAGATGCTCTTGTCATATCTGACCTGTCTGGCTCAGCTTTCCAGCACTAGTAAGCATGTTGGGTCCTCATCCTGCCTTGCAGAATTCTTCTGCTTGGATATTCCATGTTTGGAATACAACCCCTTGAGCCTGGGTGGGAGGGCTAATGAGTGTGATGATGATAATAGCTAATATTTGTGAGTAATATAATCAAAATGGTAAGATATAACACAATGCATTCAAAGTAATATTAGCTACTGTTTATAGAACATCTACTGTAAGTCTAGTGCTATGTTCGATGCTTTATACCTCATTCTTAAAAATAACCCTGTATTTTTATAGACAAGAAAGCTAAGGCATACAGAAACAGTGTGCTACACTGGAAATTTTAGGGAATTTTTTTTTTAAATTTTTTATTTTCAATATTTATTCTTTAGTTCTCTGCGGACACAACATCTTTGTTTGTATGTGGTGCTGAGGATCGAGCCAGGGCCGCACGCATGCCAGGCGAGCGCGCTACCGCTTGAGCCACATCCCCAGCCCAGGAAATTTTATTTAGAATAAGACAAACTTGGGTTCAAACTCTGGCTCTGCCACTTGTAACTTGTACTGCCTTGGGCTAATTTCTTAACTTTTCCGAGCTTGGCACAAAATAGGTGCTCGGTAATACTGGCTATAGTTATGACTTCTATAGTTATAGAAGATCTGGGTTCTGACTCAAAGTTAAAAAGGTAGTGTACAGTAGAACTGGGATTCAAACCCAGGTCTACTTCTCTCAAAGCTACTTCATTTTCAGGAAAATATGAATTTTCCATTAAAGTTAAGTATCGTGGAATATGAAAAGAGCACTAAATTTGAAATTATAAGTCTTGGGTCCTGTCCTTCATCACTTATGAGCCAGATGACCTTGGACAAGTCATTTCTTTTTCTCTTTCTCCTTTCTTTCTTAATTAATAACACTAAAGAGTTGAGCTCAATCACTGTGGGTTCTGTTTCTCTCCCTCCCTATGTTTTTTGCCTCTGTTTCACAAGCAGCCCCAAATTGCCTTCCCAAGTGAAGAAGAAAAGCAATGACTCTGATCTTTTTAAAAGGTCAGGACAGGACAGTGGGCAGTGCTTCTATCAGCTGCTTGCCCTAAATCCTCAACAACTGAAACCAGTTGGATTTCTTTTCTGCTTCCCAACTGGAGCTGGGAAGGGTTCCAGGTCATAGAGGCCTTTAGAAGACAATAAAACCAGTTGCCTAAACTCACAGCTCTCTTGAGCAAGTTTCTTTTCTTCCCTTCCTTCCTTCTTTTACATTTTTTTTCCTAGAAGAGGAAGACTAAAACCAGAAAATGGCTAATTCAAATAACTAAGAGATGAAGAATTATAGGAGGAGTTTTATTTTGGCTCTAGGTTTCATTTTTTTTTCCCTCCCCAGGGTCTTTCTAATTTTC
This sequence comes from Marmota marmota marmota, assembly GCF_001458135.2. Taxonomy (NCBI): domain Eukaryota; kingdom Metazoa; phylum Chordata; class Mammalia; order Rodentia; family Sciuridae; genus Marmota; species Marmota marmota. The sequence goes on from NW_025999969.1 coordinate 5,085,884, forward strand.
AAAAAATAAATACAGTTGAGGGGTCATGAAACAAGTCCTGGTCTCCTGTTTAGTGAAATTTAAACTCTTTCTCTATTACTCTGGAACCATCTGTTTGCTGAAGTTAAAAGTAGAAGAAACCCCTTGGAGAATTCTCTGGTGGTCCTTTTGGCCTTGGGGTCAAGGGAGTGTCCATTTGCTCTCTGCATTTATGTCAGGTCCTACTATGGGCCGGTCACTGTGGTATGCCATGGATGTAAAAGGAGGGAGGAACTTCCATTTCCATCTCACATGGAGCTTATAAACCTATGTAAAGGATGGCACATGAAAGTAAATAATAATTACTAACGTGGAGGGGTACTGTTGGGCCACCTAGTTCCTGTGGCTTTACTTCTGGCTTCAGGGAGTCTTTCCTCCACTCTCTCCACCTCAAATACGTGAGATTCTGCAGTTTGAGCGTGAATCATCATCCCAAGGCTGTCAGCACAGCTGCTCTCCTTGTCATCAGAGGGAATCAAGTGGCCCTCCTGGGCTGGCCTTGGCTTCTGGGGTACCTGGGCTCTTTGCCCATCTCCCTGGTCTATAGTCTCACTCTGCTTCTGCCCCTTCTCTGCTGGGGCTGTTCTGTGAATGCTGGAAACTTGCACTTTTATTGAATACTCCCTTTCTGTTCATAGGCGTGCTCTTGTTGATCTCTTTACAGGAATTTCTCTCACCTCTGTTTCCACATGTCTAAATCCTGCTACTTCTTCCAGGCTCTGTTCATGCTCCTTTACCCGCAGTCACTCCTGAATATCTTCCCCACCCACAGCTGGGAGTATCTGCTTACTCTTGATGCTTGTGGCTTTTTCTGTATTGTACTAACTAGTGTTCATCACCCTTTGCCTGGTGTTACATAGTTTTTTTTTTTTTTTTTGTGTGTGTGTATTTATCATACACCCTTACCTACTTAACCCCACCTTGAAGGTGTGGATATTTTTTTTACCTCTATCTCAAATAGGACCAGTCAGGCACTGTGAACACAGAGTAATATTCATTGATAGAGTGGCTTAATACTAAAGTTAATAGCAGAATTTTGAACATATAGTATATAGATCCATAAAGTGTTAGTATATAGTTTCTAATTTAATCCTAGAACAATCCTGTGTGAGAGGAATTATTATAAATCTATCCTACAAATAAGAAAATAATACAAAGACTGTTTGATCAAGCGCTGACTCTGTTAGGCATTATGCTAGGAAATTTTTACATATTACATTATTCAGTTTTCATTCACTTATAAAAGAAATGATGGCTACTTATACTCTGTGCATTTTTAGCCCTTTGTATTTTTTAACTCACTTAATTCACACAACAATACTATAGAATATATACTACTATTATCCTGACCTTATACATGAAGAAACTGAGGAATATAGAGTTTTAACAGCATATGTGAATCAAAAGGTTAAATTCATATTCCAAGTACTAGGTAGTCTGATTGTAGAGACAGACATTCATTCATGTGTGAGCATTCTTCTCCTTTCAGCACTGCTCTGAACTATCTTGATGAGGTATAATTATGCCCATTTTGCAGGTGAGAGATTAAGTAACTTGTCACTATTTTAACAACCATCAGCTCTGAGGCTAGACTGGTAGAGGCAAGCTGGTATTCTTAATCACTCATCTTTGTTATCAGAGAGACTAACAAGTGCCAGCCAAGGTATGTACACCTTTCTGCAGCACATGAGAGTTGTGATTTTTGAATATTTTTCTGTGTCTTTTATATTTAGTGGATTGGGATGAACCTTGTATATACAGGAAGAGTGAGACACAATCCTTGCTTCAAAGAAGCAAGAAAAAAAACAATTAAAACATCCTTCACAATTATTTCCTTTCCACTTCTCTTTTATCATGGTATTCGATGCTGCTTCTTTATCCATATTCACAGGTAGAAATCTTGATGTTACAGTGATAGCCTCTGGGGACACAGGCAAAGCGCAGAGTTCAGAGTGATCAGCAAAGGTGAGGTGATGATTGGTCCAGGTGTGAGTAGGACTGGCTTTGTTATCTAAAATCTGACTCAGTGACTGAGTTTGGAGCCTTCTGTTCAGATAAGAATGAAGTTGTCTATGCCCAGTTTAACCTATTGTCTAGGAAACCTGCAGCCAGAGTGTAAATATCTGGATCCTTACAAAGATCCCTCTTTATGACTAAGCAGATTCATGCTTTGCAAACCAAAGTATGAGTGCTGAACTCTGCTCAGGATGAGGTAGGAGCCCTGGTTTTGGTTCCCAACTTCAATACTCATCAGCAAATGATTGTAAACAAGCACCTCTCTCCCTCCAAGACTCCATGTCTAGAGGGACTCAGTAAAATGGGCATATGGCTTTTTCACTGTGCATTTACAGACCAGATTAGGCCATCATGTTCATGAAAACTTTTAGCTCACTGTGAGCACAAGGTGCATGAAGATGCTAACAGGGAAGAAAAGTTTGGGTTTTGCTCACTCTGTAGTTCCTCATAGAAGGGTATTGCTGAAAAAAGGGCACAGCAGATTATTCACACGTAACTGAAGGGAAAAATGGGCATAGTCTTTAGCCTTACCCAGATTCTAGACCTGGAAATATAAAATTTATCAATGAGAATCTGCCAAGCCTTAGCAAGTTCTCTGTGTGGGAGTGGTAGGGAGGAAGCATGAGCAGGCAGGTGCTGAACCATGAGAGAAAGGGGATCTTTATATGCCAAAGGTCCATGCTTAGAAGTTCATGGTGTTGAAACCTAGTCTTGCTTCAAAATCCAACATCATAATATTAATGGAGAGGCAAAGACTGGTGCTTCATTTTAGCTCTGCACTGCCTCATAGACATGTCCCAGGACATTTTTCAGCCTTAGTTTCTCCACTTGTATAACAAGCTATTACTTTCGAACAGCAAGAAAAGGCCTGGGGTTCTTCTCATCCAGTAGGAGATTTCTAAGGACCGAGGTGAAAGAGGTGGACATAGTCATCTTGTCTCTGTCCTGAGTTCTCAGGCTCAAGACCAATTCTAGAATCCATCACGGGTGGTAGCACAGAGCGAGAAGGATTCGTGTCTATCAGTAAGAGTGCGTTCGTGACAGAGGGCTTTTAAATGAATCACTCTGTATGTAGCGGGGTAGCGCACCTGCTCCTCAGACTCCTAAGGCAGCACGAGCACGCGATCATTCAAAAGCCGCTGCTTTCCATTCACATCTATAATTAGTGCGCAGGCAGCAGCGCCGTTGGAGCTGGCGCAGGGGGTGGGGGAAGGCTCGGGGGNTAAGCATTAAAAAAAAAAAAAAAAAGAAAATATCAAGATTTTTTAAAAATTTGGTTACCTTCTGGTTTGTACTGATTTCTTGAAGTTTGAGAATATTTGTATCTATGCTCCTGTTTTATAGTTGGGTTTAAAAACCCAATGAGTGATTTTTTTATGTGTGATTTTTGTTATAAACTTCAAATATTGGTAAAGTAGGTTTACATATATAAGTAAATGAGTAAACAAAGAATCAGCTGGACCTAAATCAGAGCAGGAAGTGTAGCAATGAATCTACTTATGAATAGTGAACAAACTGACAGAAGCCCTCCCAAAACCTCAGCAGAAACAAAAGATCCGGGTTTCAGGGCACCACAGGTGAAAGTAGCTTCCTTTGAAACTACTGACTTAATGCTCCTATATTTGAGGTACAGTTTTGCGTGAACGGGTTTGAAGGGATTGTGATTATCTCTAAACAGCATAAGGACCCAAAGATAATTGGGAGAAGAAAATTTAAATACTCCTGTTAAGGTTATGGGGATTAGTGAATAAGGAGGTTATTGGGTAAGAGTTACATTTAGCCTATAAAGACACCAGAATCCAAGTTTATTCTACCAATTACTATGTGGTCTTGAGATCTGTGTCTCAGCATTTACTAAATAATAGGGGAGAGTAGTTGAGTTTTGAAGTTTATCCTTAGTGCTTTTCTTCTATTTGCAGAAAAGGCAAAGTCTACATTGATTGGCTGATTAAGCTCCATCATTCCATCTTGGAAGCATAAACCAGCTGAAAAATGGACACTGTCCCTGCATGCTGCTGATGGCTGAATGGCATATAGAGATTGGAAGAGGATGTGGCTAGAAGTCTCTTAAGCATGCTCTTCTCCCCTCTGAAGTTCACATCTATTCACTGAATAGTGACTAAAGGATCAGCTATCCTCCATCTGCCTTACATGGATCCCCTAAGGAAACATTAATTTATAATTCTACAATGCCAGAAACTCATAACTCTGTATATAAAATATGAAATGAATCTGACAGATCCTATAGTTCAGCTCTGTCACCCAATAGATACAGAAACTGAGGCTAAAAGAGACTCAACTAAAGGACTGACCAAAGACAGTGCAAGAAGTCTTGGAGTCAGGGTTGGAGCTCAGATCTCCACTGCTCTTTGGTGCTCATTTAAAAATTTTCTTTCTTTTATTTTCCTACAAGTCAGAGCTTGGTCCCTGAGTTGCAATGGATAAATCTTGCTAGGCAACCCAGTTGCTAAGCTTTGATTACATCATTCTTGGGCTCAGACTTTTGTGGATTTGCGCTACCCATTCCTAGCACAATGTCCATTTTGTGTCTGTATCTGGGCTGTGTCCATAATATCGGCCACCACATTAAAAAAAAAAAAAAAAAGAANGGGGCTGAACCCTAACCCCGCCCCTTTCGAATTCCGCCTCCCTGCCCTTCCCGCCAGGAGTCTCCAGCGATCTCCTCCCCACCCCCATCCATCCCCGCCCGGGTCCCGGGCACCGCTCTCAGCACCGCAGGATTCCTGGAGAGGTCCCGCCATACCTTCACTTTGGGATCACTCTTGTGCAGTAAATAAGCACCTGAGGGATGCGTTCCCAAGAGGGCAGCTAAATTTAGAATGGCAGCCCCTTCCCCGCCCGAAGGCTCCTGCGTCCCGCCCTCTCCCCTCCCGCCTGTTCACCCCGCCCCGCTCTCTGCCGCCCCTCCCAGCCACCTCTCCCTCTTTGTCGCATTACATAGTAATCTGAGATGCATTGGATGAGCTCCAGGGAACAGAATGTACTTGGCAGAGACGCGGGGCTTGATGTCTGCAAAATGTCGGAAACGCAGCCAAGAACTGCTAACTGGGTCATTAACCTCCAAAAGCAAAGCGAGGACTGTAGGCCCGCTCTGCCTCCCTTCATCTCACCAATAAAAGTGCCTCAGTGTGAGGGAAGAAAAAGCCCAAGGTTGGCTGCTTTGATTTCTAGTCACCAAAGGCAGGCCATCCCCTCCTCCTGGCCGGGCCCCAGCTCCTCCCGGCCGCCTCTGCGCCGCATCAGAGTTTACAAGTGGCCTTTGAAAGGCCCAGCAACCCCGCAGGGCCACGCTCGCGCCTCTGTAAAGACGTTACCCGGCAGCCCTTCCCTACCGCACAGCCTCAGACCCATTTTCTTGGGTCAGGGAGGAAATAAGGGAGTGGGGCGAAGGGAAAAATTCTCTCGGTCTGGTCCTTCACCCAGAGTGAAGGGTTTCGCCTTTCCTCCTAATCCACCCCTCCCTCTCTTCTTGCTAGCTCCACCTCCTCCCCCTCCTCTTCCCTTCCTCTTTTCCTCCTATTCCTTTCTGAAGGCAAGCTGGGAAGCTGGTGTATGACTACAGGCCTGGCTTGCGCAGATTTGAGTTCAAGTCACAGCTGTCACTTGCTATGTGACCTGGCGTGAGTCACTTATTTCTTTGCTCTTTAGTTCCATTATCCCTTAATTGTTCACCATAATAACACCTTCCTGACCTACCTAAAAAATCATGCGGCCCTCCCTAAATAGAAAGTCTTTCCCTGGCCACCTTGACCTTCATTTCTGAAAGTCCCAAGGTCCAAAGTGACTCTGGACTTGGGTGTAGTCCTAAAAGCAGGTATAGGAGTGGTCTCACCAGGGAGCTTCAAAGGATGACTGTTCACCAAGGGGAGAGCCCCTACAATCCACCCCCCTCAACTTTGGTAGCCCTGTTGGATTGCCCAAAAGACACTTCCCCTCATGTCCAAACCCACTTCTCCAGCGGTCAGAGAAAGTGCTGGGTCTTGAAACCAGAAGCTGTAGGTGGTGCAGTTCCTCAAATGGGACTCCCTTGCTTCAGGGAGGGAAGGTGGTGGCCTGGTGGGACTAGCAAAGCCTCTGAGATGTTGAGTTCCAGGACAGGGAAGACCCAAGGTGCAACCACGGTTATGAATGGAGGGCAAATTGCCCCTGGTGCCTTCTAGCCAATTAAAACCAAGCCCAGCCTGGCTTGAGCTCCCTTCTTGCCCACCTCTCCTTGGTCCACCAAACCTTCAGTTGTAGCCGTAACAGACAAACCCCCAAACTTCTCTGCCCCACAGAGGCCTTTACTGACACAAAATGGGCCTTGGTTGAGCTGTCTTTAAAAGAATCTTTAAATGATCTGGATCCAATGGTCTCTACTTGGCTTCTTGTCACACATTTAAATCCTTGGTATCCTTTAAAGCTCAGCTCAAATGCCGACTCCTCTTTCTCACAGCGATCTCTTTTTCCTTCAACTCTCCCTAGGGATTTTTCATAACCAACCAGTCTTGGGCTGTGCCATTTTTGTGCCTGTTTTGGCCCTTCTATATAATGGATTCTTCTCTGTGGATAGAGAATCTTTGATGACCTCAACTTTGATGGCAAAGGCCACTGTCATCGCCTATCTTGACTGGCCTTCCCAGTTTATGCCTTTTGTCCTGTTGTAACAATTAATCCTCTCCCTCTTTCATTCTGAAGTGTCTGGTTTAGATGATATAGAATATGGTTACCTTACTGAGGATCTTTATCCAGGGACATGGCACCTTAGTAGGAGCTTGGTAAATGTAGTGAACTCCCTTGAAGAGCATTTAAGAACTTTTTTACCCAGTTCCCTGGGGGCGGGCCCTACCCCTCTCAGCACCCTTCTGGAGGCAGTCTCCCATTTGTTCGTCTTCCTCTTCTGTGGGGAAGGACTGTAGAAAGACCTATTGACACTTTCTTTTTGACAAGTCTTTCCAGGATTTCAAAATGCCCTGACTCAACAAGAAGTAGTTTATGACAGCCCCTCCCATTCTTCCAGCTCCCAACTAGTAGAATTGCCTCTAGACATCGGAAATGGGCTTCCAACACCAAAAGAGGTCAGAACCTGGCCTATGGGATAAAGTCCTCACTTTCAGCCTTGGTCAATTGTTTTGGCAGTTCAACTTTCCAGGATTACCTGTGTTTACATAGTTGCCTAAGGAGGAGGCCACAACTTGGAAAGCTCACATTTCCTTTATTATAAAATACGTAATTAACAGTTTATGTTCTGATCAGAAGTTAGGAAAGACAAGGACCCTTTCTCTTTCACAAAAGTCAGCCTGTTGCTGTGAGTACACGGTTTTGAAAGAAGATGTCCAGCATTTGGAAATAACCGTAGGCAAGATGCCTGGCCTTGTGAATGGGGCACCAACTCCAGGATCAGGAAGCCTGGGTCATCTTCCCCTCTGACTCACTGCTTGCTGGGGATGAATCATGTGCCCTTTCTTGGCATTGGGTCTCACTTCCTTCATATCCCCTATAAAATGGGTTTATTTGCCATTCCTATCATTCAGGAGGGGGCTGAGAGGCTTCAAGACTTGCTAATTGCACAAAAATATTATTAAGAGTAAAAATAAGCTGTGAGTCTGTTTTTGACATTGCGGATAAGCACACGTGGATGGTATGGGAGACTAGTTTACATGCTGTTTCTGGACACTCCAGTTTACTGAGAACAGCATCATAGAAACTATATGGGTAGGGGTATCTGTCGCCAGGAGGTGGGAATGAGTCTGGTCTGTCTGAATGGAAGCCAGAGTACCTGAGAAAGTCAGTGGCTAGCAGTCAGGAGGGGGAACATGGAGGTAGAGATGCGGTGGAGGGCTGTGATGCCAGACTGGGCTATTGGGATTCCCTTGAGGGCCATGAGAGACCAGTGGAACTTGTGGTACAGGCTGAGGCAGGATACACAGTGTGTTCCAGTGAGACATGTCTGACTGAGGGACAGAAATGAGCTGGGGTCTGTCACCCCCTAAGCAAATAGCTTTTTGCTGAGGTTTGGTTTCCATCTCTGTTAAGTACCTAGGTTAATCCAGGAACAGCTCTAACGTGTTCTAATTCTGCAGTAAAAAGCACATGAAAATGATGTGTGTGTATGTGTGTGTGTGTGTGTGGTGTGTTTGTGCACATGAGCACACACATGGTTGGTGGGAGGAAGAGGTGGGAATGAGGTTACTGCTTTGTTAGAACAGAAAGACATCCAACAAACTTGATCTTCAGGGAAGAAGCCTGACCTATCTCAAGATCTCAGGCAGGTCTGAAGGACTCCTTGGGTATTCAGAGCGCAAAGATTTTTATTTAGGCCACAGCACAGCACATCTGCATCTCAGGGCCTGGCCAGCAACCTCTGTCTAGACTTGTCTGCTCTTCACTTCCCAGTCCAACTGAGACAGCTTGTATTTGAAAAGACTGTTGGAGGTTCACGCTTATCCATGGTTCCTCAGATTTTCAGATCCCACCCCCCATCTTACATTGGATCTCCAGGAGGCCTTATACCAACCAGGCTAGTGGCTTGGATGCCTCAGAATTATGCCTTAAGTACAACTGGGAAGTACAGTTTTAGTATGTAGTAAAGTTGCTGTAAGATTGTCATGGAGAAGTTTCTTTGACATAATAGTGTTGTCAGGATGGCATCTACTAAGTTACTTAATGGCCTTTAAGTAAAAACTCACATAGGAGCCATAGATAATTTCTCAGTGAATTCACATAGTAAAAAAGAAAATATCGGGCTGGGGATGTGGCTCAAGTGGTAGCGCGCTCGCCTGGCATGCGTGCGGCCCGGGTTCGATCCTCAGCACCACATACAAAATAAACATGTTGTATCCGCCGATAACTAAAAAATAAATATTAAAATTCTCTCTCTCTCTCTCTCTCTCTCTCTCTCTCTCTTCACTCTCTCTTTAAAAAAAAAAAAAAAAAAAAAATCAAGATTTTTTAAAAATTTGGTTACCTTCTGGTTTGTACTGATTTCTTGAAGTTTGAGAATATTTGTATCTATGCTCCTGTTTTATAGTTGGGTTTAAAAACCCAATGAGTGATTTTTTTATGTGTGATTTTTGTTATAAACTTCAAATATTGGTAAAGTAGGTTTACATATATAAGTAAATGAGTAAACAAAGAATCAGCTGGACCTAAATCAGAGCAGGAAGTGTAGCAATGAATCTACTTATGAATAGTGAACAAACTGACAGAAGCCCTCCCAAAACCTCAGCAGAAACAAAAGATCCGGGTTTCAGGGCACCACAGGTGAAAGTAGCTTCCTTTGAAACTACTGACTTAATGCTCCTATATTTGAGGTACAGTTTTGCGTGAACGGGTTTGAAGGGATTGTGATTATCTCTAAACAGCATAAGGACCCAAAGATAATTGGGAGAAGAAAATTTAAATACTCCTGTTAAGGTTATGGGGATTAGTGAATAAGGAGGTTATTGGGTAAGAGTTACATTTAGCCTATAAAGACACCAGAATCCAAGTTTATTCTACCAATTACTATGTGGTCTTGAGATCTGTGTCTCAGCATTTACTAAATAATAGGGGAGAGTAGTTGAGTTTTGAAGTTTATCCTTAGTGCTTTTCTTCTATTTGCAGAAAAGGCAAAGTCTACATTGATTGGCTGATTAAGCTCCATCATTCCATCTTGGAAGCATAAACCAGCTGAAAAATGGACACTGTCCCTGCATGCTGCTGATGGCTGAATGGCATATAGAGATTGGAAGAGGATGTGGCTAGAAGTCTCTTAAGCATGCTCTTCTCCCCTCTGAAGTTCACATCTATTCACTGAATAGTGACTAAAGGATCAGCTATCCTCCATCTGCCTTACATGGATCCCCTAAGGAAACATTAATTTATAATTCTACAATGCCAGAAACTCATAACTCTGTATATAAAATATGAAATGAATCTGACAGATCCTATAGTTCAGCTCTGTCACCCAATAGATACAGAAACTGAGGCTAAAAGAGACTCAACTAAAGGACTGACCAAAGACAGTGCAAGAAGTCTTGGAGTCAGGGTTGGAGCTCAGATCTCCACTGCTCTTTGGTGCTCATTTAAAAATTTTCTTTCTTTTATTTTCCTACAAGTCAGAGCTTGGTCCCTGAGTTGCAATGGATAAATCTTGCTAGGCAACCCAGTTGCTAAGCTTTGATTACATCATTCTTGGGCTCAGACTTTTGTGGATTTGCGCTACCCATTCCTAGCACAATGTCCATTTTGTGTCTGTATCTGGGCTGTGTCCATAATATCGGCCACCACATTAAAAAAAAAAAAAAAAAGAAAATTATGAATTCTCTTGTGGATGAGAAGGTAAGGAGAGGTTGAGAGTGACCTTGCTTAAGCAGATTTGGCTCACTCTGGCACACTACTTTGGCTAACCTTTTCCTGATTTCTTAGTCTTCATTAGCTTTACTTGCAATTGCCTGGATATCACATATCTTATTTCATTTATATTTTTTGAGGATCAGTTAGTCCTTTTCTTCCTCAATAGGAGACACAGAAGGTAGAACTGAAAAACAGGGTTTGCATCAGAGTTTAACCAAACCATTAGCAAGATTTTGGAAGATGATGCAAGAAGGACCAACTAGCTGTCTTTTAGGTCAGCCTAGGATTCAGATAACATTCAGGCAGTCCTCTGGTGAAGGAGGCAGAGGTTGTCCTCCCAGAGTTTAACCACAGTCATCACCAAATCTGCTCCAAGAGCGCCCTCTGCTGGATTGGAGCAGGACCCAACATCCTCAGCCATCTTGGAAAAGGGGCCAACTGGAACTCCCAGAGAAAGAAGAGTGGGGTTTTCTTGAAAGAAATGTCCTCACTCTGGGAAATTCTTTCTAAATAGCATCCCCAAATAAGGTGAATTCAGACCATGAGGTCTTCTTGCCTGTACATTTCTCATTCCCCTTATATTAATTTATTTCATAACTTCAACCTAAAACATCCTATAGTAAAGAAACAGGAGTTAAAGAGGAGAAATGCAGCCCAGGGAACAGACATAAAGTTAATAATCTTACCTTATTCTTGAGGCCTACTTAATGATTTACAAAGAGTAACTTCTTGAACTAACTCAACTTCTAATGTCATTCATTGCCTACCAAACTGAGTCAACATTCTTTATTATTTAAGGTATATTTGTAAATTCATGATACATTATTTTGTTTGCATTTTACTTATCAAGGATAATAGTATATTTATTTCAAACAAGACCTGTATTTACGCTGGAACCACTTTTTTTTTTTTTGGAAATGAAAGTAAATTAAAAAAATTAAAGTATATTTGCATATCAAAGTCAAATGCTTCACATTAAAAATCTGGCTCATCAAACACCTAGATTTCTGTATAACTTTGAGTAAGGAGAAGACTTTGCTTCATTAATTAGCTATTTGAACAGAAGCAATAGTGGATAGATTGAATTCTGTCTTTAACAACAATGTTAGTCCTAACATGTTCCTTAGGAGGGAGACAAATGTGAAATTTATTTGACATAAAATATTTGGAGGGACTGAAATCTTTGAAGTATCAGGTAAACAAAGGAAGAGGCAGTGGCTAGGAATATCATATCAATATCAATATTATTGTTGAATAAACATAGTAATGTGGTAAGTATTAGAATTATGCCCCAAAACTGAAGAGTTAAGATTGATAAAACCTTAGAGAAGAATCAGCCATCTTACAACCCAAAAGATGAAATAAGACCTAGAAAGAATAGTTTTCCCAAAGTTTCCTGATCAGTTATTGATAGAGCCCTGATTGGCAACTGACTCATTCAATCCTCAATCCAGAAGTCTTATTATGACCTAAACTTACGTTTGGTTCACTGCCTTATGTACAATGGCATGGAGACTCATAGGTAAATGCTCATAGGTCTAGACATTTGCTGCCTCTAAAATCCATATTGAAATAATCCCTAAAGTCATGTGTTAATGGCATTTGGAGGTGGGGCACTTGGGAGATAATTAGGGTAGATGAAGTTGTGAGGATGAGACCCACATGATTGCACTTGTGGATTCATAAGAAGAGGAAGAGAGACCCAAACTAGCAGCCTGATTTGTCTCATTATGTGATGGCCTGTGCCACTTTGGAACTCTGCAGTGTCCTCACCAGCAAAAGGGCTCTCACCACCTGTGGACCCTTGACCTTGGACTTTGTAAGAAATAAGTTTCTTTTCTTTATAAATTAACCATCCTGTAACATTCAGTTAAAGCAACAGAAAACAGACCGACATTGGAAACTGCTGCCTAAATCTCCATTAAATTAAAAAAGAATCTCCTAACCCAGACTCTGTCGCAGTTCACTGTATCCTTAAGAGACTGAGAAGTGGGCCATTCGGAGCCTTTTCCCCATGCTGAGCCTTCATTCTGTTTACACAGGGACTGGCCAGATGTTAGAGAAATAAAATAAACATTTGCAGCTGTTATCGGGTTAGGGTGGAGCTCATGAGGTTCCCAAGTTCTGATCCAATACGGCACAACATGTGTGACTTGCTACTTTGGAGTTCACTGCCTCCTGCTTCCTCTACAAAGCCTCAACTTTTGCCACTTCATATTGAAGCCTGCACTGAGAGATGCCAAGGGCTTCTTGAGGTGACTTGAACCCATTACCAACAGTGGTCCGGGTGACCAAGGCAGCTATCGATCCATTGCGTCTGAGCAGCCCTACAGTCCTCCTCTCCAGCTCCCATTCCTTGACTGATTCTCCTTCTTGGGCAGACACTGGGAGGGGCACCACTCTAGAGACAGTGTACCTTTGTGGTGAGTGCATGGCTTTGGGATTTTATGTAAGATCTAGTTTTGATCCTGGCCTAGCCTTTCACTGGTTATGTGATTTTCAGTTAGTTACTTAAGTTGGAGACTTATTATCCTCACTTGTTCCTGGAACCCTAGTTAACAGATATAGACACTAGACGTCAGGGGCTGGGGAGAATGTTCTGTGGTTAAGCATGCATGAGGCCCTGGGTTCAACCCCTAGCACTACATTTAAAAAAAAAAAAAGAAAGAAAGAAACTAAGACATTAGCTGATTCTTGCTCAGAAGAATGCATATCTTACCAGAGGATAATAGTGATTAACAGCTTCTGCAGAGACACTGCGGTAAGAGACAGATTGAAATTACTTTGGAGGAATCTAGGTTAGGAACCTCCTGGAAAAGAGGGTTATGAAACCTCTGCTTCTTAGAAATCTTTAAGAATATAACAGAATCTCACACGTTGAAAGAGTTTAGATGTGGCACTACTTGCCTGGCTGGAAGACCTCGCCTGTTTCCTCCCAGTTAAAAAAAATTCCAAGACTTGAGTTCCTAAAGGAGTAATGTAAAAAGCCTGACCCCTAGTGGTCAACCCCTGTGGTGGACGGAAGGGGAAAAGGCCAAGAAAATGAGGACAACAGACTCTGTTTTTGAAACTGTAAACAAACCTTAGACATTTCCTGGTCAAATTGTCTCATTTTACAAACAAGGAACCTAAGCCAAGTGAATAGAAGTGTTTCCCTAATATCAGTGAGTTTGAAGTAAAGCTTGGAGTAAAACTCAGGACCTTTTGCTGGTGCTCTCAGTTCAAGATCCTCTTGAATCTTCCAGCATATTTCACCTGGAATGAACCCCTTATTGATGTAGAGACAACAGATAAATACTGGGTGAATTTCAGAGTACAAGTATTTAGCTCTCAGTTTCTCCTTTTCCATTTTGAAGAGTGCCCAATCTGTTCAGTAGATTTAACTTCACTTAACCAACTGAAGTCCTTCCTTCTCTTTGTAAAACGTTCTATTGATGCCCATCGGTAATGAGTTCTCATGGGTGGCAGGCTGTGTTCTGCTGCTTGTTTCTCCCATGTGTTGAATTGTGTTCCTGAGAAGGAGGACAAGTTGAGTTCCCCCGAAACCTATTCATGCCACTTATATTAGTTAATGTAATTATATATTTAAATACTGTGAGCATTTGAAATAATAATGTGAAAATAAAAAGTGCCATTTCCATAAAACTCAGTCCATTTCTTCAGAAAGGCTCAATGGGGGATGAGTTGATGAAAGGATGCTCTAAAATTAGTTTGTGGATTAGACAACTGCAAAAGAGTAATACAAAGATTGAACTCTAGACAAATTCTGCAAGTTTAAAAAAATTTCTTCCCTAATACAAACACAAGGAAAGCAAGCAAGCAAGCATGCAAGCAAACAAAAAACCCAACCACCTGAAAGTATAAATAATAGAAGATGCACTATGGGGTATTTTATTCAAGAAAAATTAGATGAAATTCTGGAAAGAGAAAATCCATACTTAAAGAAAGGTGTTGGCCCTACTGATGGAGTAAAACTCAGGACCTTTTGCTGCGGTAATGAATGTCTTAAGTTAAAATATATGTGTTTATATGATTCTCAGCTTTTATCAAATTTTCTGATTAGCTGACATTGAAGTGTAATTAGATTAAGATATCAAAGAGAGATCCAAGAGAACTGTTTTTTTTTAATATCTCCTGATATTAATATCAGGAGATTAATATTAATATCTCCTGATAATAACTCCTGAGTTCTAATCTGAGGGTTTAGTCTTTTTAATATTCTTGTATGGTCTTTCCTTATTCCTGTAGTCTGTTTCGCAGGCATTTCTCACAGACCCCTTGCCAGTAGATAACCTTTGCCTAAGAGCTAGGCACCCACAATTCAGTTTCCAAGCCCTCTTGAAATTAATGTTTATTCACCTTGGCAAACCAGACATATCCACTCAAAATCTAGAACCCAACTCTGTATTCAATATCCTGAGATTTTAACAGTGTATACTCTTTACAAAGTGCAAGAGCCACAAGCATAGAGATATCCTTTGACTTGGCCTTGTCTCCTGCAGAAGGCACACAGTGGAAGTATCTCTCTTTAAGTAAGCATTCCAAGGAGAACCTACATATAGGTGTGGGATTATTTATCTTTTGACCATATGAAGAGATAAGCTATACAATGCACCTTGCACAGTGTCTGGCATGTAATTAGTGCACATGAGATACTGGATATTATCCTCAGCTTATATGGTCTGGCCATGTCTCATAACAGAGATGTTCATTGCAGCATTGAATATAGTAGAAAACAACTAAGAACTCCTTAATTACTTAGCAACCAGGTACTCATTTTATTGTGATGTTTTGGCCCAATATCATTTGTTAGTTATTACTGATTGTTTATACAGTCAAGAAGGATGATAATTATGAATGATAGCAATAAGGAATAATGTTCATGATAGTATATTAAGTGAAGAAGAAAAAAATACAAAATGGAATGAGCCTCTTAATTATAAACATAGCAAATGAATACAAAAAATTGATGAACTGGGAGGATTTGGTGTTTTATCTTTTGCCAACTTTTCATTTGTTTCATTCTTTTAATGATTATAAGCCCCACACTGTGCAACAATTTAGGAGGTTTTCAACTCTGGTGTTCTAGGAGACCGTGAAATGGCTGGGGTTTGACTTAGTGTTGCCTGGAACTGCAGAATCACCATTCAGAGTAGTGAGGATTTGGAAAGAGCTCTTTGGACTCTAGATGTATGAAGTTAGATAGTGTCTTTGAAGTCAGTAGGATGTATTACAAGACCTGCCAGCAGTCTGACCCTGAATAAGCCACTTACTCACACCATGCCTCAGTTTCCTGAAAAATATGATAATAAAGAATTTATGCCTAAGGTTTGTTTTGAGGTTGAAATGATACAAATACAACATACGACACAGAGTAAGCTCTCAATAAAATTTACTTACAATCTACTGTTGTTTTGGTACAGGGAATTGAACCCAGGGGTATTTTACCACTGATATACATTCCAGTTCTTTTTATTTTGACACAGGGTCTTTCTAAGTTGCTGAGGGTTTCATTAAGTTGCCTTGACCTCTTGAGTTGCTGGAATTAAAGTCATACTTAAATATTCATTGCTACTACCATAAATGTTAGAATGTGAGCCAGGGCCAGAATTCAGGCTTTGTACCTTCCCTACTCAGGTGAATCGTAACACCTCACAGATCTTCCAACTTAATCCAGGCTAGAGTCCTTTTCTTTAGTGAGTTATGGGTAAGAACAAGTTATTCCAATAATACCAAGTACACTCCGACTTCACTTAACTCCTGCTGCACAACAGCCAACAGCATACAGTGTCTCCAGACCATATATCACCTCCAGTGATATCATAAGGAAAAGGCATCCTGAGCTGAAACATGGTTTGAAAAGACAAAACTCAGCCCAAGTCTTACAACCACGTATGTCCACATAGGCTTGATTCTTGTTCTTCATTTGTTTTTATGATCCTGTTTTCTTATTGAATAAATGGGTCCAGTCCTTGGGCAGATGTGATCTGAGTTGTCACATATAAAGAGCAAACGATACAAAGGGATCACTTTAATCCTCAAATATTATTTTAAAAACACTTATGCAGTATGTTCTTTGTGCCAGGCACTATTTCAACGGGCTGTACAAAGTGAATTCACTGAAAGTACTCTTCCGAGCAATCCTACACGGTGGGTGCAGCATTCTCCTTGCTTTACTCAGGGAGGCACAGGAATCTCGAGCAGCGTACCCGAATCACAGAGCTGGAGGTGGTAAAGCAGAGGTTTGAAGCTGGGCAGTCTGGATACAGGATCCATGAACAGTGAACTGCTTCGCTATCATTGAAAATACGTTGGCCTAAAAGCAAAGAAATATAAGTTCTAATATGTTTTCTTCCTCCTTATAAAGTCCAGTTCAACCTGGTTCTGTCCAATTCAGTCCAGTAGGACTTAATCCACTCCAATTCAACTTAATTCAGTTTGGCTGAAGAAATAAGTTTTAAAATGTTTATTTTGTGCCAGCAGCTGTGGTACTCAGCACTGTGAGAACCAGCAGAGAGGAACGGGACCTAAGAAACCTGGATTTTGTTGAAGAAGAGTAAGTCATATAAAAATGATGATAGAATGTGTGGAGTGGATAAGGCGGTCTCCGGAAAAAGTGTCAAATCTAGAACTGTTTCTCCTTTCTACTGTTTACTGGATGAAAACTGGCCCATCCCAGAAGACAGGTAGGGAATCCCGTAGACCCACATAGTCTGGTGGGTGAAGAGCTGAAACACAGGTACACTGGACCCCTAGAAAGCAGAGATGGCTTCTCTCTGTCTTGCTATAGCCAGTGTGGCCAGCAGCTGTCAGCTACCATTCTAAGCTCTGATGAAGTACCTCAGTGGCCTGGTATGTGAGATTTCTTGTTCTGTCTCTTTAAGTAAGCATTCCAAGGAGAACCTGCATATAGGTGTGAGATTATTTATCTTTCGACGATTTGAAGAGATAAGCTATACAATGCACCTTGCACAGTGTCTGGCTTGTAATCAGTGCACATGAGATAGTGAATATTATCCTAAGCTTATATGGTCTGGCCATGTCTCATGGTTCCCTCTGAAAAAGATAAGTCAAATAGTCCACAATCCTGAATCACTTGTCTTGTTATTGGAGCTCCATCTTCCTGTTTCACCATGAAAAGTGGGACAAACTAGGCTAGGATCATGCTCCTGCTTGTCTAGTGGTCACACCGTATGGAGCCTGAGTATTCTCCATGGGTAAACTGTTCCCTTACACAACACCTTTGATGCTTCACTATTAAAAAGACTTGCATACTAAAATTTGAGGCATGTGTAAGTACCTCATAATTAACTGCTGTCTATTTAACCAGACAGCTCTAGCAAGTTAATTTGATGTCTGTTATGAGACTTAATAATTGTCAGTGATTTTTTAAAACAATTTACTGGTATAATCATTAACTACTCCTAGATTATCTTGTCAAACTGATAATTAAATGCCTCAAAAATTCATTACAGAGTCAGTATATTAATAGGAATGTAATTAAGTAATGTTTGCTTATGTAATCTAGAGTTTATTACCTGTACACTTATTTATCTTTTCTACACTTATTAAATCTTCCTAGGGGCCTCTTCAGAATCAATAGAAAACCAAGAGTCAATAAATGTCTTATTAGATCCAAATAAGTAACTTAATTGAGAGACTGTGAAATAAATATGGATTCTCCATACATGTGGAGGGGGAGGAGAGATTATTCCTGTTTCATATGGGGTGGTCATTTGGAAAAATCTCCTTCCCTTTCTTCCATTACCTTCTTAATCAGTTCCTTCTTTCCTTCCTTCCTTTTCTCCCTCTCTCCCTCCCATCTTCTTTTTATCTCTCCCTTCTTTTCCTCCTTTCTTTCCCTTTTTTCTCTCTTTTTTTTTTTGTTCAGTCAAATGTTTAACTGCCTGCTCTCTGCCAGTCATTGTGTCAGACTTTGAGGCTGTATCAGCATGATTCCAGTCTAATTAGTGAAAGAGAAGCTATTAATCAGCTCTCTGTTACAGTAACAAATACCTGAGATAAATCAACTTGAAAAAGGAAAGATTTATTGACTCAAGGTTTCAGTCCACGGTCAGTTGGGTTGTAACTTTTAGGCCTATGGCAAGGCATTGTGTCATAGTGAGAGCACATGACAATAAAGCGGCTCACCTCTTGGTGGCTGGGAAGCAGAGACAGAAAGAGAGGAAGACTGGCTTCCCACAGTCTCATTCAAGGACACTCCCAGAGTGACCTGAGACCTCCCACCAGACTTCACCCCACTCTTAATGGTTCCAGTGCTTTGCAGCAGTGTCAGGCTGAGAACCAAGCCTTTAATACACAGGCCTTTGGGAGAAATTCCAGATCTGAACTATAGCAGAGACAGACCTGGAAAAACATTGTAATGCAGCATACTTAATGCTACCCTAGAGGTTTGTACAAATTGCTAAGGGAACACAGAAAGGAACAATGAACCAAACCTGCAGTCAGGGAAGATCTCTCAGAGGAGGTAATATTTGTACTTGTCAGAGAATAGGAGGTAGGAGTTCACCAGGGAAAAGAAACCAGAGAGGAGCATTTCAGGTAGACGGCCTAGCATGGACAATAGCCTGGAGACAGGGAAGAACGTGGACTATGAGGGAGTAAGGTAGGAAGGTGAATTTCATGCTGTGGAGTGTCATGATCAGAGCTGTATTTTTGAAAGGATAACCTGGAGGATGGTGGAGGGATTTAGTGGCTTGCACAGTAAGGATGTCCAGTGACTTGCCTGATACCCTTGAGTTCTCAAGATCTGTATTCTCACTGTGGTCCTGGTTCAACCTGCCCTACTCCTAGTGATCATCACATGCCCTGGGCTTCATAGGTTGAACTGGATTTCTGATCTGCTGCTACTGAAAAGATACTCACACTTGTCAGATCACATAGTCAAATGTGGAGGTTGATAAAATAGATCACAATGCATTTCAAGAAGAGGTATATATAGTTCAGTTTAGGTATTTCTAGAAATCCTCCAGTATACGTAGGAGTGACTGAAATCAAACTTGAAGATGTTTGGTTGTATGAACAACCCTTGATAACAGTTAGAAGGAATGGGTCATAAATTAATAGTTGTGTGAGTTCCTGAGCCTTTGTATAAAATCCAGTCATTCCTCACCTTCTTATCACTCATGACCACTGAGACAAACACATGTCTGTTATAATTTTTGTCCCTTCTCAAGTGCCAATTACCATAAAAGTCACTGCTTGCCTAGAGTTTCCCCTGGGTAGATGGCTGGGTGCCTTCTGGTGAAGAAGGGAAAGAAAGAGAGAAGGTAGAAGTTAAAACACTTTCTAATATTTAAAACCATATTGGTTACAGTCTGCAAGTAAAATGTGTTCAAAGTCTCTGAGGACTCTTTTTTCAAGATGCTTGAAAATCAATTTCATATCCTAATGCTAGTCTTAAGCTTGGACCCATGGAAGAATCTGCTTGGAGGGCTCTCTTTGCCCTGGGAAATAAATATGGTATGCTTCTGATACTGAAGGGCATTGCCTGCGCCAGGCCTCCAGAAGTGATATGAACTGTGACCAGAAATGTTTAAAAGGACCAAAATGATCACATTAGATGATCACATTAGACAAGGTCAGGGGCGATCAAAGTCAATGGCTAAGAAATCCTGAGAGTAGAAAATTCTCAAAACTCTGAACCTGAAAGTGCTTGGATAGAAATCACAAAAGCCACGACTATATATGCAAAGTTCTTGTATTTGAAAGAAAAAAAAAAGTATACATTTGTTGAAATCAGAACATCAAACCCTACTTTGAGGTGTTTTGTAAAACATCTGTAGGTTTGACCAGAGAAGTAATTCAATTTCTCAGAGCTTTTGACAAAGAAGCTAGATGACATGTTTTGAACTTAGACATTAGCAAAGCTTGGGCACTAGTCTGATCTGCCATCCACCAAGTGGGTTCATCAGGGCCAGTAGCCCTCTCTGTCAGGGCCTCAGTTTCCTCCTGTGTAAAATGGGAATGTTTCAGACCCACCCATCTCAGATCACTGCTGGGAGGATCAAATGAGACCATGGATATTAAATATCTTGCAAACAGGTTATCAAGTCTTATATAAATGTGAGGGAGTAGTATTATGATTAGATCTGAACAACTGTAAATATTTCAGAGGTAAATATTTAAGTATTTAAGGCATATGGTTGGAAGTACAGATTGTTTTATGCACCAGTTCCTGGCTCCAAGGTGAGGGTCTATGTGTTTCCAAGTTTCTGTTCTCTGGAGGAGTTGCTATTTCCAGGGCCTTCCCATGACAGTGGTTATTCTGGTGGTATGTTGCTCTGCCTGCATCCTTGGTTAGTCTATAAACTCTGCTAGAGCAATGACCATGCCTGTTGTGGCAGGAGAGCAGAGTGGTAACATGTGCAGGATTTAGGGACAGGCAATATGGCCAGTCCTAGTCTCTGCTTTTACTACTAAGCTGTTGTGTGATTTTTGGGCAAGTTTTCAAAACTTTTAAAGTCCTAGTGTTCTCATCTGTGACATGAGGTAACATGTCTCATTGTGATGTTAAAAAGAGTAAATGAGCAAATAAAACTTTTAAAAAAGATTAAATGAGTTAGTTCATGTCAAACATAGGACATAGGAATGTAAGGTCATTGTTATTATTATTGCTGCTGTTGTTGTTCCCTTTATATCTCTAGTACCTTGAATAGCATTTAATATATCATAGTTCTTCAATAAATAGGTAACGAAAGAATACAAAATAAAGTCCCTATATTGGGAGATACTTATACTGAGATCGTGAGTCCTAAGACTCAGAAAAAAAGTAAAGAAGAATTGGATATATGGGCTGGGGTTGCAAACGTGGGAACTATGTTGATGATTTGTCTTTACTGGTAACAAGAGGATGTCTGTTGCACAAATAATGTGCAGTGTTGGCATAGCACTTTAGAGTTTACAAAGAAATTTTCAAGCCAATAGCTTATTAAATTCCCCACACCAACTTGTGGGGAAAGTATTATTATACTGCCCACTTCGCAGATAAGGAAAATGAATCTCCCAGAGGGGAAAATATCTTGTCCAACCAACACACATCTGGTAAACAGAGGTGCTGAAGTGAGAACTTTGGTCTTCTTATAGATGCTCCTCCCTCTTTCTGGGGACAGAACCCAGGCCAATATACCCAGGTCTGGGTCTCTGATAGTGACATTAGGAGGCATTCTACAAAATGGCTTGGTTTGACTCCCGGACTGCAAGAACCAAAATTAGGGGTATAGTTCCTAATTAATTAGATGTTTTAAAGTATTCCATTAAGAAGCTCTTATCTGTGAGTTTAAGTGCTTGTGAACCTTCTTTATCCATTCAGTCTGTGCTTTGATTTTGGATCCTAATGTCCTTGATATATAAAATGTGCTTCATCATCACTGTGCTGGTTTTTCCCCCGATGACAGCTAAATTGCGAAAACCAGTTCGTGCTCTGAAGATGGAAACTAGAAGCTATGAGGGTCTTTCAACCTAGATCATTTAGGCAAACTAGATACAGAAGTATAATTGTACCATTGCTCAACTTCATAGAGCCTCCAGATTGATTGCAGAGAAAAGCATTTCTCTCAATAATTCTGAATCCTCTGAGAATTTCCAGCAGATTGCGAAACCAGTATGTTTATCCATTACCCAAACTTTTCTCCAGTGCCATTCTCTTGCACCCCTCTGCAGCATTGCCTATCTTTCTTCTGACTCAAGATTGCTCTCATTCTCCTACACTTCCAGCCTGGCCTTCTGTTCTTTCACAGCCTATTCTTTCTCTGCCTTATAACTTTGGATATTTCCCTAAGTCTAAGTCTGTGGTTCTCCATATTTTCTTGCCTTTCTCTCTCTCCTCTCATCTTCTTTGGTGTCATTTTTTTTTCTTAGGCACTGGGTACACAAAGGCAAATAAAACACAGTATCTAACCTCCAGGAACCCATAGTCTGAGGGGGGGGGGAAGGATGTGGAAATAAGGACTTGGACTTCTGTGTTTCGATAGGGGTAGCTGGACTTGAGTGGAGAGAGAGAGAGAGAGAGAGAGAGAGAGAGAGAGAGAGAGAGAGAGAGAGAAGGGTAAAGGGCAAACAAGTCTATGAAAGAGGTAATCAGGGTTGTTTTATGGATGAGTAGGTGCTCCTCATTTGTATAAGTAAAGAAAGGACAATTGAAACAAGAGCCTGGCTTATACAAAGGAACCAAGGGAAGAAACTTTGAGTTTTATTTTCCAAATCTTGCAATGTGGCCGTGAGCATTGGCAATGTTGGTTGTACATAAACAGAGCCTGGCACTTAATAGATAACCAATGAGTGGTCAATAATTATAACAAGCCCCTTTCTCTTAAAGTCTTGTTTCCTTTCCTTACAAAAAGATGGGATTGGACTAGAAAAATTTTAAAAGACTTTCCAGCTCTAACATGCCAAGATGCCTTAAAATCCTCTAGGAAACTGAACAACACATGCTTTCCTAATGCTGGCCAAGCCTCAGCATGCTTTTCCCTCTGAATGCACAAATCATTTACTCTAAAGGGCCATCAATTTCACTGGCAAACTAATGCTGCCTCATTAGGTATATCTCACCATCGTACGAACTGCCTGGTTTTGTATTGTTTAACTTATACTTGGACTCAGCTTGTCTCCTGTATTTGATTGTAAAATCCCTGAAATAAGGATGAATGATAATGAATTGAGAGCAGGATTGCAGGATTTAACTTCTGTCTCAGGGACCTACTCACTACCAGAGCTTGGGTAAATTAGTTTACCTCCACTGTCTCATATAGTAAAAAGAGAGCATGCATGATAATGGCCACTTTTTGATGTTTAAAAGAGATGATGCATATGATAGTGTTAGCAACCTATAAAACATTATAAAAAGCAGGAATTTAAAATTGCATTTTTTTCTGTATCTGTATTACTTGGGACTCTGGGTTGCAATTCTGAGAAATCCAACTCAAATAGGTAAAAAACAAAACAAAACAAAACAAACAAACAAACAAACAAAAAACCACAACACATTTAAGGCACATGATTGAACAAGTGCAACAGGTATCAAGTAAAAAAAATCAGAACAATACTTCTCTTCTATCAGCTATGATTTCTCCCATATTGATTTCTTTATTAGGCATTTCTTTTCATTGTTGCCTCTCAGCAGCTTCAGGTTTATCCTATCAGTTCAGTAAATTTCATCCAAAGTTTTGTTTTGTGCCTCCAAGTAATTTTGGCAAAAACCTCAGGATTGACTCTGGACTTAAATAGGCATGTGCCTGTCTATTACTCAATCATGGTGGCAACTGTGACTATTTATGGCCACAGGCCCAGCCTGGGTAACTGCACTGCTGATGCTTAGAAGAGCCAGGGCAGTTCTTCATAAGTGGTATGGATTGAGAAAGGGCAGGCAGTTCCCTAAAGGAAAAAGTGACATGTTGTTGCCTGAATATGAGAAAATAGGTCCTGGAAAGGCCAAAACTACAGCACCCACCTTGGCAGCCTTATCAATTGAAACCTTAAGAGCTTAATGGGGCAGACACTCCATGTGCCAGTGCCACCCTGCACACATTGACATGATGCTCTGATGTATCACAATCCGTGTCCTGCGGAACATTTCGAGGTACTCAACAACAAGTTTAAAAGAAGACAAATTGTGGAAAGTTCCAAAACAGGGATATTCATGGGGCATATGTTGGGAGTCCAACCAACATTTAATTGCTTTGATGGTGTTGGTTTCGCACTGGCCTACAGTCTTCTCATACTGGCATTGGTGAGTGAGAGGGAGAGAAACAGAGAATGTTCTGAGACCATATTTTTAAACAAAGTCTTTTAAAATAAAACATTCATTCATTTGAATACCTGTCTAAAAGCGGGAGGGCCTTGGAAGGGTTCACCCCAGGACAAGTTCAGCGCCATGGAGCCGAGCTGCCTGGAGCAGGAAAGGGCAGAGCCCGCAACCACAGGAGAGCATTGTCTCCTGCCAGCTGGGCTGCTCCCTCCTCCCTGCAGCCTCCAGGCAGTGACCTCTTGCCTCTTGGTGTCTTTTCTGGTGGTCATGGTGCGGGGTCGGGGAAGGCAACTCACCCATGTGCCCTGTTCGGTCTGGTCCCCCTCACCTGGTCTGGTTCCCCCTGTCCTAGTTCTGATGGCAGCTGTTACAGTAGTTAGATTCTGGACAGAATCTAGCAAAAGGCTCAGGAATTCCCAGAAATGGACTTTGACTTTGTGCTGCTGCTACTTTGGGAAAATGGACAAAGCTAAGGGACAATGTGTCTTCTTTCTTCTTCTCCCCTTTCCCCACCTTCTTATCTAACTTTATTTCCCACCAACTTTCTCTCCTTTCTCTTTCTCCCATTTGCTCCTTCTCTTAGGGTGAATTTCATTTGAGGATAACATTTATATGGATATTATTGACAAAGTCCTGGTTGGGGAACAGATAGCAAGACAAATGATTTATATTTAAAGTTTCATTGCAATAAACCCAAGGAAGACAGTTCCCTCTCTGCCCCCAATGTCTGCTGGGAGTTCATAGGTGCTTCTCCAGAGAGGTTTTATTTGAGTTAGATCTTAAAGGTCACCCACCAAAAAAAGCCCAAGTCAACCTAGCGAATGAGCCAAGGATATAAGAAGGGCTCCAGCTTCACACACCAAAGTTTACATCACTTGCCAATGGACTGTGGCCCTATACTCAGCTTGATTAATTTTAGTTTACACAAACTGCCAATAAAAGAGGCTCCCTATTGGTGAATATGAGACCCACAATAGCATTTTAAGAGTGGGAAAAGGGGCTACTATAGGCAGGCTTACTGAAAATGGAAAAAAGAACAGATTGGTGTCTTGGTAAGAAGAGAGGAGGTAGAAAAGAAAACAAAACTCTACCCACACACACCCCCAAATAAAAAAATCACAGCAATCTGAGTTGAGTGTGGAGTCAACTGGTTCTTTAAATTTAGAGTCCTCTAGAATGGCATCATATAGTAGAATTCAGTGAAGAAAGTGACAGCCTCCAGTTCTCCCACCAAAAGGCTAAATTGTCTTCTTTATGCTTTGTTTTAGAAGATAGACAAATGCATAACGCTTTTAGAAAGAGTCCCAGGCTAATTAAATTAAATAAAATTTGTATTAAAGCCATAGACCTTTAGCATTTGGAATGCTGTGTCCTGGAGAAGGAATAACTTAGTTTGACTTTCAACAAAGTTGTGTGCATGACTCTTCCAGTCTCCTCATCATCTCTACAGCGCTCACATTCCTCAGGTTTCTTTTCCTTCTCCCTGACTGTGGCTTTCCACTGCTCCCTCTCATATCTGGCACTTGGAAGCTCCGCACGAAGGCCTCTTCTACAGCATTTCCAGCGTGGCAGTCAGTGGCAGGGGCTGAGCTCTGAGGTGGAAGTGAGGAACTTGGGCATTGGCTTCTATGTAAAAGAGCAGGAGATTTAGAAAAGCCAAGTCCTTTCTCTAAGCCTCTGTCTCCCCCTTTGGAAAACAGGGATAGTGGCCTCACTCAACCCAGCCAATGAAAATGGGGATAGTGACCTTACTCAACCCAAGCAACCAAAGACATACACAAACGTGAGCATGCTTGGTAAACTGAGCAGTGGTTTTATTGTAATCCATGCATAGCACTTACAACTACCCAGTCATCCTTTGCCTATGCATCTGTCCCTCACACTTGGTTGGTAAATTGAGGCCGTTTTGTTTTTCTTGTTTGTTTATTATCTTGTACTTTCCTGAAGAGAGGCTGTCTGTTCTGAAGGGTTCTGCAGTTTATGTACACTATGCAATCCTGGGGAAAGAGCACTATCTAGACAGACAATGTAGTGAATACCGTCCTCTAGGGCTATGTGACACAGGGCACTGTCCAAAGGGCCTATTATTTTGCTGGTTCTGTACATTTTATACATTAGTGGCTTTTTCAATTTTTAATGTTTCAGCCCTATCCTGGGGTGTAAAATATTGCTGAATACTGGCCCTGAATTGAAAAATTTGCATTCTATTATTCAGCTCCATGCCCAGCTTTCAATTTCTCATTTTGTCTTGGATTGGCCTGTACTAGCTGTACCCTTGGGAAAATTCTACCAGCTACAGCAGTCTTTTGGTGAAGAGAAGTGTGGGACCATTAGGATTTTAAAGAATAATAAGTAAAACAACTGGCAAGTTTGGCATTTAGGCTTTGGTGTTTTAATTCCCAAACCTTAAGAAATGGGAACATCTTAACAGCCAGGCTTAAAAGTAGCGGCCCTGGGAAGGGGAATCACAGTGTCTCTCTCCCGCTCCAATCATTATGGAGATTTCATAGCATCTGGAAACTGCTGTAGTCCTTCTGCTGTTTGTTTTTTTGATGGGCTTCAGTTTCTTCATCTGCAAACTGGGACTAATCATGCCCACTTCTCAGGGTTGCCAAAGAGGAAAATGAGATGGCCCATGTATGCAATGCAGGCTCAGGGGCTGCCTCTGTTAGGTGTTCACAAACCACAGAGGACTCTGAAACCAAGGTGAAAGATGCCTACCTCTCCCACGACACTATTCTCATCATTCAATAGCTCCCACACAGAACTTTCTGCCTTAAAATGAGAGGAAGATCAATCTCTTTGCAAATCTCACCTGTGAGATCCCCGGGCAAGGAAGAGGTATCTTCCTGCTTCCTGGGCCTCCTCACTCACTCCCTTGTGAGGATAGACAGCAGAGGGCTGCTGTGGTCAGAGAGCTGAGGAGCCAGACAAGGCTCTGTGGTTACACACTTATTTATTTCCTTATTTATTACTGTTGCAGCTAACATTTTTACAATCATGTTATTCTGTGGTTTATTTGCAAAATGCATTGGAAGCCAAGTTCGCTTCCAATGTGCTCTGAGTGGGTAAAGGTTTGCATAGGGGAGCCAGTAAGAGGGGAAGGGAGGGCAGGAGAAGAGTTGAAAAACATTATATAATAGACATATTTGTTCAAACTCCTTTATTTGTCATTATTCTACTCAAGGCAGATGAAGAAATGGAAACTGCTCACATAGGCTCTTGTGTGGCAATATAAACTCTGCAACCTCAGAAATGAAACTTGAAGGACCAGCCAGGGAGGTTGGGGAAGACAACCCAGAGGTGACTTCTTTCTCTCTAAATGACTCCCAAGTTCCTAAACTGCATCTTTTGAAAGACTTTGGAAGAGAGAAAAGATTGTTATTGGTGGAGGGATGATGGATAATGAATTAACTCATAAATATTATTAGGGAGTTAATTGCAAACTAGTTTTTAAAGATTTAACAAAAATAAAAACCCAGTTTTTAGAGATTAGCTGAAATGAATTCCCCAGAAAAGCTTGGCTAGAAGCTGCTTGTCTTTTAACTTCATATTCTTTCTTTCTCACCCCCAGGCACTGGGAGATTCTTCTTTGCCTGTTGTTGGAGAAGCCCATTTTGACTGTGTTCAAGTTTGTTCTTGTATTATTCCATCTGGTGGCTCCCCAAACCACTTTCCTTTTTTACTCTCCTTGTAAATATTTATATAAGAAGGTTCTTGCAACGGCAGGATCCTATATTGGTGGATTGGCGAAAAGCAGTCTTGATGTGTTTTATTCCTTTTATGAACAATTTGGTTAAGTGGATTCCCTCCCAGCTCATTAAAAAAATCCTTTCATTTTAATAACATCATCAGAAACTAAATGGCATCAGTGGGAAAAATAAGTTTGCAATATGCAGCCTCAAGTGGCAATCTCCAAGCCACTCAGAAGCTGTTAGTGGTTGATGCAAGAACTGGTGATTGTAGTTAGTGGCTGGCATACGGCATGCATTTAAAGGACTCATGTCCCTAGGCAGGCCAAGGATCTGCATTGTTTTTTGGATCAGCTGGAAGCATGAGAGATCAGATAACTGGATCAGGAGATCAAGAATTGGTTCCCAAACTTCAGACACTTTCTTAAGGCCCTGCCTTGTTTGATTTTTCTTCTTTACCCTCCCTCATAGACAAGCTCAACTTTGCCCAGTGCTTTAATGACACCTCTCCACAGGTGAAAATTTTCTCTCTTTAACTTTTTCCTGTTTTCTGAATCTCAGCTCGGTATTTTCACATCTTCTGTACCTCTTATTTATTTTTTTTAAATATTTTCTTTTGGACCATTTGAACAGGATTCCCATCCCAGTCCTAACTTAATAGAACCAAAACCAACCTCATCTTCTTCTGAACCTGAACCTGTTTTGCTCTTGAGAATGTGGTCTCCCATCCCAACCCAAACCTGCATCATTCTCCTAGACACATTAATTACTAAAGCCGTGACCTTTGCACCCCGACCCATGCTCCAAGTCTAACGTGTTTCCAAATGATGTTGATTTTAACACCTCAAGATGACTGGTGTGGGTACACCTCTGATATCCCTGCTACTATTGCTCTAGGCTTCTTTACAGGTTACACATTCATTATCAATATGCCCATTCATTTAATGCCTGCGCCGCACTGATTGGATATCTATGACATGTCAGACATCCATGTACTGGGGATACTGAAGTGGTCAAGACAGACGAATTTGTACCTGTTCTCATGGGGGAAGATGTCCATCCATCCATCCATCCATCCACCCATCCATCCATCAATCAATAAATAGATAGATAAAAAATAAAATAATGCTCTTAGTGTGACCATAGGGCAAAAACCAGGGGAAGTCACAGTTCTGTCTGTCTTCTGGTCATTGCCATATTCATTTATCTGACTGTCACTTTTCTTCTCAAATTCCTCATTATTACCTGTCCATTTCATGCCATCTATTTTCAGTCATGTGCTGCATGATGACATATGGTCAATGATGGGCTGTATATGTAATCATGACCTACATGATTATATCACCTACTTAAGTATCACAAGATTCTGTATCTTATGATACATACGATCATATCAGAGCCTTGTTAGTTCATGAAAGTGTGCTCTCTGATGCCCATATAGTGATCAAATCACCTAAGGATGCATTTCTCAGAGTGTTTCCCTGTCATTAAGCAAAGTTTGACTGCATTGACTCATCCATCATTCACATAGTTTTGTGCTTGTCCCTCATACCAGGCTGTGGAGGAGATCTGCAGTGAGGTTTCTCTCGTGACCTCACTACATCCAGCCATTCTTCACTTGACTAATTGAAGAGACATCTAGATTAACGCAGATGTTGACACATCTAGGGAGACCCCTGCCCCTGAACCCTTTCACAGCAGGCTTATTCTCTGTCCCCTTATCACTGCCATCAGGTGGCCTTTCTCTGGGAGAATATAGCATTCCATTCTGATTGATCTGGCTGTGTCATGGGTTACATGACACTATCCTTGTCCTAAACCTCATGATTACAGCAATCTTCCTTGAGGTAAAGTCCTGTTTTCCCTAATACTCAGTCCTTGTTGCTCTTGCCTCCTTAAAGCCACAGTCCTCAGAAGCCTATATTAACCTGGAATCCTGTGTCCTTACTGGATTATGCTGGATTTAGAATATGCAGAAGAAAGATTTTTCCATATGGGCATTTATTGTGTGACCTAGAATAAAAAGCAATGCATTATAAAGCTGGGCAACAGCCGTCTTTAGAGCATTACTCTTTGCTATTCCTTCCTTCTTTTGTCCAATTTTCAGATGGGAAAAGCAAGTTCTAAGAATGATTCAGTTCTAAGGAACTGAATCTTGTCCATGTTATAGTAAGGAAAGAATATAAGGAAATCATTTTATAAGTGCAAATTTCAATATTTAATGTCTAGTATTTGCAAGCCTGTAATCAGACTTCGCTAGTTGTGGGATGTTTTGTTCTGTTAGGCCACTGTGCTTTGATTCCTTCATATGTCCTCTCACCTGACCCTTTTTAGAAGAAAATCCCCAGCCTTCCTGAGAATGCAGCATGCTTGCTGTAGAGATTCTGTGCTGCTTCAGAGAGCAGCCCGAACTATTGAGCAACACCTGAGTGCATTTGGACCCAAGATGGGTCTGAGTTCTGAGAAAGACTGCACATTCTCCCTCTGGAAAGAAAGACATCATTTTGGGAAATATTCAATAAAAAGTTTTTGAGACACAGAGTCCCATTCATGGCAGGAGGGATGGAAGGGAGCTGTTTTCCCTCTTAAGGCTTGGCTCAGTCTGGAAGGATGCTATTTAATGTAATCCAGAACTGATTATTTTGTTGATCATGTTTCAAAACCCCTGCCCTTTAAACAAGTTCCCAGAGAAAATTGAGTGCAATTGTGGGAAGGCTGACTTTCTAAAGAAAAGTCTTGTTATATTTTGAGATTTGAGGGAGAAGATGACAGGAGAGGGTGAATGGAAACCTGCCTGAGGACAGAAAAATCAAAGGGGATGGGGGTGGGGTGGTATGAATAGAGCAAAGAAAGGCTAGAATTCTGGGTCGGAAACTCTTGCTGAATGAGTCATCCCCCAGGACAAATAAAACCTCACTCATCACTCTGTCTTCCTTCTCTGTAGCAAGAGAAGCAAACAGTGGGGCCCTGGAAAAACATCAGCAGCTTCTTGTAGCATCTGTAGTTGAGGAAGGCTTCCAAGCCACAGAGAGGGCTGTGAACGCTGTTAGTTATTGGGACACCAGTTTTTCTCAGCCAAATAGGAAGAACCTCTAAATTGACCTTGGAAAAACATACCTATTGAAGGAAAAAAATATTGTGAGCTCCCCCTGTGTATTTGTATTCAGAGTTTTTTTTTTTTTTTTTTTTTTTTTTTTAAGAAACAAATACATTGCTTTCCAGTTTTCCATAAAAAGAGTTTGAATGCTCTCAGAAGCACTGTGGTAGAAACCTTGGAGTGGGGTTTGCAAGGCTGTGCGAGGACTTAACTTTGTCCCTTTTTAGTGAATACAAGGTTATCTACATAGTACAACCATATTCACATTAAAAAGCCGAAGGGGGAAAGCATTCTTGCCACTCCTTTCAGCAAAGATTGTAATTAGCATTTTTATGAAGGACATAAACTCTGTGTATCAAAGATGCACTTTTATTACTTTGAAACTGGCTCGAATAAACATCCCACAAACGTTTGGCTCTTTCACTTCCAGGAGAAGGCCAATTAAAACAGGGTCTAACTGCCAGTCCCTATCCACCCTTCGGTGGGGCAACAACAATACTGAGATGGCAGTGTTGGTGCCCTCAAAAGTGGCTTTTCAGTTATTGGGCACCTGGAAGAAAATAATGATTTCTTGGCTCTCTTCACAAAAACAAGAATATAAAAGACCAAAAAAAAAAAAAAAGGTCTTATTTTCCTTGTCCCACCTCACTCCCTTATGAATTGCATGGTTCAGTGAGATGACTTAACTTGTCACCCATTGTGTCAGCTGTTGTTCCTGTTCTCCCACCTCTGGAGCTACAAGACTAAGGGAGAGGGGCAAGTGACTATGCCTCACTGGTGCCAGCTGTGATTACCCTCCAGAGGGTGGCCTGTGCCAGTGGGCTGCTCTCTGGTGCAGCATCTCCCAATGGCACAGTCCCCCTATGGCTACAAGTGACCATGACATTTAATGTTGTTTTTTCAGGTATTGTCAGATATTATAAGAGCAGGACTCTCTACCTGGTGTGGGGGCAGAAGATGGAAGGGAAAGTGCGTGGTTGCTCTTGGAACCCCCAAAACAGGGCAGGATTGTGTCTCTACTCCTCAGTGGATTGAGCCTTGCTAAAATATTGACTCCCTGTGGACACAATAAATGGTCTCAAACTGGATTCAGTTCAAGGCTCGATTTCCCTTTCAGTGGAAATGGAAGTAGTGCCAGGTGCATAGGTGATGCCCATAAATGTCTCTTGAATGAAGGAATTGACATGCCCAGATGTGGCAGGGGGATGACTACCAGATGACTTTAGATACCTTGCAATATTTTTTTCCTAGTGTAATTCAGTCCATTTCCCTCCACCATTCTGATGGAATGAAATTCATTTTTTTTATTGCTGTACTAATATTGTGTCTTAAAGTGAGTCTTCCAGATTCTAGGCAAACAAGTGGACTGACTTCATGTGAAAACTGAATGCTTGGAGATGTAACATTTTTTGATGCTTTTGGCTGCAGATGAGAATCTACCTGTGAGACTCAACTCCAACAATTGAGATTTATTATTTATTATTGAGATTTATTAAAAAGTAAGATATCTAGAGATTAGCAGTTTTGGGATTGGATCCATAAACCGTCAGTTGCAAAAATTAAGATCAATGACTCTGAACTTTTGTTCTTTCCTTTGTGTTTTCAAGATGGTTGCTGCAGTTCCAAAGGTCATGTCTTTATAGAATAACATTTAAGGAAAAACAGAAGACTTTTTAAAGTCTAGAAAGACTTTCCTTTATATCCAATTTTCCTTAACTGGGTCATATACAAAGAAAAGACAAATTTCCATGGTTGACTGGACCCATTGTATTAATTTACTAGGATTACCATAGGAAAGTATCACAAATTAGTTGGTTTTAAGAACAAAAAGTTTTTCCTCAGAATCCCGGGGTCTAGGGGGAGGTTGGCAAGGTTGGCTTCTTCTGAAATCTCTTCTTGGCTTGTAAATGAAATTCAGGCCATAACCTCCACCATGATCAGTCCTTGGAGATTTGGCCTAATACTGCTAAGCAATGCTGGGGCTTGGTTAACTAGAGAAAAGGAGGAATTATAGTCACATATATCCCTACCTATTATATTTTTCATATAATGCTTGTTGAGATGCCCTCTTTTCCCAAAATGAGACCAGTTTCAAAGAGACCAATATTGGAAATGTTTCAGAAAAAAACCCAAAGATCAGGATAATTAATTACTTCTGTCTTTAGGTATGTCTCCATGACACAGGACCAGCTGTATCTACTGAGAGCATGTACTTCTAGTAGAAAGTGTATAGTATGAGAAACAAATTGACTTTCCTAACAAATCGCATAATAACTTCTTTTAAGGAAGAGAATGTCTTGGTTTAGAAAAATTCTTGACACCTTTTAGTGGAAAGGTGTTGCTTAGAGATCATGGGCTATTAGGAGCCAAGAAAATAACATCACAAAAAGGCAACACTTCTTTGAATAAATTATGATCATAAATTTGGTTGTGTGGGGAGGAATGTTAGGGGAGGGATAGAAGAGCATGAGAAATTAAAGGACTGAAGAACTTGGGAGAAAAGCAGATAGTGACAATACCTAGTTGTGGAAGAATCCAAGGGCCTCCAAGAAAGAAAGAAGTCTGGTGTTCAATCTGAATGTATTTTTGCTGGTGTGATACAGTGCTCTCCTCAGCTACTTTACATTGATCATTTGTAAAACATACATATACACACACATCTCAAGAAAATAGAGTGTCGGGGAAGAGGAGGAGTGCCATGTCACTGGATTTGCTGTGAGCAGAACTGGTAAATGATCCATTAATGGAACTGATGCAACTATTGCAGGATTTCAGAAACGGAGGGATCGTGGCTCCTACCTCCAGGTATGAAAAGAGAGCTGGAGGAGACTGAATTTTCACAGCGCATTTGAAAGGAGGATGGTAGCAGGAGTATGATTGAC
Source organism: Marmota marmota marmota (assembly GCF_001458135.2). Lineage (NCBI taxonomy): Eukaryota > Metazoa > Chordata > Mammalia > Rodentia > Sciuridae > Marmota > Marmota marmota. The sequence continues at coordinate 5,119,691 of NW_025999969.1, forward strand.
TCAACTTACCTACATTTTAAGGTGATCTCAGATGTTACTTATGTCACATATTTATTGTAACTTCATTGCTGTTTAGAATTAATAGCCCAACTTTATGTTAGAATAAAAATGATTTTTAAATATCTCTCCATGTATTATACTGTTTGCTAAGTCTTCTGCTTTTATCATATATAACTATTAAATCTGGGAAAAACAGCATGAACTTTTTTTTGAAACATTTTATTTATTTAAATTTTTATCTTCAGATAATTTAAAATTGACATGCAGTTGTAAGAAATAATATGGAGAGATCTTGGGTGCTTTTTATACAGTTTTTACTTATGTTAGCATCTTGGAAAACTATAGTATAATATTACAATCAAGTTATTGAGTTTGATCCCATGAAGGTACAGAACACTTCACCACCACTGGGACCCCCTGTGTTGCCCTTTTAACTATATCCAATTTCCCTCACATCCCCCTCCTCCTCAGCCCTGTGACCACTATCTATGTTCTATTTCTACAAGTATGTCTTGTCAAGAATGTTTATATAAATGGAATCATGTAGCATATAACATTTTGGAATTGGAGTTTTACAATTAGTGTGACTTCCTGAAAATCCATCCAGGTATTTGCATATATCAATAATTTTTCCTTCTTATTATTAACGAATAATCCATGATATTGATGTACCTAGTCTGCTTAAACATTAACCTATCGAGAGACATCTGGGTTGTTTCCAGTTATGGGCTATTACAAATAAAGATGTTTTTAATGGGTTAAATCATGTTCCCTAAACTTCATATGTTGAAGTCTGAACCTCCAGTTACCTTATTTGGTCTTTACAAGTGAAGATGAGGTCATTGGGATGGACCCTAATGCAACCTGACTAGTGTTCTTATTAAAAAAAGGTCAAATTTGAAGACAGACATAAACACATAGAGTACACCATGTGAAAATGAAGCTAGAGGTAGGGGCAATGCTTCTATAAGCCACAAAGTACTAAGGTTTGCTAATAAACCAACAGCTGTGAGGTGAGAGACGCAGACTTTCTCTCATAACCCTCAGAAGGAAGCAACCTACTGGAACCTTGATCTTAGATTTACAGCTTCCAAAACCAAGACAATAAATTTCCATTGTTTAAGCCACCCAGCTGTGGTCCTTTGTGAATCGGCAGCACCAGAAAAATAATACAGTGCCATAAACATTTGTGTACAGGTTTTTGTATGAATACAAGCCTTTATCTCTTTGGGAAAAATGCCCAGGAGTGCAATTAATTATTGGGTTGTAGAGTATTTGCATGCCTAGATTTTTTTTTAATTGTCAAATGGTTTTTCAGAATGGCCGTACTGTTTTACATTACCAGAGCAATGTGTGAATGATTCAGTCTCTCAGCATCATCATTAACATTTGATGTTGCCACTATTCTTTATTTTAGCCATTCTGATAGGTGTGTAGTAATAACTCATTATGACATCAATTTTGATTTCTCTGTGGCCAATGATGTTGGACATATTTTCATGGGTTTATTTTTATAGTTGAGTTGTAAGAATTTTTATTTATAGATACTATTCCTTTGTTGTATATATAGTTGCAATGTTTTCCTAGTTTGTGGCTTGTTCTGTCCTCCCCTTAATAGGGTCTTTTGTGGAGCAAAAGTTTGTGATTTTGATTTTCACTTGTATCATTTTTATAGATTATACCTTTAGCTTCAGTTCTAAGAACTCTTACCTAGCCCAAGATATTCAAGGCTTACTCTTATTACATTGGTAAAAGTTTCATAGTTTTAAACTTTGTACTAAGTCCATTATTTATTTTGAGTTAATTTTTATAGGAGATGTAAAAATGAAGTTGAGGTTTGTTTGTTGTCTAGGAATGTCCAATTACTCCAGTAATACTTGTTGAAAAGAATACCTTTCCTTCATTTGATTGCTTTTGCATTTTTGTAAAAAAATCACTTAGGTATGTTTGTGAGTCTGTTTAATGTTCTCTAACCATTGATCATTGTGTCATTTCTCTAATATCAGAGTCTTGATTAATGTACACAGATGGTAAGACAACATCAGGTAGAACAGTTCCTTTCAGTGTCTTCTTTTCTCTGTCAATCTCTGCTTTTTTTTTTTAAATCAATGTATTTAGAGTACTTATATTTAATGTAACTATTAATCTCAAGTTTAAATTTTCCATTTTTGCATTTTAGTTTATTCTATTTTTTGTTTATTTTTTTCCTGCCATTCTATGGATTTCTTGAATTTTGTTTAGAATTCCATTTTGACTTTTCTTAAGCTTTTTTTTTTTTTTAAAGTGCTAACTCTTTATTTAGCTGTTTTGGTGGTTGGTATATTTTTTATACTATATAGACATAATTTATCATTGTTTACTGGTATCATCATTTTACCATTTCATTTACCTTCCTTTACATTTAGTCACCCTCCCTATTTGTGATACATTTTTAAAAAATATGTTCTTTTACATATGTTTAGATCTACATTAGATAGTATTGCAACATTTTCTTCAACCATCTAACATGGTTTAGAAAACTCTAGGTGAAAAAATCTATTCTATTTACCCATAGTTTTGCTTACCATGTGTTTTCTTCATTTCTGATGTTCCAAGATTCCCTTTTCAATCATTTCTTTTCTGTTAAGAGAACTTATTTAGTCATTCTGCTATGATTGGATTTTTGGTGACAAATTCTTTTAATTTTCCTGCATCTGAGAATGTCTTATTTCCTTTCATTCCTGAAAAATATTTTCATTGGTGTTAAATTCTGAACTGGAAACTCTTCTCTTTAAGCATTTGAAAATGTTGTGCCACTTCCTTCTGACCTTCATGATTTCTGATGAGAAGCCCACTGTTATTTGAATTTTTCTCTCTTATGTAGGTAGGGCTTTATTGATTTTCACTGTTTCCAAGATTTTTTTTCTGTATATTTAGTTTACAAAACTTTACTATTATGTGTCTTTGAGTGATATGAATAAATTTCATTGAAAAAAAGAAATTTATTCAGTTTCTTGAATACATTTATATATTTTTCCATATTGGGGGATTTTCAGGTAGTATTTCTTCAAGTATTTTTTGTCCCACTCTTATTCCTTTTATTCTAGTGGTCCAGTTGCAACGATTTTAGATCTTTTGCTCATATCCTCAGTCTATTCTTTGTTGTTCAGCATGGGTAATTTCTATTGTCCTTAAAGTTCAACAATTCATATGAACCCTCCATCATACTATTGAACCCATCATTGTTTTTCTTTCTTTTTTTTTTAGTTTCAGTTATTATATTTTTAAGTTCTAATAGTTTAATTTGGTTCTTTTTAAATACTTTCTATTTCTTATTAAGAACTTTTTATTTCTATGCTGGGACTTTTTATTTTTTCATTTGCTTCAACTCTGTTCATAATTGTTCATTGAAACACATTATACATCACAATATTTATCAGATGATTCTAATACTACTATCATTTTCATGTTGTATTTATTGATTGTCTTTTTAATTAGTTTGATATCTGATACTTGCTATTGACTGTATATTTTTGTTTGTTTTTACTATTGAAATCTGGACATTTTGGGAGTGAAGGTTATGAAAAACTGGATCATACACAAATTTCCTGTTTTAACTTGCTTTTTGTGACACCACTTTTGAGGGTGGGGAATGGAAGGGCACTATGTTGTTACCCATCAGTTTCCATTGACACACAAAATGGTTGATTCCTCCCTCTAGCTGAGTTGATTCAAGGGATCCATATCCACCTCTCTTTTGGGGAGCCTTGGTAAAAATCTGTTTGACTGGGAGAGTCAAGAGTGCATTGGTACTGATTGGGATGTGTCCTCTACTCACTGAGTTGAGCAGTGGTGATAAAGATGGTGGTCTCTAAACTAACGGGCAGTGGTAAAAATTCTCTCAGGTTTTCCTCTAGCAATCTGACTTCTGAGAAAAGTGAGAGTGGTGCTTCATTTATTTTTAGCTGGTGTGGAAGACCAGGTTCCCCCTGTAGTTTTGGCTGACACTAAGGAGATGGAAGACATGTTCTAGCTCCTGAGTTGGCCTTTTCAGCAACTACTCATGCAGGGAGTTGAGGTACCTTATTTAGCCAGATGAGGTTGGAAATCTAGATTCCACACTTTGTCTCATGTGGGAGAAATGGGGCAGTAGAGTTTTTATTTATTTATTTGTTTTGTAATATGAAGATTAGGTGGCTTAGATTGGTTAATGTAAAAGTATTCTGTCTTACTAAGTTCCCCTGTTCCAGACCCTGTGGCTAGCCATAGGAAGCTTTAGTGGGGCTTTATTTATTTATTTTTGTCTGTGTCCTTTGGCATTTCTGGGTTTTCATCTTCTACACCGTAATAGCTGAATTATACCAGACAAAAAGGAAACCTAGAGAACTTACCACTGCATTGTCTCTTGGGTCCTAAGTTCTTTGTACAATCTTCTGTCAGAGAAGATGTTTGTTTTATGCATAATGTCCAGAGGTCTTAGTTGCACTTGGCAGGCAGAATAAGAAAAAGAACATTGATTCTATCTTCTGGAAATGGAAGTTTCTAACATTTTACTTTGAAATACCATTAGACTTATTACTTGCAAAAATAGTACAACTTATTTCTGATTATTCTTTATTCATATTTCTCCAAGTAGTTAACATTAACTTATTGTCTTTTACTTCCCTTCCTTCTTCCCTCTCTCCCTTCCTGCTTCTTTTGTTTTGCATCCCTTCCCTCTCTCCCTCCTTCTTTCTTCTTGCCTTTTTCTTTCTTTTTATCCATTCAGTCTCTTTGAATCATCTCATGGTAAATTGCAAATCCTAACAACTTCAGTGTGTGCATTATAAAAACAAGAATATTCTTTTATATAACCAAGATAAAATGATCAAAATCAGGAACTTAACTTGGATGTAATATTATTTAATCTGAACAATATTATCCAAATTTCACCAATTGTCCTACTTATATTCTTTATAACAAAGGGAAACAAATCTCAAATATTTTATAGGAAAATATGCCCTCTCTTGTAGGACCTTGGGACTTGCTACATTACTTCTTAGGGGATTCAGTCAATTCTCCTCCTCCTCCTCCTCCTCCTTCTCTTTCTCCTCCCTCTCTCTCTCTCTTTTCCCTGCCCCACCCGTATTCATGTCTTTTGAAAGTGCTTTATAGTCAACCAGGCTAGCATCTCTGTACCTGCATCTAACTGAATAACTACTACAATACTATTTGTTAGAAGAGGAATAATGAAGTTTAATTTAGATGATAGGGATTACCTGGGAAAGGAAAGATCAGAAATGGTATGTCAAAATATCAGAAAGACAGCCTGAGACCCTGTAATGAGCACAAAATTCACCAGGAAATTGCTACTGTGTGTCTCAGAGATATTTCCCAACTAACTCTCTTGGTATGTTATGTAACTTGCCTGTGGCCACTTATATGGCTGCCTGATCATTCAATCACTTTTGCCTTCTGAAATCTCTTGTGATTTCTTATTGGCAGATAGAAACCTGGATACATATAACAAAGGGGATTCTGAGAAATATAGTTTGAAGGCTTATAGTTTATGGAAGTGTCCCTATAATTGAGTTAAATGAGTGGTGCCCTATAATAGGAGAGATAATGGACAAGAAAATATCCAGTTGGTCCAGGCAGTCTGCCTTTCTGGAAAATCATTCAAATAATTAAAAGTACTGGGGCTGTGGGGGTAGCTCAGTGGTTTAGCACTTACCTAGCACGTGTGAGGCCCTGGGTTCAAGCCTCAGCACCACACAAAAAAATAAATAAATAAAATAAAGGTATTGTTTCCATCTACAACTAAAAAAAATTATAAAAAAAGAAAATTATAAAAAACAGTACATGGCTAAATTTTACCATTGTCATGTGATAAAAATAACATGTATTCCCTCTCCTATTGGAGTGTGAAGTTTGTTTTCATTATTAATGTTTTTCTCAGTGGTTTCACTGTAAGGTACTACCTGATGAAGACATCTCACTATTTTCTAACCTTTACACTTCTTTTCTGTTTCTTCTCTCATTATGACCAGTTGGTTTTAATTAGACTACTATGATTTTTTTTTATGATGTGGATCCCACTTTGGCCACAGCTTATTGTTCCATTTATGGAACATATTATACATAGGCCAATCAGAGTGTTTTTCTTCACCTTGGAAAAACAGTTTATTGGTCTAGAGGTATGTTCCTGAATGGTCATTCAGAATTACTCAGAATTCTTCTTAGTACTCCTTGAAATTTAATTGAAAAAGAGTGTCTTTGTCTTTTGATGGAAATATTTAAGAATTATTGGCAGCAATCTTTCTCATTATTGGGAAAAGGCTAATTTGCAGTAGGAGGAAAGGAAAGTGATACATACAAAACAAAACAGCATAAAAGAAAAAGATATAGGAAGAGAGAGGTGTGTGCTCATGTTCTAGTCCCTGATTCTAGTTGTTTCAGTCTAGCCTCCTCCCTCTTCTCTCAGGGTTCACCAGCTCAACTCCTGTTTTGTTTGGGAGAACCAATTACCATTCTATTTCAGTCTCTGCCTCAGTCTCTTTCAAACTAGTTCAAATCAAATTTATGTTGCTTGAAAATAAAAATCATATGTATATATCTAGTTTATTACTCTGGAACATGTATAACTCACCTTTGTGAATCTTCCCAAACCACTTATTTTGTAAAGAGGTCATTTATGCTGCTCTCAAGCATGACATGCATACTTCCTTGTGGGATCGGTCAACTGTCAAGTTCGATTCTTCGTGTTTGAATGCTATTAGTCTCTGTTATAAGTACCGTTTATGTACTTCTATGTATTTTATAAAAATAGACCTCTTAAAGGCCAATGTAGCCAAGAATTTTTTTTTTAATTTTAAAGATGAAAAAAATGTTTAGAGAAGTGATGTCACAGATAATTAAAAATGTGAGATTTGAATTCAAGGGATTTAGCTTTCTCATAAAATACTTCGGTGTAAATTAAGAGGAGGTAGCCTGATATTTGGCACAACATTGAACCAGGATGCATGCATTGATGAACAAAGCATAAATTATATTTCAAAATATACTGTCTTCACCAGATGGTTTTCTTTGTGTAGTGACAAATCTTGGCAACAACTACATGGCATCTGACAGAACTCATGTCTTTGAGTGGACTTGAACTTTTGACTTTAAGTTCAGGGATTTCTTTTTTATCCAGTCAGCCTGCATCTACATTTCTTTTCTGCATCTGCAGTTAAAGCTTCCACTTAAGACTCCCAAAGTACAAGAAATAAAATCAAGAATCAATAAATGGGATGGATTCAAACTGAAAAGCTTCTTCTCAGAAAAAGAAACAATAAGTGAGGTGAATAGAGAGCCTACATCTTGGGAGCAAATTTTTACCACATGTACACCAGATAGACCACCAATCTTCAGGATTTATAAAAAACTAAAAAACCTTAACATCCCCAAAATAAATAACTAATCAATAAATGGGCTGAACAACACTTCTCAGAAGATAAACAATTGATCAACAAATATTTGAAAAAAATATTCAACATCTCTAGCATTTAGAGAAATGCAAGTCAAAAGTACTCTAAGATTTCATCTCACTCCAGTCAGAATGGCAGCTATCAAGAATACAAAAAATAGTGTTGTTGAGGATATGGTGAAGAAGGCACACTCATACATTGCTGGTGGGTCTGCAAATTGATGCAACCATTATGGAAAGCAGTATGGAGATTCCTTAAAAAACTTGAAATGGAACCACCATTTGACCCAGCTATCCCACTCCTTGGTTTATACCCAAAGGATTTAAAAACAGCATACTACAGTGACACAGCCACATAAATAGCATTTCAATTCTCAACAGCTAAACTGTGGAGCCAACATAGGTGCCCTTCAATAGATGAATAATAAAGAAATTGTGGTATATATACACAATGAAATATTACTCAGCATTAAAGAGAATAAAATCATGGCATTTGCAGGTAAATGGATGGAGTTGGAGAATATAATGCTAAGTGAAGTAAGCCAATCTTAAAAATCCAAAGGCTGAATGTTTTCTCTGATAAGTGGATGCTGATCCATAATGGGGGTGGGGTGGGGAGCATGGGAGAAATAGAGGAACTTTGGATAAGGCAAAGGGGAGGGAGTGGAAGGGAGGTGGAATGGGGGCAGGGAAGATGGTGGAATGAGATGAACATCATTACCCTAGATGTATGTATGAAGACATGAATGATGTGACTCTACATTGTGTACAACCAAAGAAATGAAAAATTGTGCTCCATTTGTGTACTATCAATTGAAATGCATTCTGCTGTCTTATATAAGAAATTATAACAAATAATTTTAAAAAGAGCTTCCACTCATATTTCATGGTCATATCAAGCCACAGCCATGCCCAACTTTGACAGGTGGATAAGTACAATCGTCCATGTACTCAGAAGCAGAGGGTATCTACATATTAGTGAACAACTTTAATCATTACCATAAGAACTTCAAAGTGTCAGGACTTAAGATTTTGTAGTTGGAGGTAAAGATCAATGCAGCTCAGGCAGCTAAGTCCATTTCATACCTCTGCAGCCTTAGATCAGATATGAGTCAGTACTAAGGAAAAGATTGACTGTCTTTCTCTGTCTCTTTCTCTCTATCTCTGTATGTCTGTCCGTCTCTCTCTGTTTTTGCTACTACTTCAGTCACTAAGTTTGAGAACTCCAAACAGAAATAATTCTATTCCTTTATATTTTGCTGAGCATTGTAGATAAGCTCCTCTGAGGTATGATTTAGTGTTAAAGCTAAGAGTAGAGTACTATTTATGCAACCTTCCATACAGGGTTACTGTGAACCTCAAATGAAATAATGGTTATATATGGCAAATATTTCAAGGTGTTATTTTTATTGTTTTCCTCTTTGAACTTCTAAGAGTATTTCTGAATGACTTTTCAGATGAAAGCTGATTGATTTGTGTGAGACCATAAATCCCCATTTTTAGATAATGTAAAGGCTGCTCTTGGAACAGATTTTCATAAGCATTTATCAAATGAAATACTTGATAAGGGTGGTAGGAGGGAATCGGTCTGGGGTCGAAAGTAAGGGTGCTTACGACGAGACAGCAATAAGAGCGTGGCTCTGATGGAAAAATAAAGCAGCCTATAGTATAAATGTGAGCTGCTGAGGTCTGCTCTGTGATTCTCTTTAATAACGGAGTTGAGATGTGTTAATGAGCATGACACAGGGCACACAGCCATCAAGTGAATTAGTCATAGCTTGATTCTTTTATGTGCCTTGTCTAATGGCAAACATTACCCAGCAATCACAGCAGCAGCACTCTCAGATGGAGCAGAAGGTGTGGAAGGAAGTAATGAGGCTGCCTAAAAACGGTTTTACAGAGCCCTGCACCAATTCACAACAGATAATAGAACTCAGAGCCAGACAGATAATAGAAGCGACAGCCATTTATTGCTAAGAGACTGTCTGAATATTTGTGCATAAAATAGCCCACTCCAAGTTCTTTAATCACATTTCCTGAGCAAGAGTGGCAAAAAGGAAAGCCACGTGGCAGGCTACTTCCATTAGTGTGTTCTAAATGAGTACAAAGAACAGAAATGAGTAGACACGAAGGAAAAGAACACTCACAGAAACTGCAGATCAGAAAGAGCTCCTGGCTGTTTGAATCCAGCAAATTGGGATATCTTCTCCTTGGGACTAGGATGGGGTATGGGAAAGTGATTTCATCCTGGGGTCATTTGATATTCAGGATTGTTGTAAAGTATCTTAGTTTATAATTTGTTTTGACTCCTAAAAAAGAAGATGGTGCACTCAGATCTTGTTCTTTCCAACTTTAAGTCTACACTTTGCCATTTTTAAAATATTATTGTGAGTGGATGGGGAAATGTGCTTGGTGAAGGCTTATAGGGTGGAATGCACAGTTTTTTATAAAAGTCAACAATTTTATCTCTTGTCAGAAAGATCCACCAAGGGACCCATAAGGAAGCATTCATATCACAGGGTGGTTCCTAATGTAATGTGAAACCTTGGCTTTTCACATTTTCTTCTCATTCTGTCTGACAATGTGTTGGTACCATATTTTAAGAGGGACATTAACCAGATGAAGTTCATTCAAAATAAGATGTCCAGACTATCACTGGAGTATAAAATTATCTCATTGGAAAATGGTCAGAGGATCTGAAGAATTTAAATAAGGAGGATAGTAAGTTGGTAGGTTAACAAGAGTATTAGATAATTGATTACTATTCCTTAAGAGGAATGGGGTGTGTTCTATAGAACTTAAGGAAGTAGAAAGAAATGAATAAATCAAAGTAGGTCAACTTTAAACCTGATTCTAAGAATCATTTGGCAGTGATTAGAGAGGTCCAGAAATTGAATGAACTGTCAGCATCAAGTGTGGTGAGCCCTCTGTCAGTGAATATGTTCAAAGAGAAGCGAAAAAGCCACTTGCCCAGGATACTGTAGGGAAAAGTTAGGCTTGAGAGTCATCCTAATTAATGTGATGTCTACTTAAATATAGAGTGTCAATATTCTTCTTTCTAGTCTTCTCAGTGAAGTTCTGGATGGATTGTAGCCTGTATCCCAGAAGATGACCAAGAATGGAAAAGTGAAACCTTTAAAGGCTACATTTGAAATTGTGATTCTTATCTCCTAAGATCAGAAATATTTCATTCTTTTACATCATAACTATAAAAGCAAGACAGCATTATTATTGTTATTATTGAGACAAAACATACATTTTTGTACATTCCTTTGTTTTCCCTGGAGTTGGTAGTTACCTTGTTTGTTGATTTTTTTTCTTCCTTTTTAAGTACAATTAACTCTCACATGCTCTCCCAGTTTTATAAAATATTCTGAATTACTAATTCATGCACAATTGAATGTAGTAGGCATCCATCACACAAACTTGTAACAATTTAAAACCCATCTGTAAGCTAAAAAAAAAAATCTATTCTTTCTCTTTTATTAATTGAACTCTGATGTTTGTTCAGGTTAGCAATATGTGCAGCTTTAAAGATTTTCTTGTAGTAAATATAGTCCATAAAATACAAATTTCCACAAAGATATAAGTAGCTGTCTACTGGGGATTTGGGAATAATATTTCTTTGTTTTAAAGGCGCTGAATGTCCATCCTTGTTACCACTGACACCATCTTTTTCCACTACATTTTTCTTCTTTCTCTTCTTTTTTCTCTCCAACATCTTCTTGTCTGAATAGGAGGTTTTAGGTGAGGGGTCAATCAGCCTTTATACAACATGAGGAAATAATAAGAATAAAGAAATAAGGAGCAGAGGTTGGAAAGAGACTGAGATGTTAATGGTATCACAAAACCTAGTCCAGGAATTTAGTTCTCCAGTCCTGTTTAAATGTAGAGCACAGTCTATTTGATTCACCAACTTTGACCAGGTTTCTAAGATATCCAACCCAATGAAACCCTAACTGATACCAGTGACATTATAAATGTGAATTTTTCAAGAAATTATATTAGGGCATGTGCCTAGCCATTTAAGAAATAAATGAAGTAGAATATTTACCTCACTTTTTACACCAAAATTAATTCAAGATACACTAATAATATAAGAGAGAGAGAGAGAGAGAGAGAGAGAGAGAGAGAGAGAGAGAAGAAACCATTAAAGTTTTAAAAAACATAAATTTTATAAAATGCAATTACATATTATGGAAGATTGTCTTAAGTCTTACCAAAATCTCCAAAATAAAATGATTACTATATTAAACACATGTTAATTAAAAATGTCTGGATATTCAAATTAAAAAAAATATTATTTAGTTGGAAAATAATTGCCTAAAGCAGAGAGATAATCTCCTTAATATATAAGGAACTGTTAAATAGTAACAGGAAAAAAAAGCCTTAGACTAATAGAAAAATTGGAAAAGGAAAGAAATGGACAATTTCAAGGAAAACAGCAAAAGCTTGTCACAAAGCAGGCTAAATAAATAAAATAAAATAACAAATAGCAACTTGAAGAAAATAATGAAAGAAGTCACTTTAAAAGTTATAAATAATATCTTCACAGAGATAAGAGAAAATAGATCCGCTCAGTAATAAGAATATGGTGTTTCATGTATTTAAAAACAAAACAATTAGAGGACAGAAGAGCTTTTGAAAAATTGATAATATGGTAAAAAAATGACTAAAGAATAGTTGGTATATTAAATTAAGGAATTAACTAGGAAATTAGAATTAAAACATAATAAGGTAGTCAATAAGAGAGAAAAGAGAGAAAATGGAAAAGGCCAAATGATAAGCTCCAACAACTAGGAGTTCCAGAAAAAAAGACCACACTAAACAGGGAGAAACAATTTAACAGCAATATATATATATTTTTAAATAGCTGAGACGCAAAGAACTTGATTTTTCATATTGAAAGTGGCTATCACAATAAGTAGAAAAAGACCCAGAATACCATGGACTGTTAGAGTCTGTAAACAAGTCAAGATGGCGCCTGGCAGTCACGGCAGAATAACCGGGTGGGGTGGGGTGGGGTGTGGGGAGTGGGATGGGGGGGGGGTGACAAGGAACTTGTGTAGATTGATACAGCAGGAGTGGAAGCCGTTTATTGAAGGACAGGAGCGGTATATGTACATTCCACACAGCTTATCTTAATTAACATAAACTAGATACAGCAGTCAACCAATAAGGAATCTCCACACTTAATGGCTTGCTGGTGTTACTTCACAAACCACTACCTCTGCAAAATGCCAGGCGCCATCTTGACTTGTTTACAGACTCTAACAATGGACAAACAGAATTTTCTAAGAACTGCTGGAAGAGAGGAAAAGACACATACAAAGGATCAGAAGTCCAAGTGGTGTATCCATCTATTCCTATTCCATATTTTATTACAAAATTTGATCAGAAAACAATGTAGGTAATTATCAAATACTTTTTCTTCTGAAATTGATTATTATGATTGCTTTTTCTATTTCTATGAGGAACGTTGTTGGGATTTTAATTGGATTTACATTAAATCTGTATAATGCTTTTGATAATATGGCCATTTTGAAATATCAATTCATCCTATCCAAGAACATGGGAGATCTTTCCATCTTCTAAGGTCTTCTTCAATGTGTTTATTTATTGTTCTGTAGTTTTCATTGTATAGGTATTTCTCCTCTTTTGTTAGATTGATTCTCAAGTATTTTATTTATTGATTGATTGATTTTTTGAGGCTATAAAGAAGGGGCTAATTTTCCTAATTTCTCTTTCTGAGAGTTCATCACTGATGTATAGAAATGCATTTGATTTATTCGCATTGATTATATATTCTGTTACTTTTCTGAATTCATTTATTAATTCTAGAAGTTTTCTAGTGGAGTTCTTTGAATCTTCTAAGTAAAGAATCATGTTGTTGGCAAATAGTGATAGTTTGAGTTCTTCTTTTCCTATTCTTATCCCTTTAACTTCTTTTGTCTTGTCTAATTGCTCTGGCTAGAGTTTCAAGTACTATGTTGAATAATAGTGGAGAGAGAGGGCATTTTTGCCTTGTTCCAGTTCTTAGAGGAAATGCTTCCAATTTTTCTCTATTTAGAATAATGTTGGCCTTGGGCATATCCATCTATAGATTTTACAATGTTGAGGTATGTTCCTACTGTCCCTAGTTTTTATAGTGTTCTGAACATGAAATGGTGTTGTATTTTATCAAATGTTTTTTCTGCATCTATTGGGACCATCATATGATTTTTATGCTTAAGTCTATTGATGTGATGACCAACATTTATTGATTTCCATATATTGAACCAACCTTGCATCCCTGGGATGAACCCCACTTGATCATGGTGCACTATCTTTTTAAAAATATTTTTTAGTTGTCAATGGACCTTTATTTTTTTTTTTTAATTATTTATATGTGGTGCTGAGCATCAAATCTTGTACCTCACACATGCTAGGCAAGTGCTTTATCACTGAGCCACAACCCCAGCTCCTGCACTCTCCTTTTAACATGTTTCTGTATGTGATTTGCCAGAATTTTATTGAGAATTTTTGTATGTATTTTCATCAGGGATATTGGTCTGAAGTTTTTGTCGTTGTTGTTGTTGTTGTTGTGTTTTTGTCTGGCTTAGGTATAAGTGTGATACTAGCCTCATAGAATAAGTTTGGAAGGGTTTCCTCCTTTTCTATTTCATGGAATAATTGAGGAGTATTGGTATTAATTCTTCTTTGAAGGTCTTGTAGAACTCGGCTAAGAATCCATCTGGTCCTGGGATTTTCTTGGTTGGTAGGCTTTTGATGGTGTCTTCTATTGCATTGCTTAAAATTGATATGTTTAAATTGTGTGTATTCTCCTGGTTCAGTTTGGGCAGATCATATTTTCTAGAAATTTGTTGGTGTCATTGAGATTTTCTGTTTTATTAAAGTATAAAATTTCACAATATTTTCTAATTATCTTCTATACTTCAGTAGTATCTGTCATGATACTCCATTTTTCATTACAGATTTTAGTAATTTGAGTTTTCCACAGAGTACATTTTAAATTGGGTGTTAAGAAAAGTTCTTTGTAAGGACATAGAATGTAAACTGCAGCTAGAAATACCAGAAGGAACCAGTTTTGAGGCGGCTAGGGCAAGAAAGAGTGGTTAGTTATATAAAGGCCCCACGTGGGAAGGAGGTTGGGTTGTTTGGGAAACATAAAGCAGGCCATTATGGCTGGAACATAGAAAACAAGTATAATAAGTATTTCATGATTTAGAAAGGTAGGAAGAGTCCAGAGCATTCTAGGCTTTTATAGGTCATGGTAAAGAACTTGGGTGAAGACACAAGATTGTTTTGGGAAAGAGGGTGATATGGTATAAATTACATTAAAATACAAATCTGTTTTACAGCTGCATGGAAAAAATCATTGAAGCCAAAAAAAAGGTAGTGAAACTAGTTAGGGAGTTATTGTGGTTGTTCAGGTGAGTGTAAGAGGTGGCTTGTTCTGGGGAGGGAGCAGGGGAAGAAGAAAGATTTGTTACATACTTTGAAGGTGGAGATCACTGATGGGCTGTTGAATTGGACAGGGTGTAGGTGAGAGAAAGCTAAGGATCCTGGACTTCTGTGAGTGAAGGGAAGCTGCTGGAATCTGAGCACTATTAATTTATTGGAGTGCTTACACCCTACCTAGGATAAGTGGCACAGAAAAGATGCTATTCTGAAGTGAGCAAAGCACTTCCTTACAGCACTTACTTCTCCACCACAATGTGGACTTGCATAGTAGTTAGGAACATGTCTGGGAGCCAGATTGCTTGACTATGTACTTCATCCATCCTGCCACATGTAAGAACACAAATCAAACTCACTTCATTGCCCTGGTTTCCTCATGGAGGATGGTAAATGATACATACTTCATAGAATTTTGTGAGGTAGCACATGAAAAGCAGTTAGAAAAATGTCTGGCAAGAAACAATAGCATTTACATTCACTAAATACTTTAAATGTCTGTAAAATTCCATTTTATGGATGTATTAGAAATAGATTGAGGGCTTACATATGATTCCTCCAGATTTTTCTTTACTTTCCTGGATATTTAGATTATTTCTAATTCCACTAGTTATCATTCTGTAATGAACAATCTTTCACACATGTGTTTTCCGCTGTCATGCTTATCCATTTAGGATAAATTTCTACCGGTTGGATTTGCAACTCAAATAACCTAGAAGATACAAGTTAAGGCTTTGGTTATACCAAAGTATTCTCCCATCAACTGAATATTTCCTGTTACCCAAGCCAAATGCACATATTACAATGGAAAAAAAAAAAAACACACTTATCTGTTTGATAAAAAAATGTGTCCTTAGGTCAGGCCCAGCCCAGATTCACCCACATGGACCTGCATGAGACCCAGGCTCACAGTAGGTCTGGGTCTATCTCTCCACCTGCAGACACCCACAGGAGCTCAGCCTCTGTCCCAGGACTGCCCCTGCTGACCAGCAGACTACCGCAGGAAGTCAGGCCCAGCCCAGAACCACCCACTTGAACCTGCGTGGGACCCAGTTTCACAGTAGGCCAGAGTCCATCCCTTCACAGGCAGGCACCCACCAGAATCTAGCTTCCAGCACAGGAACACCCCTACCAATCTGCATCTCAGAGCAGGCATCCCAAAGAGAGTGTGAGGTCGACCCTTTCAGCCCCATCTCTGTGAGACATTGCTTCCCTCTTGGGGCACCTTAACTATTATCTCTAGTTACCTTGGCTATTGCCGCCACCACCTTTAGATGCAATAACATACATTGAGGGACACTAACTGGGGCTGGAGGCCCATCAAGGTGAGATACAGACAATCTGCATGGGTACTGCAAAAATATAGGGAAGAAACTGTAATGTCTCAGATCCATACTGCAAGAAAGAAAGACACATAAACAACGTGAAAAAAACAAGGGAGGAAAGTGCCCCAAACAAACCCGGATACCACAATAACAGAACCCATGGATAGAGAACTTGAGGAAATGTCAGAGAATGAGTTCAGAGGTTCATAATTAAAATAATCTGTGAATTAAAAAATGACCAAAATGGCAAAAATTGATCACTGCAACAAAGAGATAAAAGAGCAAATATAGGTAGAAAAAGATTACTTCAAGAAAGAGATAGAGACTCTGAAAAAAAAGTCAGAAATCCTTGAAATGAAGGATACAATAAACCAAATAAAAAACTGAATAGAAAACATAACCAACACACTAGATCATTTGGAAGAAAGAACATCAGATAATGAAGACAAAGTATACAATCTGGGAAATAAAGTTGATCACACAGTGTAGATAGTAAGAAACCATGAACAGAACATCCAAGAATTATGGGACAGCATCAAAAGACCAAATTTAAGAGCTACAGGAATAGAGGAAGGCACAGAGTTTCAAACAAAAAGAATGCACAATCTCTTCAAAGAGATAATATCAGAAAATTTACCAAGCATGAAAAATAAACTGGAAAACCAAAAACAAGAGGCTTATAGGACACCAAATGTGCAAAATTTCAACAAATCTATACCAAGGCACTTTATAATGAAAAAGCTTAGCATACAAAATAAAGGTAGAATCTTAAACGCCACAAGAGAGAGGAATCAGATCACATATAGGGGGAAACCAATTTGTATCTCAGCAGATTTTTCAACCCAGACCCTCAAAGCCAGGGGATCATGGAACAGCATATACCAAGCTCTGAAAGAAAATGGATGTCAACCAAGAATCTTATATCTAGCAAAATTAAGCTTTAGATTTGATGATGAAATAAAAACCTCCCATGATAAACAAACGACAAAAGAATTTACAACTAGAAAGGCTGGATTACAGAACATTCTCAGCAACATATTCTATGAAGAGGAAATAAAAACCAATGATGAAAATAAACAGAGGGAGGGATTACACTAAAGGAAAGTCTAATCGGAGGAGAAACCAAGTCACATTAAATGCCAAAATAAACAAAATGGCTGGGAATACAAATCATGTCTCAATAATAACCCTGAATGTTAATGGCTTAAAATCACTAATCAAAAGACATAGACCAGTAGATTGGATTAAAAAAACCCAATAATATGCTGCCCCTAAGAGACTCATAGAAAAAGAAATCCATAGACTGAATGTGAAGTGTTGGGAAAAATCATACCACTCACATGGACTGTGGAAGCAAGCAGGGGTTTCCATCCTCATATCAAATAAAGTAGACTTCAAGCTAAAGTCAATCAAAAGGGATAAAGAAGGACACTACATACTGCTCAATGGAACCATACACCAACAAGACTTATCAACTATAAATATATATGCCCCAAACAAGGGAGCATCTACGTTCATCAAATAAACTCTTCTCAAGTTCAAGAGTCAAATAGACCAAAACACAATAATTTTGGGTGACTTTAACACACCTCTTTCATTACTAGATACATCTTCCAAACAAAATCTGAACAAAGAAACTATAGAACTCAATAATAACCCTGAATGTTAATGGCTTAAAATCACTAATCAAAAGACATAGACCAGTAGATTGGATTAAAAAAACCCAATAATATGCTGCCCCTAAGAGACTCATAGAAAAAGAAATCCATAGACTGAATGTGAAGTGTTGGGAAAAATCATACCACTCACATGGACTGTGGAAGCAAGCAGGGGTTTCCATCCTCATATCAAATAAAGTAGACTT
>NW_025999969.1:5137774-5165371 GCF_001458135.2 Marmota marmota marmota
TATATATATATATATATATATATAATGTTTCATCCTTCAACAAGAGAATGCACTTTCTTCTCAGCAGCACATGGATCCTTCTCTAAAATAGACCATATATTATGCCACAAAGCAATTCTTAGCAAATATAAAAAAAGTAGAGATACTACCCTGCATTCTATCAGATCATAATAGAATGAAATTAGAAATCAATGATAAAATAAGAAATAAAAGCAACTCCAATACTAGGAGACTAAATAGTGCTACTGAATGAGCAATGGATTGAAGAATACCTTAAGGAGGAGATTAAAAAATCTTTAGAGATGAATGAGAACACAGATACAATACATTGAAATCTCTGGGACACTATGGAAGCAGTTCTAAGAGGAAAGTTTATTGCATGGAGTTCATTCCTTAAAAGAAGAAAAGGTCAACAAATAAATGACTTAAAATTACATCTCAAAGCCCTAGAAAAAGAACAAATCTACACCAAAAGCAGTAGAGGAAAGGAATAATTAAAATCAGAGCTGAAAGCAATGAAATTGAAACAAAAGAAAAAACTGAAAATATTGACAGAACAAAAAGTTGGTTCTTTGAAAAAATAAATAAAATTGACAAACCCTTAGCCATGCTAATAAAGAGATGGAGAGAGAAAACTCATATTACTAACATATGTGATGAAAAAGAAAAAATTATAACAGACACTGTAGAAATAAAGAAGATAATTATAAATTATTTTGAAAATTTGTTACTCCAATAAAAATAGAAAATATTGAAGGCATCAGCAAATTTCTAGAGTCATATAATTTGCCCAAACTGAATCAGCATGAAATATACAATTTAAACAAATTAATTCAAGTGACAAAATAGAAGATGCCATCAGAAGTCTACCAACTAAAAAAGGCCCAGGACTGGATGGATACACAGGCGAGTTCTACAAGACCTTTAAAGACAAACTAATACTAGTACTCTTCAATTTATTTCAGAAAATAGAAAAAAGAGGAAGCACTTCCAAACTCATTCTATGAGGCCAATATCACCCTGATTCCAAAACCAGGTACAGACATATCAAAAAAAGAAAACTTCAGACCAATATCTCTAATAAACATAGATGCAAAAATTCTCAATAAAATTCTGGCAAATCAAATACAAAAACATATCAAAAAGATCATGCACCACAATCAAGTGGGATTCATCCCAGGGATGGAAAGTTGGTTCAACATACAGAAATCAATAATTGTAATTCATCACATCAACAGACTTACAGATAAGAATCAGATGATCATCTCAATAGATGCAGAAAAAAACATTTGACAAAATATAGCACCCCTTCATGTTCAACACATTAGAAAAACTAGGGATAAAAGGAACATATCTCAACATCATAAAGGCTATCTATGCTAAGCCCCAGGCAAACATCATTCTAAATGGAGAAAAATTGAAGGCATTCCCTCTAAAAACTGGAACAAGACAGAGATGCCCTCTTTCACCACCTCTATTTAACATAGTTCTGGAAACACTGGCCAGAGCAATTAGACAGACAAAAGAAATTAAAGAGATACACATAGGAAAAGAAGAACTCAAATTGGCACTATTTGCTGATATGATTCTATACCTAGAAGACCTAAAAAGTTCCACCAGAAAACTTCTAGAACTAGTGTTGAGAGCCATAGCCGAAGGGGCCCCAGCAAACTTCCAGCTGCCAGCAAACTTCCAGCTGCCAGCAAGCTTCCAGCTGCCAGCTGATGATTGGCTCCCAGTGGCCCCAGCAAACTTCTAGCTGCCAGCTGATTGGCTCCTCTGTGGTGATGCTCATTGGGCTGTTTCCCCACCCTTTCAGACCACGGAGCTGCTCATTGGGGGACTTTTTTGGCTCTGCCCACGCGACCCAGGGGGAGGTAGAGAGGCTTGTGGGAAGCTGGTGGTGGCAGTTGGGCTCTGAGGGAATTCCTGAAGAGCTTTGTGGTGCCGTGTGTGTGTGTTCTAAAAATAAAATTCGTTTCTTTTAACAAGTGGCTCCTGAATTGTGCCCAGCCAGACTGCGGCAAACTAGTAAATGAACTCAGCAGTATAGAAGGTTATAAAATCAACACCCATAAATCAAAATTTCTGTATATCAGTGACAAATCCTGAAAAAGGGAAATGAGGAAAACTACTCCATTTATAATAGCCTAAAAAAATTGGTAATCAACTTAATGAAAGAGGTGAAAGTTCTATATAATGAAAATTACAGAACCCTAAAGAAAGAAATCAAAGAAGACCTTAGAAGATGGAAAGATCTAACTTGCTTTTGGATAGGCAGAATCAATATTATCAAAATGACCATACTACTAAAAGCACTGTACAGATTTAATGCAATTCTGATCAAAATCCCAATGGCATTCCTCATAGAAACAGAAAAAGCAGTCATGAAATTTATTTGGAAAAATGAGAGACCCAGAATAGTTAAAGCAATTCTTAGCAGGAAGAGTGAAGCAGGTGGTATCACTATACCAGAACTTAAACTATACTACAGGGCAATAGTAACAAAAACCGCATGGTATTGGCACCAAAACAGACCGGTAGACCCATGGTACAGGACAGAGGACACAGAAACTAACCCACAAAATTACAGTTCTCTTATATTAGACAAAGGTGCCTAAAACATGCATTGGAGAAAACATAGCCTCTTCAACAAATGGTGCTGGGAAAACTGAAAATCCACATGCAACAAAATGATATTACACTCCTATCTCTCACCAAGAATAAAACTCAACTCAAAATGTATCAAGGACTTAGGACTAAAACCGGAGAACTTGTGTCTAATAGAAAAAAAAGTAGGTCCTAATCTCCATCATGCAGAATTAGGCCCTAACTTCCTTAATAAGACTCCTATGGCACAGGAATTAACATCAAAAATTAATAAATGGAATGGACTCAAACTAAAAAGTTTCTTCTCAGCAAAAGAAACAATCTGTGAGGTGAATAGAGAGCCTACATCTTGGGAGGAAATCTTTACCCTTCCCACATCAAATAGACACTAATCTCTAGGGTATATAAAGAACTCAAAAAGCTAAGCACCAAACAAACAAAACAAATAACTCAGTCAATAAATCGGCCAAAGACCTGAATAGACACTTCTCAGAAGATGATACAAAATCAATGAAAAAATATATGAAAAAATGTTCACCATCTCTAGCAATTAGAAAAATGTAAATCAAAACTACTCTAAGGTTTCATCTCACTCCAGTCAGAATGGCAGCTATAAAGAATAGAAACAACAATAAGTGTTGGTGAGGATGTAAGGAAGAAGGTACACTCATACACTGCTGTTGGGACTGCAAATCGAAGTGTGAAGATTATTAAAAGCAGTATGAAGAATTTTTGGAAATCTGGGAATGGAACCACCATTTGATCCAGCTATCCTTCTCCCCGGTCTATACCCTAAGGGACTTAAAAACAGCATACTATAGGGACACAGCCACATAAATGTTTATTAGCAGCACAATTCCCAATAGCTAAACTCTGGAACCAACCTAGATGCCCTTCAATAGATGAATGGATAAAAAATGTGGCATATATACACAAAAATGGAACATTACTCAGCAATAAAAGAGAATAACATCATGGCATTTTCAGGTAAATGGATGGAGTTAGATAAGATAATGTTAAGTGAAGTTAGCCAATCCGTGCCCCCCCCCCCAAAAAAAAAAAACAAATGCTGCATGTTTTCTCTGATATAAGGATGCTGATTCATAGTGGGGTGGAGTATGGGAGGGATAGATGAGGGAGGTGGAGTATGGGAGGAATAGATGAACTCTAGATAGGGTAGAGGGGTGGGAAAGGAAGGGAGGGGGCATGGGGTTAGAAATGATGGTGGAATGTGATGGACATTGTTATCCAAAGTATATGTATGAAGACACGAATTGGTGTGAATGTATACAACCAGAGATATGAAAAAATGTGCTCTATATGTAACTATGAATTGTAATGCATTCTGCTGTCATATATAAATAATAAATTAATAAAAATGAATCCTTATTAATTAAAATGACTTTAAAAATTGTTGAATAGAATGAATGTGATATATGTAAAAGTTAGCCATAGGCCATTTTTCTATTGAAATATTTGTCTTTTTTCTTTTGATTATTAGTAGTAAATACCTGCTACAACTTATGCTTCAATCTGATTTAGTTTATCAATTGGTTTTGCTGTTGGATTCAATATTTACATATTTTACTAGATAGTATCTGTCTTCCTCATCCAAATATCATATAGATACAAACCATTTCATTTATTTATTTATTTTTGGTGCTGGGGATTAAACCCAGGGCCTTGTGCTTGTGAGACAAGCACTCTACCAACTGAGCTATACCCCCAGCCCAATATCAACCATATTTTTAAAGGGTTAATTAAACATAATTTATTTCACAGTTTGGGAGAAGTGTAATATCCAGATTTTTATTTTCCAAAATAGTTAAATAATTGCTCTATACTATTTATTTAACTCTTCAGTCCTTTGTTTCTCCTTTACATTAAAATGCCTATCCTAAAATTATTGAGGTATATCTATAGAAATTCATATATAAGTGTAGAGATGGATGAATTTTAAAAATGAAACCTGCCTCATTTTTAGTGTACAAAATTGTTACATGTACTTAGTTTGTCTTTGAACTTTCTTCTCTATTTTATTTATCCATATCTATATTTCTCCCCCAGTACCATGTATTTAAATAATTGTACCTCTCTAATCTGAACATATAAGTCCCCCAAATTATTTCACATTGTAAAATGAAATTGGAATTTTAACTGAAATCACATTAAAATAAAAAATTAATTTGGGGGAATATTAATAATATAATACACCAAATCTTCCCAAGAAGGGACATGCATTCCTTCCTTCAGGAATTCTTCAAGTACAGTGACACATGAGCTATACAAATCGCAACAAATATAAAATACCAACCTTCCATGCCCCCCAAAGAACTTTTTCCTATGGAAATTTGACCCTCAATCTGTTTGAGCTGCTATCACAAAATACAATAAGTTAGCTATTAAGTAATAAACATTTATATTTGGAGGCTGGGAATTTCCAGATGAAGGCAATGGCAGACTCACTGGGGAGGCCCCATTCTTCATGGACTGTGCCTTCAGTCACTGTCTTAGTGGAAGGGGATAATTCCCCTGGGGATTTTAGATAAGGTTTTTAATCCTATTCACAAGGACCCCATCCTCAGGATCTGATCACTTTTCAAAGGCCTCACCTAGTTTTACCATCACTTAGGGTGCTAACTCTTAGCATTTGAATTTTGGAGCCAGAGGTGGGGGAAAAGACAGACCATAGCACCTTTGTTTTAAGCAATACTTAAGATAAGATGAGCTCGTACACTAGGAATCTTCTGTGAAGACTGGAAATACAGAAACGACCCATTGCATTATATGTATGTGCTGCCGTTTTTCTCATCAAAGTGTTTTTGTATTTGCTTAATCTTCCCAATATTCCTTGGAGCAAAACAGGCAAATTGCTAAAATATCCATTTTTTTTTCTTAAGATTAATTTAGCTAGTTCAGCTTGCTGTGCACAAGTTGCCTCATTTGGCACAGCTGGTTGTTGAAGCCATTGGGTTAGGATTAGGTCTTCTAAGTTCTAGAACTGGCTCCACTGCACTCCTCAGCCCACAGGGTTCTGGTTTAAGAAAAGGAAGGTTTAGATTGAAGAGTACTAAGTATGTAGCACCCTTCCTCATGTACCCAGGCTGCCCTGATACAGATACCTAACTCAGAGATATTTGTTTTCCACATTTACAGCACTTCTACAGATGCCAGAATAGTATGTTTTTCTTTTTCTTTTTTACTCCAAAGACTGTTTTAGTGAGTAGAAGTAATATGTCTGTAAATTTCACAGGGACTTTTTTATATACTTGCTGTGAAGATGTGAAGTTTAATCATGGAGCAGAAGTAGGATGCTGTAGGGACCAGAGAGCTGAGCTTGAATGGTAATATTTTAATCAGGGTGAATTTTCCAGTTCCTAGATTCACACTAAGTGAAAAATGGGTGCCTGTTCTGCCAGGCCACTGGACAGATTCTATATAGCATATAGATTTACAGAAATGAAGAGCACTTGTCTGCAGTGTCCCTATTTTTTAGATGGGGAACTGAGATCTATAGGTAAATTACTTTGTTTGAGGTCCCTCTGTACATACCTAAACTTGTTTTATTGAAAGTTGGTGCACGGGGCTGGAGTTGGGGCTCAGTGGTAGAGCACTCGCCTAGCATGTGTGAGGCCTTGGGTTTGAGCCTCAGCATCACATATAAATAAAGGTATTGTGTGCAACTAAAAACAAAAAATAAATAAACATTAAAAAAAAAGAAAGTTGGTGCAGGTAAGTCCTAACTCAGTGATTCATGACCTATGAAAGGCTGGTTTATCTAGAAGAGAAGCTGATACAGAGATCACCTTACAGGATGACTACTAGGGAGGGATTTTACGATCAGGGCCATGCCTATGGGAAGCAGGAGGCAGGCAAAGAAGAGTGCATAGAGAGATGTGGAACTGCAATATGGGAATTCTGTTTGCTGGTAGCTTTGGCCAACACACAGGAGCTCTGGAGATAGAGAGGTCCATTAGAATCTTCACATTTTGTAGTAGCCAGGTCTGTACAGTCCTGCAGCCCTGCCCCCATCAGTTCTTGGACATGTGTTACACGAGGAGGAAAGTTACCTTAGACCAGGGAGTTCTGCATCTGAGGCCACCCCTGAAAGGCTGACAGCTGAAGGCTGCTTGTGACAGCAATCCCAGTGGTTGGGGGCCTCAAGACCTTTCTTGAAGAGGCTGTGCCTCTACACATTGGTCTCAACAGCCTTGCTGAGTGTGAGGATTGGGGATTGTGTCCAAAAGCTGTCAACCCACATGTGGCAAAACTTGGACATAAACCCAGGATGCCCTGTCTTCTATCCTCTGTCTTTATCTTCTTTGCTGTTAGTATCTAAACTCTTCCTTAGGAGTTTGTGATGTGAAGTTATTTGCAATTCTTAGTTATGAATTCTTGAACTGTGAAGAGTTTTGCCAAACTGATTGGCTCAGTCAATTTATCTTTATGCTCAACAACCACAACAAAAGTTTTTAAGTTTATCCCTGAAGGTTTAACAACTATAGCTATAGAACAGAATACTTAATACAAACCTCTCCCAATGCCTCTGTAAACTCCACAACTTTAAAGAAAATCTGCTCACTCCACTCCCCCAGGAGGTGCATGGTGATAAATGACTACCCCAAGGAGTTTTATGAAACATGACTCTTCATTTGAGGAATATTTCTACCAGATTTCTCCACAACAATAGAAGATTTGAGGGTATTATTAGAACCTTACTCTGAGCCAGTGCTGGCTTCATCCAGAACCTGAAATCAGGCACTATTTTCTACCTGCTCACTTTATTGAACTGCCAGTGTCTTGTTTACTTTTTAAGGAATTGTTCAAAGCCTACCTCTTTCAAGAGGATTGAATGACTTAATACATACAAAACACTTCACTGCACCTGGCAATATATGGAAAGAACTCAATAAATATTAGCTATTAATATTTGTTATGGTTTTGATCTGAAATATTTCCCAAAGTCTCATGTGTTCAGAGGTAGGGATTTTAAGCACTGATTGGATCATGAGGGTTCTGACCTCATTCGTATATTAATCCATTTGATGGATTAACGGATTGATGGCTAAGTGGACTACTGGGAGGTGTGACCTAATTGGAGGAAGTACGTCACTGGAGGCATGCCCTGAAAGGCTTTGACTTCTCTCCAGTCCTTTCCTCTCATTATCTCAGCTTCACAGCTTCTAGCTGCTTAAGAGATGAGCAGTTTTCTCTGTGGTGCCTTTCTGTCATGATATTCTGTCTCAACTCAGTCCCAGAGCATGGAGTTCACTGGCCACGGACTAAGACCTCTGAAACTATAAGCCCAAATAACCTTTTCCTATTCTAATTTGTTCTTGTCAGGTATTTTGTTTACAGCAACTCAAAGCTGACTAACACAATATTTCTTATGGCTTTGAATCTTCAAAATGAAGAATGAAATATGGACCTTTAGTCTGTCCCCTTAGGTATGTTAAAAGCAGAACAAAATTTCTTTCCTCCACATGCCACTGTCTCCTGCAGCTGTGGTTTTAGAGATAATGCTTGTGTTTATGTACCACTTACTATTTGGTCCACGCCATGTCCTGTGGACTGGTATTCAAGTAGAGGCACAGAAAGGATGGGAAGAGGGGAAAGAGAGCCAGCGTCACCTACAAGGCATGAGTCATAGGGCCTCAAGGTTGGAATGGACTTAGTGATCATGTAGTCACAATGGCTCCCACAGCACTTCCAACTAGTGGACCTTCATGCCTCTATGTCATTCCCTCCTCAAAATGGAAAAGGAGTCCATCACATCCATGGAAAATTATGTTAAAACCTTAGCTTGGGACAAAATTTACCTTTGGAACTTTCACCTAAAATTTCAGCTCTGTTCTCTGGAACCATATAGAACAAGGTGAGACTGTCTTTTTGAGACTGTGCTTTGAAATTCTTGGAGTTCTACTATAGAAGATTAGTCTAAAGTCTAATTTTAGATTCTACTTTATACTGATGAAACTAAAAGGAAAAATTGTGTTATGTAGTTTCTTGCTGCATCTTTGGTGGCCAAATATGAACTAAAGAATTAGTCTGACCTTTGATTGGGTTGGAATCACAGTGACATAGTGATCTAATAAGTCCTTCCCGGTTCCTTCTACTTACTCAGATGCTACCTTTTAAACACCTTTTTTTTTTTTGTATGCCAGGGGATACCATAATCCACTCTTTATATTCAGTTCTTTCTCAGAGTTGTCCCTGCTTTACTAATGACCTTTTCAGGTCCAATGGCTCTATGATTAGTTACTGCCAACCCTCCCCTGGGAGCAGAGAAGGGTTACACCATTAGGCTGAGGATCGGGGAATGAATCTTTCCGAATGGCTCTTGACCCTGGTTAAATCTGCTAACACCTTCACCTGGGTAAAATTTGGTGAAAATAGACATTGAACGTGGAACCTATGAAAAACTGATGCTGCGAAAAGCCAAAGGACGATAGGATATTTGAATACATGTGAGTACCAGGTTTTCATTTTAATAATTCTTAATTTTTGGAAATGGTAATACATTTATGTGGTCCAAATATTCAGACATTATTAATAGGCATACATTGAAAATCTGGCTGTCACCTCTATCTCTATTCACTCTATTTTCCCTTGTTCTCTGTATTTATGTTCACTTTTAAATGCAAATATATGTCTATATTTATATACAAATATAAACATATATTTATGTTAATTCTCCCCACTTTTATGCTCACGGATGCTCATGTGGATTTTCATCTAGGAAGACTTTGAGTGTGAGTAGTTGCTTGAGGAACTGATAAGAACAAATTGGTCACAAACATACCAAATTTTCTAGTGCATTTTATTGTTAAGGAAATCATGATCCAGTATTGAAATGACTTTCTCTTTCTTTGGGGCCTTCATATTGCATTACAGGAACTTGGCAGGAAATTTGGACTGTACCGAAAGAACACAAACATTCATTTGAGATGTGGCCACAGAGGATGGTGGACAAAGAAGACCCCCCAGGGGCTATAGAAACAAATGGGCAAGAGCAGCATCCAGTCAACTGGTATACACACACACCCACCCACACACACACACACACACACACATGCACACTCCTTTAGTAGAAGACATTCAAAAACCTTCTCAGAGGAACTTAGGAATTGAGATGGACCAAGTACTTCAGTGTGTCTCCCATTCTTCCCTTTTCTGAGTAGGTATTTCTATTTTGATAATTCCTATCCCACCATCATTCATTACATGTAGCTCATAGGTCACTGGACCATAGGAAGATACATTCAGATGGGACAAAGAAGATTAAATTACATAGCCTGTACTTTGAGTTTGGTGCAGTCACTGGATAGAACTTTGTGTTTTGCCTTTTTCAATATATTAAAAAAAGAGCCACCCAAAGTTTGTCAATAATGAAAATGGTTCCCTATAGTAAAGGTTGCTAATGTTTTTTTTTTTTAATACTGAGTCATTTTCTCTTTCTTCAGTATATAGATAAACTAAATTTTAAGGCTTCCTTATAGTTAAAGGTGAGAGCATGAATAAGTTATGACCAATGAAACAAGAATAGAAGTGATGTGCCAGCTTCCTGGCAGAGCCCATAAAACCCTTCCTCCTGTGATCCTTTCTCTCTTAGCACTCATCCTCTGGCTGTATTCTGAGGATGACAATAACATAGAGGAGAGGAGAGTTACAAGACAGGGTGAATCTCTGCATGACTTCATGGAGCAGAACCCTTCACAAACTTGTACTTCAGACCTCCTTTTGAGCTACTTGGTAAAGCTTCATCTTCTTTTACCTATTACCAGCCTCCCCTCCCAATGCCTGCTTAGCCTCTTGTTCTCAGTATAAGTACATTGGCCACTAGAAATCTGCATCTGGCGATTTACCCTCCAGAGCTTTTTCTGCCTATCCCAACCTACATGGCTCCCTTTTAATGACAGCCTATTTTAAAGTTTGTTTCAGAATTTTCCATTTGTTTTTATTCATTAGACCACAAACTGCTATGACCCATGGACCATGTTTTTTGCTTCTTTCATCACCTCAGTGACCAATAAAGCATGATACATACTCAGTATGTTTTAATCATTCAATTCATTGATTTCCTAATGGAGCAGATGAGAGGTGTTTGGGAACTTGAATGAGCTAAATCACTCTAAGGCTGAATTCTTGACCACTCCAAAGCTCTTCAGGGGTGTTTTGGGGGTGTCTTCCAGGAAAAATTTTAGTTCAGGAGAAAGTTATCATTTTTACTGATTATGCAACCAAAGTTAAACATCTACCAATCTGTAAAATCCTGCCGCCAACTTTGATTACATTGATTTTTAGTTGATAATAATTCTATTAGGAATAGAAATCACCCAGAGGTTTTTCCTTTTTCTATTATTATTATTATTATTATTATTATTATTATTAGATGGACTTTGTTGTGATCGTCCTCAAACTCCTGGATCCAAGAAATTCTCCTGCCTCAACCTCTGGAGTAGCTGTGACTGCAGTTATGTGGCACTATTCCTGGCTATTCTTTTCTTTAAGGTAGTTCATAGAAGTGTTTCTGGGCAAGTCCACTTGCCTAAGGAGAATCACTTTGGGTTGAGAAACAAATTCTTATTATGAGTTATCTTTTTAAAAAGGAATCATCAATTTTTCTTTTTTTTTTTACCTTTGGCATATTTTCATTAGTTTTTAAAGGCCTAGGGTATAAGGACCTTTCAGATACAGACCTATATGACCATCTCATTAGCTAACTAATTAAATTTACTCAGCATTAATGGGGCACTTACTTACTGAATTAACAGTATTATGCCAAGTACAATGAAGCATGTAGTAGTGAATGGAAGAAGTGCAAAACAGAAAGTTCATAAACAGCAGCAGCAGTTTTAATAATAGTGATGGTGGCAGCTGCCACTGTTGAGCACTTACTAGTGCCTGGAACACTATTCATATTTTATCTGTAGCTCTCAAAATAATCCCCAAACTAAGTATTTGCCAATAGTCATATTTAGTAGTTAAGGGAATAAAAATTCTGAGAGGTTGAATAACTTGCTCAAGATTAAAAAAACTACCAAGTGAATTTGAATATAGCACTCTCTGAATTCACATGCAGTTTTCCCTGCAGCAACACACTTTTGTGATGTCACAGGATCCAGGTTCAAGTTTATTTTCTGCCTTATAATATGTGTTGAGTCTCAGCTTTTTATATTAACATCTGAACAGTGATCATCACAGCTCTAGTGGATGTAAAAGAGTTTGAATGGAGCATGTAATACAACAACGAGGAAAGTGCCAGGTGATGCAATATTGCTACAGAGAAGGAGCTCAAGGTGTCTACAGCGACAGATTCCCACCTGTTGAAATAGCAGGGCAGGACTAAACATTTGTGGATATAAGCTCTTGGAAAACAACCGTGACTTCTGATCTGAGAGAGCGGCTTTATTCAATAGCCGCAGCAGCAGGCAGGGGAAGTCCATTCTGCAGCAACAGTTTTTCTTTCTCTCAGTAAATACATGTAGGCAACTGTAATGGAATTCTAAAGACCACTGCCATTAGAAACACTGTAGCTCCAATTTAAAAGATGTAGTAACTGCTTTATATTTAGAACTCTGCATTTGCGGTGAGCAAACCTGAGTCTATAAGGAAAGTGCCTATACTTAGAAATAATGTTTTATTGGAATACAACCAGGCATGTTGATCACATATTTTTATGTTTTTTTTTTTCATTCTTTAATGGCAGAGTTGAGTAGTTGCTATAGACTACTCATCTCTCTTTAGGACTCTGACTCTGTATTGAGTCTATATGGCATGAAAAATCCAAAATATTTACTATCTGTCCCTTTGAGAAAATGTTTAAGGAAACTTGCTTTACATGGAGACAGCAGCCATCGGTTAAATAATAGTTAGGCTAAGTGTGTATCTGCATGCATATGAGTCAGGGGAAAAAAGGCTGGGATGAACACTGTGGGCATCCTCTATTCCTCTGTTCATTGTCAATGAAACCTTGCCTGTCGGCAGTTGGTCACTAGGAAAAGGGAGCACACTATGAGCAGTGGTTTTCAACTTTAGCTGCATATTGGAAATACCTGAGGATCTTTTAAAACACTTTATGCTCAGGCCACATCCCAGACCAATTAAATCAAAATCTCTTAGGGCATTAGTAATAGTTGAAGCTTTGCAGGTGATTCCATTGTGCAGCCAAGATTGAGAATCATTAATTGAGACGTAACCCTGGCCTGGATTTCTGAAATACAGATCAGAACTCAAATTCTGTTAACTCAATGGTGGAAGATCTCAATGAGAAATTAATAGGTATTCTATGTCCTTTTAAGACAAGAATTTTAACTTTTACTCTGTTGTGGGTGTGAGGATTCCTTGGGAGGCTCTAAAGTAATGGAGTTCTCTCATTTTTTTCTTTTGGTGGTGTTGGGGATAGAACCCATGTCTATGCAGGGCCAGTACTTTTACCACTGAGCTATGTCCTCAGCCCAGTAATGGAATTCTTAATTTGGATCTACTCTTTTCTATAAGAGACTGTACTTGCTACAATAACAATGGATTTCAGTATTTATGAACTCTGGATTAAACAAACTCTGCATTAAACAAATAAATAACCAAACTGAAATGGGTATGAAAAAGGGATTTGGCATGGGGAAAGTCCATCTGAAATTTAAGTTGTACTGAATAAAACAAAACAAATAAAAACATCAGGTCTGTTTGAATAGAGACCTTGGGCATTACTGTACATTACCCCCCAGCAAAATGAGACATGGACATCACAATACTTTACCTATCTCTTTAAGACCTCTTTCCTCATCCTGGATATAATGAGTGGGTGAGTAAATGTGGTTAAGAGAGGGACATAGGGGTAAACTAGTACTTTGTTATTCAGCTGTAACTTTCCATTTGATACCTTAGGACTAATTATTTGCTCCAGGACAGAGTAAGGTCATTAATTCACAAAAAGCATTCTGGAAAGTGACTTGAGGTCTTCTCTGGTCTCACTTGTCCCTTCATGGCTTACTGGTAGTCACCAGGACTAGAATCCTGTTGTAGGATTGTGGAACACTTAACCCTTTTAACTTATTATCTTCTATTGATAGTGTTAATTTATTTCACTTGTCTGAGGGAAAGGAAATTGACCTAATGAGTGTAAATAATGCTTAAGAGGATGTGGGTATTAGATAAGGGAGCAGAGCAAAAATGGTGCTCACTGAGGGAGGCAAACCTGTAGAGATCCTAAAAGAGAGTTTGGGAAACAGGGTAACTAGGAATTCCATTCAGTGAAAATTCTTTTTCTTTTTTCCCCTGTTTCTAAAAGTAGTACTGGATCATCAAAGAAAATTTGGGAGCCCAAACAAGCGTTAAACAAACAATAACCAAACTAAAATCACCCTGTAATCTTTCCTACTATTAACACTTTGTGGTCCTTTGTTTCTGTTCATTTATTAATGCCAAGTTATTTGTCAACAGGAATAAATGTCTTACTTATTTCTAGCATTTTCCCATAGTATTATTCTGTGACTCACAGATGGCGTTATGGTTTGAATATGAGGTATTCCCCCAAACTCCTGTGTTAAGGAAGGTATGTTCAGGGATGGAGCAATTAGATTACAAGAGCAACTAGGATCTAAGTATAGCTGGAACAGAAGATTTGTGGAGAGAGATATTTAGGAAATCAGGTAGAAAGGAGAGATTGGGGCAGAGTTGTGGAATGTTGGAGAAGCAGGAATAGGCTGCATCACTTGATATGGGAGGATGGATAAGAGATACTGATGAATCAGGAGCTGGGGAATGACATAGCAAAATTTTCACTATTGAGAGATTATGCTGTCAAAGAATGGGTTGGATTATGGGGATTGCAAGATGCAGGGCAAAGAGGTCCACAAGGAAACCACCAAATACTAACAACCAGCATTCCAGAGGCAATATGCTATGGTAGGGGGTCTGTGTTTAAACTGATTTAGGCCACTTTGGTGGCTGAAAAACTTTAAAAAAGGACTTTACTTCATTAGTCTTTTGATTCTTTGTAAGTAATATGAACTGATGAAAGTGTTATGAGTATTAGATGAATTAAAATATGTAAGGTGTTTAGAAAACTAGTTGGCATGAATTGTTATATATAACTCTTTAATTATACAGTGAAGGTGGGAAAGCACTAGGAAAAAAATCCTCAATCAACACTTTCCTTTTGCTTTGACCAACCTAAAAAAAAGTATATTTTACTGATGACTCCTGTGATTTCCACTACATTTATATCTCAAGATGACTATTGTAAATAGATTTCCACTCACCCTGACCTACTCGGCCTACTGGGACCCTGCCAAAAGAAATCAAAATACCCCACCAGTATTCAGAATGCCTATAAGCAACGAATAAAACGTTTTTGTCTTGAGGATGCAGCTGTTCTAAAAATTTACATCTGGAATACTAAGGTATATAAATAGAAAATCAGAACTATGCAAAAAATCTCATTTTTCTACATTCACTTGAACAACCAGACTGTAATGAATCAAAACACTATAAAGTCTGTGTAGAAATAGATACATATGCATGGTGCATGCAAGACAAGCCATCAGGGGCAATATTATTGTGATTAAAAATATTGTCGAGTTGAAGTTCCTCACTAGGTTTTCAAAGGCTTACAGAATCATATAGCCAATGCAATCTTCCATGCTTCTTGGTGGATGGTATTTGGACTCAATTTGAGTTTAGTCTGTGTTTTGGATGAATTATGTAAAATCCCCAAATCATATATTTTGTAAACATAAGAAAGGAAGTGATTCCAATGGATGGGAAAAGTTGTTCCAAATTGGGAAAATGGAAAATCAGGGCCAGATGGAAGTGTTGGAAGGCTTAAAAATGCTAACATTGTGAGCAGTGAGCTTGCATCCCTCATGCCTCCAAGTAAAGGAACACCTTATTTCTGATTCCTGAGAACTGACATAGAGGTAATTTTTCTCGTTTATTCATTATTTCATTAAGCATTTATTGTCGAGGGCTTAATATATGCCACATCCTGGATTTTCTCAGGAAACTTGTATTCTAGTGAATCAGAGGGAGATACAGCTGGAAGGAGACTTTGATTACATAATTCAATCCCATGACTTTACAGATGGGGAAATTAAAGTGTGGTTGCCAGGAGAACAGCATCAGGGCTGCAAATTTTGTGACCCCAAATCCAATGCTCTATTGGCCACGTAATCCTGGTGCATGAGGTAGACAGTTAGGCATTCCTTACATTGTTTACAAGTGTGGAAGAAAAGCAAAAGGCCAGATAATCAAGTCATCAGAGATGTCTTTTAACTCTCTCTCCTCTAGGTTGAAAGGGTCATTTTCCACTCCCCTTGGCATAGCATGCATTGCTTATGTGTTCCTTGGCAATATCCAGGGGACAAAAAAGGATAATGAGAGCTTCACTATTATACTCAACTGTTAAGAAAGCAATGGACACTTAATGAAGAGATCTAGAGTCCCATGTCCCTCTAGCAATTTCGAGCTGTTTGTATTTTACCTGTCCCTTCCCCCTGTAAATTGGGTGTGGTGATATTTCTCGTCATAGCATCATCGTGGTGATATACTGGGATAAGGTGTTGAGCATATTGCCTGAAGTACAAGCCCAATAAATGGTAGTTAGCATGATCATTTGTCTTGGTAAACAGTGAAGTGCTCAATGAGTGATAGTTCTTTATGAATTCTGTATGTGCTAGAGTAAAAGATGACCCCTGCCCGCAAGGCGCACTCAATCCAGCAGGTGAAGCAGACAGTTGCATAAATAGCTTTCCTGCAGAGCAGATTATGATAAGCATTTTAATGAAAACACAAAGCATTCTCCCTATCCCCAGTCATGGTCTATTCCCTATTGAAGGTGAAATTGAATAAGTGTTTTCAATAAAAAAGAAAAAAGTGATTTAGTGGGTTGGAAGTGAAAATTTATTTTAGGTTAAGTGAACACTTTGGGAAGAGGTTCAATGAAAATTGAGCTTCTTTGTCTACTCTGAAATTGTTAATATGATAATGTTTGCTATCCTGCTCTAAGGGAGCCAGAGAAAATGATACCTTGTTATTGAAATTTAAATTGGTTGAAGGAGGTTAAAAAAAATCAGTGGGTGAGATGTGACTTCCACAGCCAAAAACAGGCACCTGGAAATGTGGTTCATTTTAAGGTGCAATGTTTTATGATGCTGCTGCTTCTGATAAAAAGAGCAGGGAATAAACAGTATAGAATGTCAATGTTGTAAAACTTTCCATGTGAACTAACAGCAATACAGAGGAATAGGGCTTTAACATAATTAATGCCAACCTGTTTTCTGTGCTGTCATTTATTGTGGAACAGACAAAGGCAACTCAATAGGCTTTTCCTGAGCCAGGTCCATGCAATCTTAATTAATGGGTTAATGAGTTTAGGAAGAACAGCAGAAAGGCAATGCAGTACAGGGCTTCACAAATGACTTGGAAGCTGGGTTCTAAATTTGAGGAAGATATTTTTACATAATTAGGTCAAGGAGTAGTAGTCAGAGGAGTTTCCTTTCCTCTGCTCTTTTATCTGAATACTCCTGACATTCTCTGTGCTTCACCTAAGAAAAGGAGTCAGAAGATCTGCATTCAAGGCTTAGGTTTCATTCTCTAGATATGAGAGATATTATTTCATCATCTATTTCAATTTCCTCATCATAAAATGAAGGAACTGGATGAGATGACAATTAGGGTTTCTGAATAGCTTTTTTTTTTTTTTTTTTTTTCCAGATTTTGCAGAAGACGAATTCAAAACCAAGCAAAAACCAAACTAAAAGAACACTCACGTAAATTTATATTCAGATTTAACCGGGGTCCTTTATTTTATCTGGCAACACCATCATAGAGATATCAATTGCACTTCTTCCTCATATAAATTTTTAATAGTCTCTTGAATCAGAAATCTTAATTTCCTAATTAATCTGGATTAGATAATTTGACTTTGGGGTAAAGCCAAATTCACTTCCACATTCCTCCAATCATTATTCCCAATTAAATTTACTAAAAATAAAATGCAGGCCATCTGCCCAAATGAGAAGAAGAGAAGGGAGGGATTGGCTTCGATCCTTCCTGCTCCTTCCTGCGCCAATGGAGTGGACAACTTCTCCTACAAGCATGAGGAAGAGGCAATAGACGACCACTACTGTGATCATCTCTAGGAATGGGATAGATTTCATTTTACTGCTGCTCATATAGACTTCACAAAAACATATAAGGAGAAGAAGATTGAATTCATTTACTTAATCTCGATCCACTACAATTTAGGTCTAGCTATGTATAAGATGCAAAATAACAGTGTTTTAAACTAGGTGTGATAGGTAGACTGCATCACCCACAGCCTAAACTCTGAAACCTTGGAATGTGTTAACTTACATGGCAGGTGTGATGAAGTTGCACATTTTAAGATGGGAAAATTACCATGGACTCTCCAAGTGAGCCCAATGTAATCACAAGGATCCTTTGAGATGGAAGGAGGAGAGTGTGAGTCAGAAAAGGAGGCAGGAGAAGGGAAGTGGAGGTTCACATGATGCCAGGAAGGGGTCCTGACCCAGGGAATGCAGGCAACTTCTTTTTGAGAAAGGCAGGGAGGCAGCTGCTTCACCAGGGTCACCAGCAGGAATACAGTCCTGCCTACACCCAGTCTTCATGAATTCTGACCTCCAAAACTGTGAAAATAAATGTAAGTTCCTTTGAACCACTAGGATTATGGTGATTTTTTTTTAATAGAAGCAGTAGAAAATACATATCCATGGGACGAGATGTTTCTCTCTCACATGCGAATTAATTGGTAGGTGGTCTAGGGATAGTGTGGTCACGAGTTGCCAAGAATCCTGAACGCTTGTATTTTGGAATTCTTCCACCTTAAAAGTGTTGCTTTCATTTATGGTCTAGCATGTCTCCTAACCACACATGCTTTAGCAGTTGGATAAAGGGAGAGGAAAAGAAAGGTCATGCCTCTTCTCTTTAGGAAATTTTCCAGTAATTGAACACATCTTTCCTCCCATATCTTTGACCAGAATTTGGTCATGCTGCAGTGGAGGTTGGAAATTTAGTCTTTGGGTGGTTGTGAGCTAAACTTAAATCCAGGAGCTCTGGTGCTATAGGAAGGAGGGAGAATGGATATTGGAGACAACTAAGCAAATAGCAAAGTTATTGTTCTTTCGTTAAAAAAAGGTGTAGAATATTCTGTTCTATAGATATTAATGATCCCAAGGCTTGTTGAACTACAGGGGGAGATACAAGGTTCATGAGAGCACTGCTCTGGTTGAGAAAAAGGCTCAGATATTGATTAGCTTTTTAAACACTGATGATTTAAATGTAGGTATGTGTCTTAATAATTAAGAATAACCCTAGGATATTAATAATAGAATGAATAATCTCCAAGCAACCAGAAGAAAATTTGTTCTATCCAATGAAATGTATACTGGGAGGAAAAGGAGGAAACAAATAGAAATCTTGAACACAGGTAGAAATAAGTTCTAGCAAAGAATTTTTTACAGTAAATCTAAATGGATTATACTCACCAATCAAAAGCAATTCCTTTCAGACTGGATTAAAAATAAGATCCACTCCTTTGCTATTATATAAGATACTTAATTCAAAAGTATGCAGGAATATTAAAAATAAAGATATAAAAGATGCTAGACTAAGATGATTGAATAGTAAGTCAGAACATGAATTTCAAAGTGAACTAAATTAGAAAGAGATAAATCATCATTAAGAAAAGACAGATATAATATATTGGTAACATGAACAGTATACCAACAATATGTAATAGTCATAAGCATTTATTTTCAGTAAGTATATCAAATACATAAAACAATAACTCACAGAACTCTTATAGAATAAAATAAAACAATAGACAAAGCTTGAAATGTTTTCTTCTTCTTTCTTGAAAACTATTAATTCTGGCAAGACATAAAAGGTTTAAACAACAGAATTTAGAAGAAAATTTGGTGCTGTAAGTGTATCTATAAGAATATAAAGAAAATGATCTTTCCACTGAAGAATGTAAAAAACAGCAACAGTATAACACTATTCCAGACAAATGAGGAAGAAGATAATAATGAGAAAATAAAATTAATGAAATAAGGAACAATGACTATCTATGAGAACAAGCAAATAAATGTGAATTCTTTGGAAAGATGAATAAAATATAAAGATACCTGATATTACTGGTAGTATTGATCAAGGAATAAAAGAGAAAAAGATGAAAATAAGCAAAATACAGAATGAAAAGGGTAATCTAAAGTAGATGTAATATAGAATTTTCTAGCATAACTATATGTATAATGGAGATTATAAAGACAGCAAATGCTCTTCATAGAATCTATAAAATGATAAACCTAGATAGGATAGATCAGTTTTTAAACAATATCCCCAAATCAGAAGAAATATAAAGATTGAAATGTCTAAAATTATAAAAGAAACTGAAATAGTTATTAGTAAACTCCTCAACTTTACACCTACCACCACCCTTCCAAATTCTGGGCCTGGATGCTTTACAAGTGACTTCTAAGAAACGCAGTGAAAGAATACAAATCTTTTAAGAGCTGAACAATTCTTTTCTTATAAAAATTGTTCTAGACAATGAAATTATAAAAGAGGTCAAGGTACCCAATAATTTTCTGAGGTTAGTGCAACATTTATTTTAGACTGAATGAAAATGATAGGAAAATTTTTATTTATGAATGTACATGTGAAAATCTTAAGGGAATCATTAGATTACAATTTGCAACAATTTTTATCTCTAAAACAGTACATATTACACTCATATATAGCTAATCTAGGTAATACAGGGAGGTTTTCATATCAGAAAATCTACCAATATTGTTTTTCATTTCCTCTTTGTGGAATATTTTTCTGAGGATGTTCTGTAGTGCAGGTTTTCTAGTTGTAAATTCTTTTAACTTTTGTTTATCATGGAAAGCTTTTATTTCATCATCAAATCTAAAGCTTAGTTTTGCTGGATATAAGATTCTTGGTTGGTGTCCATTTTCTTTCAGAGCTTGGTATATGTTGTTCCATGATCTCCTGGCTTTGAGGGTCTGGGTTGAAAAATCTGCTAAGATATTAATTGGTCTCTTCCTATATGTGATCTGATTCCTCTCTTTTGCTGCTTGAGATTCTATCTTTATTCTCTATGCTAGGCATTTTCATTATAATGTGCCTTGGTGTAGATCTGCTGTAATTTTGTACATTTGGTGTCCTATAAGCCTCTTGTATTTGGTTTTTCAATTCATTCTTCATGCTTAGGAAAATTTCTGCTATTATCTCCTTGAAGAGATTGTGCATTCCTTTGGTTTGAAACTCTGTGCCTTCCTCTATCCCTATAACTCTTATATTTGGTCTTTTGATGCTGTCCCATAATTCTTGGATGTTCTGTTCATGGTTTCTTACTATTTTCACTGTGTGATCAACTTTATTTCCCAGATTATATACTTTGTCTTCATTATCTGATGTTCTTTCTTCCAAGTGATCTAGTCTGTTGGTTATGTTTTCTATTCAGTTTTTTATTTGGTTTATTCTATCCTTCATTTCAAGGATTTCTGACTTTTTTTTTCAGAATCTATCTCTTTCTTGAAGTAATCTTTTTCTACCTGTATTTGCTCTCTTATCTCTTTGTTGGAGTGATCAATTTTTGTCTGTTTTTGTTTATTTAGGCCATTCTTTAAATTCACAGATCATTTTAATTATGGACCTTCTGAACTCCTTCTCTGACATTTCCTCAACTTTCCTGTCTATGGGTTCTGTTATTGTAGAATCCTGTTTTGTTTGGGGCACTTTCCTCCCTTCCTTTTTCATGTTGTCTATGTGTCTTCCTTTCTTGCAGTGTGGATCTTGTAGTACGCATGCAGATTATCTGTACCTCACCCTGATATTGGGCTTCCAGACCCTGCTGGTGTCTCTAAATGTATGTTACTACAACTAAAAGTGTTGGCAACAATAGTCAAGGTAACTTGAGAGATTAGTGGAGGTGCCCCAAGATGGAAGCAATGTCTTACAGAGATGGGTCTGAAAGGGTGGGCCTTACACTCTCTTTGTCATACCTGCTCTGAGTTGCAGCAGCTTGTAGGCCCTATCTGTTGTCAAAAAGGTGGGGAAGGCTATGGCAATGACTGCAGTGTCCCAAGATGAAGTGAGTTAGGCTTGGGATCCCAGGTGGGGAGGGCGAGAACTTGGACTTACACTGAGCTGGATCCTGCTCAGTGAGGGCAGATCTGGGAGGGGCCTGACTTCCGCAGTAGTCTGCTGGTTGGAAGGGGTATTCCTGTGCCAGAGGCTGGGCTCTGGCGGATGTCTGCTGGTAGCGGGATGGACCTGGGCCTCTTGTCAGAAAAATCTATCAAATTAACAGTATTAATTCACTAATTAAACAAATCATATGCTTAATTTAATAGGGGTAGAAAAAATATTAAATAATATTGAATTTCTTTTTTAAATATAATTTTCCACAAAATCAAGTAGAGAATCTTATTTATTAGTTGAAGGCCATTATGAGAAACTTTTAGCAAGCATCTTTTTAAAAGAAGAAACTTTAGATATATTTCAGATAAGAAAAGAAAGCTTATGTCACTACTACTAGTTAGCCTAATAATGGAGAACATAACCTATACAACAATAAAACAATAGTGAAGTATCAATATCAGGGGATATTTTCAAATAACAATAATTTATGGAATCTACCATTGTTTTCTATACTACTTTCTATATTATTTGATGCAGAACAGCAGGAGCAGTTCTGTATAAAAAAATCATCTTACAACATACACCAGTGTCCTTTTCACCAGTGATATATAAGTAGACTATATTCATCATTCAAAATATACCAATACCAACCCTAAGATATAAATAAATTAACATCTCTCTCAAAATATCTGAGTTAAGGTAGAGATAAAAGATGTTTTGCCAAGTCTGGTGGTGTGCACCTGTAATCCCAGTTAGTCAGGAGGTCGAGGTGGAAGGGTCATAAGTTTAAGGACAGCCTGAGCAACACAGTAACCCCTCATCTAAAGAAAAAAAAAAGGAGGAAGAAGAAGAAAGAAAGAGGAGCTAAACTATGTTCATGGATATAACAACTGACAATTTTCCATTTTATAAATGTCAAATTTTCCCAAATTAAATAAATAAAGAGTTCAGGAAATTCCAGTAAAATATTTTACAGTGAAACTTATAACATGAGATCTGAAATATATTTTGAGAAACAAAGTCCAAGGAAAAGGAAATATTTTCCCTACCTTATAATATTACAAAATCATAAGAAAAAGTGACATGCCACACACACAAACAGAACAATGGATAGATTGAGGAGCCATACACAGTCCCATGTAAAATAATATGCAAAATTGAGGTGATTTTTTTTCAGTTTGTCTGATAAACTTCTACTTTATGCCTATTGACTTTGTGAAATTACAAATAATATACTTTTGTACTCCCAAATCTCTCCCAGTTTGGGTTATAAGTTATATAATGTTCTTTGATATAACATTCATTGATATAACAGATTAGGAAAGAAATATTTTTTAGCTATAGTATTGGCATAACTGGCTTAATAAATGCAGAAAATGAAATTTGATAAATTTTTGAATGGATTAACATTCATTCATACATAAAATGTAATAATAATATAAATGTAAAGATAAATTATAAACTAATGAGAACACCTTGGTGACTTCTGGGTGGGAAATTATTTCTTGAACAGAATATAGAATATTAAAACTATAGTAGGAAAAATACATGGATCTGACTATGTAAAAATTAAGAATTTTTGTTCAATGAAGGGCACTGTAGATAAAAGGTAACAGATGGGTGACAGACTGGGAGAAGATAATTACAACATTTAAAACTGACAAGGGATTAATATCTAGAGTAATTAAGCAATTCCTGCAAATAAACAAGAGAAAGAGAGAAACTGGCAAAGAATCTGAACAGGCAATTCATGGGGGGTGGGGGAGAAAATCCAAATGACTTACA
Source organism: Marmota marmota marmota (assembly GCF_001458135.2). Lineage (NCBI taxonomy): Eukaryota > Metazoa > Chordata > Mammalia > Rodentia > Sciuridae > Marmota > Marmota marmota. The sequence goes on from NW_025999969.1 coordinate 5,161,343, forward strand.
TATCCACCAAGGGATCCCCAACATTTAAAGTAATCAGAGATATAAATTAAAACCACAATGAGACTCATTTTACACCCATAAGATTTGTAAAAACTAGAAAGTCAGATGGTACCATTGTTGGCACAGATGTGGGGAAATGAGAATCTTTGTGCCCTGCTGGGAGTGTAAGCTGGTGAGCCATTCTGGAGAACTGTCTGTGGGGAAGTTAAATATATATACACCCTGTGACCGAGAAACTCTTCTCCTAGGTCTATTCCCCAGGATTACCTACACGGGGCTGTATACACTATCAGGCATAGTCATTTGGGCAGAAACATTCAGAAAGAAACAGCATAGTAAAGCCAGAGTTGGCTGGCTGGATTCTCAGGTTTGTTTTCTTTGTTGCATCTTCTGGAAGAAGGAAGCAACCATCACCCATTCTACCACAGCCCTGTGGCAATGTCAAGGCTCAGATATACCTTGTCCCTGGCAATGTCCAAAATTTTCAGTACCTTGTTGTGAAACTATCCGGGAAGGTAAATATATGAGAGGGTATTAGACATTCAGTGGATTCCTAATGTTTAGGAAAGTGGCTGTTACCTCAGTGTGAAGACAATACCTAACCCAAAGGATAGAACGATAGAACATAGGCTTTAGTGACAATCACATGAAAGAAACTCATGGCATCGCTCAGAGATGTGGAGGCTGCAGAGAAATCTGGAGACCTCTTTGGTGCTTTCCCTTTGTGTAGTGAAAAGGATGCAATTTCACAAGATTTTTCAGTTGGAGAAAAACTGTTGTTTTGAACACTAAGTTATTAAGAGAGAATGCACAATTCAATTGTTTTGTTGTCATTTCCTGAAAGTCAGGGAAGTAGGTGAAGCTTATCCTGATCCAGATGGCTCCTCAGAAAGGAGATCACTCACTCTGTTATCTCCTTTACATTCCAGGTTTTTCTTTCTTTATTTTTTTTCCCTTGTACTTTTCAACAAACTACAAAATATTAGAGCTGGTATGGTATCAAAAGTTGAAGTTCACTAGTGCAGTGCTAGGTTGCTTTGGAATTTTCTTTACAAACAGCTGTTCCCTAATAAGTTCACCTCAAGAATCTACTGGAACCAGGCCATGAATCCACTACTTCAAGACACAGCATTCCATTCTCAAGAGAGCCAGGCAAGCTCTTCCCACTGGGGACTGTGACTTGAAATCTATCACCATGGCTCCTGGGGACCTACTCTCTCTATATGAAACTCAGGAACTGAAGAGCATGTTCCTTATTAATATTGTCTTCTTCTGGATGTTCTTACTGTGATGAAGAAAAGAAATGGATTTTAATGAAAATGAATTAATTTTCATGAAAATTAAATGCACTTTTCTCTCTCCCTAGAAATGAAAGAAATCAGTGAAAGATGTCACCCCTACTCCTCTCTCAATCCCTTTCCCCTGCCATCAGGAGCATCTCATGGATCAGCAAGTAAGCCTCTTCAGTCTTGGTTGCCCAAGTACCTGTCTTACTGACAATTTGATCACTGTTCCTGCTACTGGTGTCCCTTGTGGATGGTGCCCTGAGGGTTATACCAAGGACACTGTCTTCTCTTACTCTCAATATATTACCTGAGGCCTTGGATTCACTCCCTGTGGCAGCACAGTCTCCTGGCATCTCTCAGTGGGATCACAATGGCATTCTTCTCACTAGTAAGAGAACTGCTCTGTTGGCAGCTACAGCTGGTGCCACCCTGGTCCTGGTGCTAACCCTGCGGATGTCTTCTGAAATGGGGACAATCTTTTCTGCTACACTTGCACCTGGTATGATACACTGATCCCACAGTGTTAGGACCCCTGACTCCTAAAGCCTTAAAGAGACCTTGGGTAAAAACACCCCATTCAGGGAGTTTTCTTTCCTCATCATTTGGGCACCAGTCCCTGGGGACTGAATTGGGTGATGAGCCTACAAAGACACTGTGTAGTCCTCAGTATAATTCCCCCTCTCTACCTCTGGGGAAGCTTTTCAGGCATCTCTGCATAGGGTTTGGCAACTATTCCTTATTTCCTAGGAGGCTTCTAAGGCCTGTTTGGCCCTGGGCACTCCCTCCATGGGTCTTTTGTTCTTCCTGTGACTTGTCTCAATTATTGAACTGAGAGAGGTTGTAGCTTGAACCCACTGCCATTTTATCTGGATCACATCACAGCTCTAGATATGATTCACAGAATCGGGGAATAACTGAAGTGCAAGCCAGCCAGAGCAGTTTTGTGATGTAACTGGGCTCCTCTGCTCCCTCTCTCTTATCCTCTCCCACATCTTTCCTCTCTTCTCATTTATGTCCCCAGACACAGGATTTCACAAGATGGATTCTCATGTAGCACAGTCATTGCATTCCTTAGACCCACCTCCAAGCCCATGACAAGAAGTGAAAAGCTGCTGGAGTTATGCAGTTAACAGGGAAGCTAAGAATTTTAACCTTGAGACAAAAGTTCCTTCCTAGTTGCACGATTTGAGCCAATTGTTTAACCACTCTTAGCCTCAGTTTCCATATTTGTAACACAAGAATAGCAATATTAGCTACTTCCCAGGATTTGGGGAGGCTTAAACCAGTAATATGTAATGTAGTACCCAATGCGTGGGAGACACCATTGTTACCGATGAGGGGGAAAACTGAAAACACACAGGAGGCACGGACAAGGTGCTCACAGCTTCTGTTTCCATCTCCAAGTGGGGAGGTGGCAGCAGGTTTCCTATCTTACCCTTTTCCTGGGATATCATCAATTCTCTGCCCTGTTACCTGATGATGGGGCCCTCTGGTGGTAGAAGGGAGTATAGTTTCTTCTGGGCGCTCTTGGCTCAGGTTTTCAAACAAAGTGAAGTGTTGGTGCAAAACCCAGCAGACTGTGAAACTGTCCTGCACAGTGGGCTCAGCTTCACACACTGAGCCATCCCTATTGCTGCAGGTCTGTTTAATTCCTCAGGATGCTGAATGTCAAATATAAAACCAGACATAAAACCTAAGCATCTCTTACTAATTTTGATTCTGATATAAGAATTAACTTTCCTTCCTCCAACCTGGGCATTTTTCTGGGTTGTTGCCACCAACTTGAGAAGTTTGTTTCCGAACCAATAGGTGCTCCATAAACCGGTGTTGAAGTGAATTCAGCTTTCTGATGTTTAAATCCTTAAGAGGCCATACACATTGAAAAGTAAAAATCTCTTAATTTTTGTGAATTGAGAAAGTATCCTACATCATAAAATTCATATCAGAAAGTCAAAGGTGGACTTTCACCCATGATGAAAAGTTCAATGTATTTTTTTCAATGTGTGGGAGATACCATTGTTACCCATGATAAATTTTTCTATCAATTCTCCCTTTTGGCTATAGTTCTTTTTCTAGTATCTCAGTATGTGTGTTATCTCCTTTTGAGTCATTTAGTTCTGCTAGACATATAAAAAGTTTTAATTCTGAGGTAGATAAAAGTCTTGATACTATTTTCCATCTGTACAATGTTGCATAATTTATAGATAGCTTAGAAAACCTCATCTTGAAAACCTCACACCAACCCTATTTCATTATAGGTTTCCAATAAGTATCTTTTGAATGAAGGGAAAAGAGGAAGATGTTTTGTCTACAAATGAGCAAACAGAGTCCAGGAGCAATCATGTAAATTCTAGGCTAGCAGGTATCAGCGTTGATGCTCACATCCAGGACTTCTGACTGTTTATTCACCCTGTATGTCAGTTGCCTGGGGCATACTTCATAATCCCTAGTGAAAAAGAATTCAATGATGCTTGAAGAAAAGTGTGATACAAAACAGAAAATAGTCCCTTCAGGAATTTTGATAAAGTACCATATCACAACAGGTGATCTGCTAAGGCTGGGGGAAACTTATTTTACAGATGAAGAAACTAAGGTCCAGAGAGAGCTACATGTCTGAGCTGAATGGTGACTCATGAGCCAAGCTGGTGCTAAAACTCTGGTCTCAGCCCAAAGCTAAAGGAGATGGCTAAAACAAGCAGAGGAGGCCTGGTTCCTGTCACCACCTTTTTGACAACAGATAGGT
>NW_025999969.1:5166644-5174292 GCF_001458135.2 Marmota marmota marmota
TTCCTGTCACCATCCGATTTTTTTTTTTTTTTTTCCTACTGGGGATTGAACCCAGGTGCTAAGAGCCAAGTATATGATGCATGGCATTTTTGGTCCAAAGGTGACGCCAGCTAGCCATTGAGATGATATGATTATGTTAAGATTTGCATTCATATGGATATTGGACTCCTGCTGTTCACCTAGGCCGGCTACGGGACTCCTGGAGAGTTCCCATTGGTTGGGGAAGTACAGTAGGAGGGAGTTCCGGAGGAGGAGCTCTCTCTGCGGGTCCGGGAGGAGGCCACGTGGGTGGATCGAAAATCTTCCCGGGCGCCTACCGGACATTGGCGGCAGTTTCAAAAAATAATAAAGTTTGTTCCTGCTTGAGTGGCTCGTGATTTTGTGCCCAGCCAGACTGCGGCACCCAGGAGTACTTTAAAACTAAACCACATTCCCAGCATTTTTACATTTTAATTTTGAGGCAGGGTCTTGCTAAGTTGCTAAAATTGTCCTCAAATATGTGATCCTCCTGCCTTAGCCTCCCAAATTTCTGGAACTACAGACATGCACCACTGCCCCCAGCTCCTGTCATCATTTATAACCAGACGCTGACCTTGCTGTTCCCACCTACTGTTTATTCTCCAAATGTTTTTGTAAAGCAAAGGTGAATACTTTGACATTACGGATCTCTTTCATTGACTTCTTACATCACAATTACATGAGTCCTGTTCAGAAGAGGGAGAAAGATAAGGGAAAAAAAGAAAGAAAGAAAGCATAAGTATAGTGTATAAAGCTTAAACCCAAGCAAAGAACAAGGCCAATCTGAATCAGAAAATAATGACTTGAGCATAGGGCTTAATTGTATCTGAGATTTCTGAAAATAAAACCTTCGTTATGGGAACAATATAGAGGAAGTACTGACATGTGCAAGCTGACGGACAGTGAGAAATCCCTGAGACTGAGAATGAGGGTATCAGTTGTAGGGAGGCTTCTGACACTGACACTAACTTTCTTTGTGACCTTGTTCCAAAACATTTCTTACTGTTGGTTATTCTGCCTGTAAAAAAAAGGCAAGGTTGGACTAAATATCATTCAGACTCTTTATAAGATCTGGCTTTCTATGACATTAAATATTCTCTTTACTTTTCATATTTTCACCCCAGGTGGAAGAACAATTTGTTGACTTACTAAGAAGCAGACTGTCACCAAAGCCAAACTCTGCTGAATTTTGGGGTGACAGCTGCCTCCAGGGACTGGCTTATGTATATTGAGAATATGTTTTTCACCAGCTCAATTTAGGCACTGCAGTGGCACAGGAATCCCCTGATACCTACTCTTTCAAATTGAGGAAGGGCACTGTGACATTGACATTTCTGCCTGGGGCTACTGGTTGAATCACCCTTTGAAACCAGTAGCTGGGTTGTGATTCAAAGATGGCTACTGACTGGAGCCAAAGTTTCCACAAGGATGTCATTAAAAGAAGTGACTTTCATTTAGAGGAGAAAGCTGGATTTGTTGAAATGACGAGGTCTTTGAAAGATGAGTGCCATTTACAGCGTTTGAACTATACCCAGTAGTGGGACTTAGACAGGAACTTGCCTATTTTCATGTCTCATTTTTCTATCTAATGATCAGATATGAATATTTTAGTGGTATCTGTGTTTCCTATAGAAATGCAAGCATAGGATAGATATATAGAAAATATTTTATAAGTAAACAAATCAATAAATATTGACCTCTCAAATCAGTTCATCTCCTCAAGGAATTAATAGGGGAGGGAGAGGAAAGAGGGAGAGATGATGTGAACTTAAATGAATAAATACACAGTAGACTATAATCTGTGCTATAAGAAAGAGATAAGCCAAGTGTTACAGCAAATTCAGAGCTGCAGAGATTAGATGGGGCATCATGGACAAGAAGGAATTTGAGCTGAACCTTGAAGGACAGGTATGTTTTAATTATGTAATTATGGCAAAGAAGAAGAGGTTACCCAGGTGAAGAGAGTATGAGCAAAGATAGAGTGGAACTCTTTTGTTTAGAAGAGAGCAATGGTCTTAAGATGCAGGCAGTGGGGAAGAAATTTGGAAAAGCTAGTTGGTAAGACTGGGAAGAAACTTAAATGACAGAAGATTTGGATTTCTATAGGAATAGAGAGCCACTGAATGGTTTTGAGAAGGAGCATGATATGCTCAGAGCAATATAATAATGGTACAATATGAAAGGACTGTAGTGTTGTATTCTGTGTTAAAGTGTGATTGGCTTTTTGAGAGTAATGCTTATTCTGGGTGAAGAAAACTATCTCTTTCAGGTGATTGGAATATTTATTATTATTTTTGGAAAAAGACCAAATGAAACTCTGCTACCCTGGAAGATCTGATTTATCTATATAAGCAAAAAATATAATCATAGAGAGTTTATTTAACTGTGTAACTTCATTGGTTGAAGTCTATTTTTAATCAGTGCTTGTGTATTTTTTTTAAAGCATTATACTAAGAAAAACATCCTGAATGGTAAACATGATGTTTCAGTTTTAAGAACACCAAAGGACTGTCCCCCCAAATATTTTATTTTTAATACTAATGCAATCAAATTGCTAACCACATAGCACTCTATTGCAAGAATTGCGGTATATTTATCTATTCCAGACCTAATTTTCCATCTCATCTACATGGGAGAGTGACTTGTGTATTTGCTCTTCAACACTAGTGGAAAAGAAGGACTGTAAGTCTAAGAACATATTCTTCTAAATAATAAGATCAGGATTTATATATTTTGTGGTACAGTGTAACAGGAAAAGATGACAAATATTGGAAATTGATGTTTGGATTCAGTTTTGATTGTGTCACTTATTCAGCATTTGCTACAGTTTACTTGGACTCTCTAAATTTCAGTTTCTTAATCTCTAAAATGGGAAAATATTTGAACACTGCATGGAATAACTAGTATCTTTGTTATTGTTATTAAACATTTTCCTAGATTATATATCCAAACAATAAAACTCATTTTTGTTATAATTGAAACAATATAAAGTTCTTGCATTTAGTTGGATCCCAGCAACATGGACTGCAGTGGCAGGGGACAAGTTTGGGTTTGAGGATCTCTTGGTGAGCCTCGGCGTTTTTGCTGGATATGGTCTACATTCAATGGTCCAGTATCTTCACCAAACTCAGGCAAGGCATGGAGTCAGAAAGGGAAAGCTAAATCAGTGGGGAAAGGGAAGGGAATATCCAGCAGCTGGAAGGTACTGCCCTAAATTAAGAGAAAGGCAGAACCAGAGTGCAGGGCCTCAGTGAGGGGGAACAACTCCTGGAAATGAGATTGTCAAGAAAGATCTCAGTGGACTTTTGTGATCTTAGATAAAGCGGCATAGCATGGGGCCAAGAAGTTGGGGAAACTAAGAAAAAGTCCTGTTATGGCTTAGATCTTAAATATTTCCTAAAGGCCCATGTATTAAAGGTTAGGTCCCAGGCTGACATTATTGGGAACTTATGGAACTTTGAAAAGGTGACATAACCTTAAAGGGGATTGTGGGACACTGGTCCCTTCCTCTTTTCTCTTTTGTTTCCTGGTAATGAGAAATTTTGTTCCACTACATGCTCTCACCATGATGTGAGGACTTTCCCAAAAGCCATGAGGCCAAATGATCATCGACTGAAACCTCTAGAACTGTGAGCCAAAGCAAACCTTTTCTTATTATAAGTTGACTTCTTCAGGTATTTGTTATAATTATGGAAAACTGACTAAACCTCAATAAGTCTTGGTTGGAGGTCAGGGGTTCTTTTTATGCACACTGAATTTCTAGATCAATGACAGTAGAATTTAATTTCATGGCCCACTGGTTGGTAGAAAGAAGTTATTGCAGACCCCTTGTTTCTGTGAGATGCTGAGATACATCTATCCTGTGTAAACTCAATGAATGAAAAGGCAATTCATTAATTCAATAAATCTGATAATCAGATATGTTTTGTGGAACAGTTACAAGGATATTGGGATTAAATATGTGAGGCAGAGCTAATGTCATTTCTCTGGGAGGTATCTAAAAAAAATTCTTTTTTTTTCCTGATCTGAGTCATAGGGAACAGTTAATTACTGCAGGAATTCTTAAAGTCAAGAACCTGCAAGAAAATGCAGTTATAGGAAAAAGATTCTTTTGACAAATTAGGGGAAAATTAAAAGATTATGTAATAGAAACATCATAACAGGATTTTTAAGGCTTCCATAACAGATTTGCTGGTTTATTTTTTTTTTAAAGTTTTGGAATTAAAGATATTTTCCATTAGACCTCTCTTGTAGTGACATTTGCCCAGGGAAGACAGTTTTTATGTCTACTAGTCAACTCTGTCAACTGTTCTCCACCAAACCACCACCAAAACTGATATAAAATCACTTAGGTCTTCATTAAACACAGAAAGGAGGGGAGGGAAATAAGAGTGAAAAAAGCCCCTGTTGGAGGCAGAAAATGATCTTGGAATACAGGCAGCTTTACTTTTTTTCCTGAAAACAAAGGTATAGCTCTTTCTGTCAAGGCCAAGTCATACAGAAGGATACTAAAAAAATCGGATACCAAAGTGAGAGATTTAACATGTGTATTATCCCTCATCCATCTATCTAATTTTAAATATATATTTGACCTAACTAAATTATCTTTCAAATAAAATTGTGCCTGGGAGTTCGTTATATTGTTTCTTGGTACTAAATTAAAAGTTTAAAAATTAAGTGTACCCTTAAGTGTACCCAGAAAGTTCTCTTTCAATGCTACCAATTGGCTAGAGGAAGAGATCTCTCAGTGCTTAGTATATTTTTGCCTTCTTCTAGTTTAGCTCCCATTTTTTCTTCTTTGTAAAACCGTAATGCTCCCTGCTGAGGTCGGGGTCCCTTGTGAAATGGAGTCTTAGGGCCTTGTGTTCCAAGGAAGGGAAGTAGGGAGGTGTGACTCAGAAGAGGAGGCCCAGAGAGAGCACACTATCAAGACAGGGACTGGAGGGCAATTCAGGTTCATCTTCATAGGAGAGCCTTGGGGACTATTGATCGGCTCATAGAGAGGTTCCCCCTTGGGTGCGGAGGACCTAGAGCATTCATGCTCCTCACCCATCGCTCCCAAATTCCCCAGCAGGGGCAAGGGTGGGGATGGGAGGATGGGAAGAACCAGACAGGCTTATATTTTTCTGCAGGAAAACAGATTCTGACCATGTGAGGATGGTCCTTCCAATAGGGTTGGTGGGTGCTAGCTATGAGGAGTAAAATTCCCTCTGAAGCTGGTGTTCATGGAATTTGTAATGATATGCAAGTAGATATGAATGATATTTCTGATACCATCCAGGATTTGGCTCTAAGAACTCTCCCACTGCTCTGCTTTACCCTGGCCTTTCAGCCTCCTGCCTTTGTATGTGCTGTTTCTTCTGTTTGCAGTGGTGTTCCCCCCTCCCCCCACTTCCCTCTTGTGTGAGGACATACCTACTGTCACTTTTTCTTATTTATCCTAGACATCGCTACTGCCACTTTTAGTTTGTTCACTCATTTTTAGAGTACTTCAGGTCTACTCTCATTATAGTATTATCAGAGGTATTTTCCCATTTGTTCTCTTTCTTCCTCATCTGTATCTAACTCCTTTCAGGTAAAGCACCAGTCCCAAGAAACAGACACAGGCCTCAGTAAATCCTGAGTAAATGAATGAAAAGCATTTCCAGGCTCTCTCCCAGTTGAAGTAATCTCTTTCTCTCTGTCTCTCTGTCTCTCTCTCTCTCTCTCTCTCTCTCTCTCTCTGATTGCATCATTTCCCTTTGCCTCATAATTATTTATATATGTGCACTAATTCTCCTGCTTGTTTATAAGCTCCTTGAGGTCAAGAATCACATGGGATTCCCATGACAAGGCCTGTGTGGGTTTTGAACACGATAAGGTCACAGACGATGCTAATTGGAGTGCTTGAGACGATCTCTCACTGCTGACAGATGAACAGTTTGCATAAGTTGTCCTGCAGCAAGGCAGGTTTCCAGTTTTTCTTCTTGTTCACACCTATTCCTATGGGGCTATATGTCTCAGACTACTAATCAAAATGATGGCCAAACTTTGGAAAGCATCAATGCTATGTGAATATTGAAGATGATATATAATCCCCAGTGTCTGAGATTTTTTTTTCTTCTCTTCCAACTGCATGTTGAGGTTCTCCCCCCACCCCCTGGGATAATAATTTCTGAAGTGTAAGAATTAATCACTCTTGCTTCCCCCTTGAAGCATTACTAAATTAATGGCTTGACATCACATCTATCATGTTTTCTCTAAGCTCTCTAAGGCCCATTAGGATTGGGGAGTTGCTGGGAACATGGCATAGGCTGAGTAAGAAAATCTTCCTTGGGAATCAGTGAGTGAATCCAAAATGTTTCATACAGAGTGGCATTTGAGGCCCTGGGCTCATTCCCGTTTATGCTGCCAGTATATGATATATGTTTCAGTCATGAAATGCTTGCTTGCATTCACACTGGTACCCAGTCTCTTCAGGTCTAAATCATTAAAGAGGAAAATATCCCCTCTGGGCTGTAACATGAAAAAGAAGATTTTTGGATTGGAAATCATTTTGTAAACCTCTAGCAATTTTATTTTGTCTAGACACAAGGCAATAAAAAGAACAGAAATCATCAGAGATTATAATAAGAAGGCATGTACAAAAGGATGTGCTTTCTATAGAGCCATGATTGCTTTTTTTCTTTTACACAATCTGTGGCCTTGTTTTTCTAACCCCATCACCTCCTGCAAGTTCTTCAAACAGGCTGTTTCACTACTGGACCAGGATAGAAAGTGTTTACAGTCCTGAGCATGGTTGTGCATGCCTGTAATCTCAGAAACTTGGGAGACTGAGGCAGAATGATTAGAAGTTCAAGGCCAGCCTTGGCAACTTAATTTAGAAAGACCCTGTCTTAAAATAAATAAATAAATAAAAGTCTGGGGATGTAGCTCAATAGTGAACTTCTCCAGAGTTCAGTTCCCAATATCAAAAGAAAAAAAAAAAAAAGGTGTTAACAACTGTGGACAAACTTCTCACTGAAACACAAAATTAAATAAAATATCAAGAGAAAATGATCTGTTGATAGATAACAACAGGGCAGAATTTCCATTTCTGAAACACAATTCGTATTTTTACATGTATGTTAACATAAGAATATATGTATTTCAAGACTTTTTTCTGGACTTCTGCATTCTTCCTCTGCATTTTGTGTTACCCTATGTTTTGCATTCCTTGAAGCCATTCTTGACAAATTTGTCAATGAATTCCCTTCTGTGTGATTAAGGGGTGGAATGGGGACTTAGGGAATCTTTACACTGTAGTTTGGCCTCAACCTACAAAATAATCATCAGGTAGAAATTTAAAAAATTAGTTGGCTTTTATAAGATGTCACCAAACACTAAACCAGGCATCTTTTATATTTATAACTGCATCTAACCCTTTATGGGGCCCACTAAAAATATCATCAGGAGAAAAAAGTTTATTTGGGGTTCACAATTTCAGAGGTTCTGTCCATAGTAGGCCTACTTCAGATCTCTGGGCCAGAGATGAGGCAGAACATTATGGCAAATGGGAGTACTAGAGAAAAGCAGCTCAGAATACGGAAACCAGGAAGGGGAGAGAGAGAAAGAGAAGCTCAGAATACGGAAACCAGGAAGGGGGGGGGGG
>NW_025999969.1:5174313-5193309 GCF_001458135.2 Marmota marmota marmota
GGGGGGGGAGAGAGAGAGAGAGAGAGAGAGAGCGGTCCATTCACCAGGGACAAAATATAATTCCCAAAGGCATGCTCCCAGTTACCTACTTCCTCCAGCTATACCTTACCTGCCTATACTTACCACCCAGTTAATCCGTCAGTGGATTAGGCTACATCCTTCATAATTAAAAAAAAAAAATCCTCTTGCATTGTCTCACACTTGAGCTTTTGGGGGATACTTGAGAAAGTGGTAAGTTGTCTATGGAGATGATTTACCCAGGATGTGACTAACTTACAATAACTGTATTTAAATACACACTCAGTCTTTATCCCTGAAGATAAGGAACAGAAGGACAATTTTACTTACCCTGTTCAGGATGAATTGATGGAATGGGCCTCCAATATTTTAACTAGAAGGCATGCTAAGAAGCATTGAGAAAGTCCCAAATGCACAGAGATACATTTTCAAGCGTGATCTAGCAGATTCAGATTCAAAGAATATCCTTCAGACTATGTTCTTTTTAGAAACATCTCTAGTTTTGCATTTCTAAGTATGAGCACTGGGACTCCAATAATCAGTAGGGGTCCTAGGGCAGATAAGGACCATTTCTGGTGCCATCACTTATTAACTCTGTGATTTTGTTACCTAACATCCTCATATTTAAGTTTCCTAATGTCTAGAATATGGACAATAATATATCTCATTCACAGGATTGTTGTGAGGATTATGGGATAGTCCTGACTGTAATTTATAAGGAGGTCTCAATGACAGCACTTCTATGTACTAGCACAGTTCTGAGTTCTTGATACTGGCTCAGTTAAAGCCTTAGTAAAAAAAAAAATCTGTGAGATAGGTAATATTTTTATTTCAATTTTATGGATAAAGAAATTGAGGCACAGGGAGGTTAAAGAATTTGACATAGCCAGAGTTATGTAGCTGGGATTCAAACCTTGATGAGTTGGCTCCAGATGTCATATTCTTACACATTAGCTGTTACTGATATGGTGTCCTTAGAACAATATCTAAGTGCAAATGAAGACATTTTTATAAATTGCATGCAGAATAAATAATAATTTAAGCAATATTCACTGAAGAAGGGGAAACTGTTCCAGCTTTAGGAAGAGGAAGGTGTCAGAGGAATTAGTAGTCCAAGAAGGTTGGGTGAGCAACATGCTCCAGGTGAAGCATGTTTGGAGGATATCAGAAGTGTAATTTGTTAGGCTCTGAAGTAACACAGGAGATGGAGTTATAGAAGTACAAGGTCATAAAGAATCTTGTGATAAGAAGTATGGTAAGGAGTCAAATATTATACGACAGATTAAAGATCAATCAGGGAGAGGTGAGAGGGAGGAGAGGCTGAGTTACAATCACATTTGAACCTGTAGATCTTCCACTGTTTGAGGTTTTGCTTTTTAATTCTTTGTTACATAAAGTTAATGCTTGTATCTGTATGCTTGAAATAGCTTGACTTTCTATCATGTACAATATAAAGAATTTTTACAACTGTTCAGTTAAAAGAATACATTATTTTGGGTGTGAAAATTTGAAGGCATGATTTAGAGTAGTGGCGGTATAGACAAAATGGAAAAACTAGTGCAGATGAGGAATTAAAGGAGTACTGGGAAGGTATTTGGGGACATTATTTCTTCTACATTCTGTGCAATCTCGAAAACCATATGAATCAATGAGCTCTGCCTTATTTTTTTTATTGTTTCTTTTTAGTTATACATGACAGTAGAATCCATTTTGACATATTTGTAAAAGCATGTAATATAACACTTTCAGAATCCAGTACCTCTCCTTCTGCTTCCCTTTCCTCACCTCCTTCTCCCTTCCCTCTTTGATCTTTCTTCCATTTACCTATAATTATTTTTTAAAATTAATTTCTTGTGGATGTACCCAATGGTGAGATTCACTGTGGTATATTCCTATATGTACATAGGAATGCTATGTCAGATTCATCCCGCAGTCTTTCCTTTTCTCATCCCCCTTCCCTTCCCTTCAATCCCCTTTGTCTGCTCTATTGAGCTCTGTTTTCTTTTGGCTAAAAAATGGGTCCCTGGTAAATAAAGGCAAAGAAGCCCTTTCTTCTGGTAATTTGAGTCTTGACTGAGTGACCCAAGATGGAAAATCAAAAAGTTTCTGTTCATTCATTTCAAGGGTGAGGTTGATGAGGCTCTTAGGCTAATTTTGGGACTTCTAGTGAAGCCAGAATAAGAAAGGCAGTCAGTGTAGATAGGTAAATCCAGTCAGGTTGGATCTCAGAGGCCAATTTGAGTGAGTCTGGGAAGTTGGAGACTGTCCCCTGAGGGATCTTATCAAGAACCTGCCCCTGCTCCAACCTATTGCCAAGGTAACCTGTCCCAGGAATTTCCCCTCCCTACAGGGAGCTATAAGGTTGTTAAGGTATCCTTGGCTGCTCCACCCAGCCCTTCCCCCTTCAGCCCACCTGTTTCCCACCTTTTGGCCACCCCACTGAGCATTGCTGGACCTAATCACATATGCAGGAAGGAGAAAGATAAGGGGGAAAATACAGGAGAACAAAGGAAGCCTAGGACATATAAAGAGAAGAGAAGTCTATGTTACCCCTTTTAAAATAAACCCTGCTTCATATGTTTGCCTCGGCATGCTTCTCTAATGTTCAAACTTCAACATGTGGGAAAGCAGGACTAGTCACCAGTAACTGGCGGTATCACTAGGATCACCTATTCAACCTACTCCACTTCAAGTTTGTGGTTAGCCCTCTCATTAACATAAGATCTATTTTTATTTTAGTTAACGTGTTTTGATTATAGTTCATAATCTAATGGGTATTGAAATGCTCCAGGAAGTGAGATGTTACAAGTTATCAGTCACAAAATGTACAACTAGCTGAGTTGGGTGAAAGACAAAGAGAGCTTTCCACCCTTTTGAGATGTATGCAATACTTATCATGATGTTAGAGTCTACTGCTACTTCTTATGATCTTCAGCAAGGCTCTGTAAGAAAGAAAACAACTGAGGTTAAACCTGGCCCATTGGTGAAAAGAGAATAATATCTGGACAAGATTATATATATATATATATATATATATATATATATATATATATATATATATATATATATAAAATTTGATCAACTTTATTCCTCATCAACTTTCTTTTTCCTCTCCTTCTCCCTTTCCTCCATACTAATAGTCTCCCTTCTAGATTCATGATGTCCTTTTCTTCCTCCCTCTAGCTCCCACATATGAAAGAAAGCATGATATTTGTCTTTATGAATTTGACTTATTTCTTTTAACATGATCTTGAGTTTCATCCATTTTCCTGCAAATGAAATAATGTCAGTTTTATTTATGGTTTAATAAAGGAATATATTGTGTATATATATACCACATTTTCTTTATCCATCCATCTGTTGGTGGGCACCTAGAGTGATTCCATAACTTGGTTATTGTGAACTGCATTGTAATATAAATGGGAGTGCATGTATCTCTATAGTATTGCTGACTATAATCCTTTCAGATAAATACTGAAAAGTGGTTTAGTTGGATCATATCATGATTCTCTTTTTAGTTCTTTTTTTTAAAGAAACATTCATATTGATTTACCCTCCTATTAATAGTGTTTAAGAGTTCCCTTTTTGGGGCTGGGGTGGTGGCTCAGTGGTAGAGTGCTTGCCTAGCATGCATGAGGCACTGGGTTCGATCCTCGGCACCACATAAAAACAAACTAATGTATCCACCTAAAACTAAAGATACATACATAAATAAATATTTTAAAAAAGAATTCCTTTTTGCACACATCCTCATCAGCATTTATTATTATTTTTATTGATGATTACAATTCTGGTGGGAGATGGAGTCTCAATGTAATTTTAATTAGTATTTCCTTGCTGTTGCCCAGCTTTTAAAGCACTTTCTATTACTCCAGCAATGTTGGACCCTACCTCAATAAGACCAATAAGTCAATAAGCCTCTCTGTGCCCATAGGTCTGACTCCCTTCTACAGCTAGCAGCTCCTCTGTGGTCTACCATTTCAGGTAATGCCATCAGGGACAAGTGGAAGTCCCAGAAGTGTCACATAAACCAAACTGACAAATATAACACTGCACAGTCCCTGAGCATTAAACTATCACTAGGATCACAGTCCCAAATAGAAGAACAGGACTTATCAGCATGCTAAATCTAAACAGAGTAATAATAAAAAGATTAAAATAAGACATAGATTCTTTTAACATAATAGGTAAAACATCCAAGATTCAATAATATTTCACTTGTCATACCTAGAATTAATAAAATTACAACTTGAATAAGAAAAGATAATCAACTCATAATGACAATGAGTTGAATCAGATATTGGAATTATCTGTCAAGAATTTTGAAGAATCCACATAAAAATGATTCAACAATCAGTCACAAATTCTTTTGAAATAAATGAAAAAAATAGAACATCTCGACAAAGAAATAAATTAAAAAAAAAAAACCAAGTAGAAAATTCACATCTAAAAAGTAGAATATTAGACATTAGAGAATTTTTGGGTGGCCTTTATAGTAACAGGATGGTTACAGACAATAGAATTATTGGAGTTCCCAAGGGATAATAATGAAATTGAAATATTTGAAGAAATAACAGCTGAATAATACCCAAATTTGGCAAGAAACATGAACTTAAGACTCCAGAAGCTAATAAACTCCAAATGGGATAAAGGCTGTGGTGTAGTTTGGGCTTGACTTGGGTGCTCTTCCAAGAGTAACTTGTTGGAGATTTGGTCCTCAGGTGGTATTAAGAGGAGCTGAGATCTTTCAAAGGTAGAGCCTATGGGAAAGGATCTTTGTTTGTTTTGTCATTAGGACCACTGTCCTCAAAACAAAATAGAACAGTTATTCTGCAATGCTTGATTTCTTGCATGAGTGTTGTTATAAAAGGAGCAAGGCTGGCCCCTCTTTCTTCATTTGGATCATCACTTTCCTGTACACAATCCTGAAGTCTGCCATAGGACCTTCTGCCAGATCCTACACTATACCATTTTGACTTTTAATCTCAAAATTATTAGCTAAATAAACCCTTTTACTTTATTAGTAACCTGTCAGGCATTTCATTACAGTGATAAAAAGTCGATAATTATATCCCCCAAATTCACACCAAAAAAATCATCATAATTAAAGATAAAAAAACATTGTGTGTGTGTGTGTGTGTGTGTGTGTGTGTGTTTGTGTGTGTGTTGCAGTGCTGGGATCAGACCCAAGGCATGCTAGGCAAGGACTCTATCATAGATCTAAATCCCAGCTCAAAGAAGAATCTTGAAAGCAGCCAGAAAGAAATTGAATAGTACTTACAGGGGAACGCTAATTTGGATGATAATAGATTTCTCATCTATTAGATAATAGATTTCTCACCATGGAGGTCTGAGGGTTGAGGCAATGAATTTTTCAAGTGTTGAAAGAAAACTATTAAATGCATGTTTTCTAATTTGGTGAAAATAGACTTTAGTAATGAATAAGAATTTAGGATATTCTCTGATGAAGGAATGGTAAGATAATTTGTTGTTGAAAGAATTATTCTTAAATATTGGTTAAAGACTATTGTGGATAGAGAAAAAAATGATAACAAATAGTGGGGTATTAGGAAGAAAGAAGGAGAAACAGAAAGAACAGAAATGTAAATACACACAATGTTATTTGTTTCATGATTTTCCTAAATCATAATTCAGATGGTCAGAACAAAATGTTTTAAACTGTCTGACACTTAGAACTATGATATTTAAAAGTGGAGAAGATAAAAGGATCTAAGTGGAAGGGAGCTTTCCAAATTTCAAATGTTGATGCCAGTAGAAATTGATAAGCCAATATAGCTTTCATAATACTCTAAGAAAACACTCAAAAATGTATATGAAGAAATACTCTTAAACACACAATATGGAAATCAGAATGAAATAACAGGAAATGCTTGTGTAGCCCATAATGAGGCAAGAAAAGAGAAACAAAGGAACAAAACTGAGAGGAAGCTAATGGAAAACAAATAATAGGACACCAGGGTTAAGTACTATCCTATCAATAATTACCCTAAATGTAACTGGTCTTATTATACCAAAGGCAGAGATTGGCAGAATGGACAAAACAAAATGACGCAAGTATGTACAATTTATAAGAAATTCACTTCAAATTCAATGACTAAGGTGTATTAAAAATATGAGAATGGAAAAGATATACTATGTTAACATTAAGCAAAAATAAACAAAGTGGGTATATATTAATGTTTAGTAACATAGACTTTATAGCAAAAAAATTACTAGAGAAAAATTTTCATTACCTAATGACAAAAGAATTGATTTACTAAGAGAATATGATTATAAGTGTGTACACATGAAACAACAGATTCTCAAAATATATGAGCATACACAAATCAAAAACTGATAGAGATAGACAACAAATAGACAAGTAGACAATTATAGGTCAGTACTTCAACAATTCCTCTCAGCATCTGATAGAACTCATAAAACCAGAAAGTATTTATAAGATGTAAAATGCACAATCATAGTATCTAATTGACATATACAAGAACTTCCATACATCAGCAGGATAAACTTTTTTCAAGTGACTATGGAATATTCAACTAGATTTGCCATATTTTGGGATATAAACTATATCCTCCAGGACCAGCAGACTACTGCGGGAGCCGAGACCCATCCCAGAATGCCCACACCAACCCGCATGGGACTCAGGCTCACAGTATACCCAGGTCTGCCCCTTCACCAGCAGAGCACACACCCACCAGAGCCTAGCCTCTGGCCCAGGACCACCCCTTCTGACCAGCAGACTACCATGGGAGGTCAAGCTGGTGGCCCAAATCTACCCACACTGGCCTGTGTGGGGCCCAGGCTCACAATAAGGCGTGGGTCCATCCCTTCACTGGCAGCACTGCCAGAGCCCAGCCTCCAGCACAAGTTCACCTCTTCCGACCAGCGGACAACTGCAGGACTCCTGGCCTAGACTAAATCTGTCCATATCTACTTGTGCAGGACCCAAGTTCAGGGTAGGTCTGAATTCGTACCCCCACCCCCATCCCAGGAGCCTAAGCCTTAACACACTTCCAACTTGGAACACTGCAGTCATTGCCATAGCCTTCCCCACACAGGAGCCCCTACCTTTTTGAAAACAGACAGGGCCTACAAGCAGCTGCATCTCAGAGAAGGCATCACAAAGAGAATGTAAGGCCCACCCTTTCAGCCCCATCTCAAACATTATATCGATCTTGGGGCACCTCCACTATTATCTTGAGTTACCTCGATTATTGCTGCCACCACCTTTAGTTGCAGTAGCATACATTGAGGGACACCAGCAGGGTCTGGAAGCCCAACATCAAGGTGAGGTACAGACAATCTGCATGGTTACTACAAGATCCACACTGCAAGAAAGATAGACAACATGAAAAAGCAAGGGAGGAAAGTGTTCCAAACAAACCAGGATACTACAATAACAGAACTCATGGAGAGCAAAGTTGAGGAAATGTCAGAGAACGAGTTCAGAAGGTCCATAATTAAAATGATCTGTGAATTTAAAGAATGGTCTCAATGAGCAAATACAGACAAAAATTGATGACTCCAACAAAGAGATAAGAGAGCAAACACAGGTGGCAACAGACAAAGTATGCAATCTGGAAAATAAAGTTGATCACACAGTGAAGATAGTAAGAAACCATGAACAGAACATCCAAGAGTTATGGGACAGCATCAAAAAAAAAAAATATAAGAGTTATAGGAATAGAGGATGGCACAGAGTTTCAAACCAAAGGAATGCACAATCTCTTCAATGAGCTAATATAAGAAAATTTCCCAAGCATGAAGAATGAATTGGAAAACCAAATACAAGAAGTTTACAGGACACCAAATTTACAAAATTACAACAGATCTACACTAAGGCACATTATAATGAAAATGCCTAGCATACAGAATAAGGATAGAATCTTAAAAGCTGCAAGAGAGAGGAATCAGATCACATGTAGGGGGAATCTCAGCAGATTTTTCAACCCAGACCTTCAAAGTCAGGAGACCAAGGAACAACATATACCAAGCTCTGAAAGAAAATGGATGCCAACCAAGAATCTTATATCTAGCAAAATTAAGCTTTAGATTTGATGATGAAATAAAAACCTTCCATGATAAACAAAAGTTAAAAAAATTTACAACTAGAGAGCCTGCACTACAGAACATCCTCAACAAAATATTCCATAAAGAGGAAATGAAAAACAATGATGAAAATCAGCAGAGGGAGAGATTACACTACAGGAAAACCTAATCAGAGGAGAAACCAAGTCATGTTAAATACCAAAAATAAACAAAAATGACTGAGAATACAAATTATGTCTCAATAATAACCCTGAATGTTAATGGCCTAAACTCACCAATCAAAAGTCATAAACCAGCAGTTTAGATTAAAAAAAAAAATAGAAAAAAAAGACTAAACAATATGCTGCCTCCAAGAGACTCATCTCATAGGAAAAGACATCCATAGACTGAAGGTGAAGGGTTGGTAAAAATCATACCACTCTCATGGATTGTGGAAGGAACAGGGGTTTCCATTCTCATATCAAATAAAGTAGACTTCAAACTAAAGTCAGTCAAAAGGGATAAAGAAGGACACTTCATACTGCTCAAGGGAATTATGCACCAACAAGACTTAACAATTATAAATATATATGCCTCAAACAATGGAGCATCTACATTCATCAAAAAACTCTTCTCAAGTTTAAGAGTTAAATAGACCACAACACAATAATTTTGGGTGACTTCAACACACCTCTTTTATCACTGGATAGATCTTCCAAACAAAAGCTGAACAACAACAACAACAACAAAAACCAACTATAGAACTCAATAATACAATCAATAACTTAGAATTTTAACTGACATATATAGAATATTTCATCCTTTAATGAGAGAATACAGTTTCTTCTCAGCAGCACATGGATTGTTCTCTAAACTAGACCATATACTATGCCACAAAGCAACTCTTAGCAAATATAAAAAAGTAGAGATACTACCCTGCATTCTATCAGATCATAATAGAATGAAATTAAGAATCAATGATAAAATAAGAAATAAAAGCTACTCCAACTCCTGAAACTAAATAATATGCTATGGAATGAACAAGGGGTTACAGAAAACATCAAGGAAGAGATTAAAAAAAATTTAGAGGTAAATGAGAACACAGATACAATATATTGAAATCTCTGGGACACTATGGAAGCAGTTCTAAGAAGGAAGTTTATTGCATGGAGTTCATTCCTTGAAAGAAGAAAAAGTCAACAAATAAATGACTTAACATTACATGTTAAAGTCCTAGAAAAAAAAGAACAAATCTACATCAAAAGCAGCAGAAGATAGGAAATATTTAAAATCAGAGATGAAATCAATAAAATTAAAACAAAAGAAACAACTGAAAATATTGACAGAACATAAAGTTGGTTCTTTGAAAAAATAAATAAAATTGACAGCCCCTTAGCCATGTTAACAAAGAGAGAGAAAAGATTCATATTACTAACATACATGATGAAGACGGAAATATCATGACAGACACTATAGAAGTAAAGAAGATAATTAGATATTATTTTGGAAACTTGTACTCCAATAAAATAAAAAATATCAAAGGCATCGACAAATTTCTAGAGTCATATAATTTGCCTAAATTGAATCAGCATTATAAACACAATTTAAACAGATCAATTTCAAATGATGAAATAGAAGATACCATCAAAAAGTCTACCAACCAAGAAAAGCCCAGGACTGGATGGATACACAGCCAAGTTCTACAAGACCTTTAAAGACAAACTAATACCAATACTCTTCAATTTATTTCATAAAATAAAAAAAAAAAGAGGTAACACTTCCAAACTCATTCTATGAGGCCAATATCACCCTAATTCCAAAACCAGGCAAAGACACATCAAAAAAAGAAAACTTCAGACCAATATCTCTGATAAACATACATGCAAAAATTCTCAATAAAATTCTGGCAAATTGAATAAAAAAACATATCAAAAAGATCATGCACCATGATCAAGTGGGATTCAACCCAGCGATGTAAGGTTGGTTCAACATCAATAGTCTCAAATATAAGAATCATATGATTATCTTAGTAGACCCAGAAAAAGCATTTGACAAAATATAGCACCCCTTCATGTTCAAAATACTAGAAAAACTAGGGATAACAGGAACATATCTCAACATCCTAAAGGATATCTATGCTAAGCCCCAGGCCAACATCATTCTAAATGGAGAAAAATTGAAGGCATTCCCTCTAAAAACTGGAATAAGACAGGGATGCCCTCTTTCACCACTTCTATTTAACATAGTTCTTGAAACACTGGCCAGAGCAATCAGACAGATGAAAGAAATTAAAGGGATACACAAAGAAAAAAAACCCAAAAAACAAATTGGCACTATTTGATGATTATATGATTCTATACCTAGAAGACCCTAAAAGTTCCACCAGAAAACTTCTAAAACTAGTAAATGAATTCAGCAAAGAAACAGGATATAAAATCAACACACACAAATCAAAGGCATTTCAGTATATCAGTGAGAAATCCTCAGAAAAGAAAACTACTTCATTTATAATAGCTTAAAAAAAAACCTTGGGAAACAACTTAATGAAAGAGGTGAAAGATCTATATAATGAAGATTACAGAACCCTAAAGAAAAAAATCAAAGAAGACCTTAGAAGGTGGAAAGATCTACCTTGCTCTTGGATAAGCAGAATTAATATCAAAATGACATACTTCCAAAAGCACTATACAGATTTAATGCAATTCTGATCAAAATTCCAATGACATTCCTCATAGAAATAGAGAAAGCAGTCATGAAATTTATCTGAAAAAATGAGAGACCCAGAATAGTTAAAGCAATCCTTAGCAGGAAGAGTGAAGCAGGTGGCATCACTATACTAGACCTTAAACTATACTGCAGAGCAGTAGTGACAAAAACAGCATGGTATTGGCACCAAAACAGACAGGAAGACCAATGGTACAGGACAGAGGACACAGAGACTAACCCACAGAATTACAATTATCTTATATTAAACCAACGTGCCAAAAACATGCATTGGAGAAAACATAGCCTCTTCAACAAATAGCGCTGGCAAAACTGGAAATCCATATGCAAAAAAATGAAATTAAACTGCTCTCACCATGCACAAAACTCAATTGAAAATGGATCAAGGACTTAGGAATAAAACCAGAGACTTTGCGTCTAATAGAAGAAAAAGTAGGTCTTCATCTCCATCATGTGGGATTAGGCCTCAAATTCCTTAATAAGACTCCTATGGCACAAGAATTAACATCAAAAATTAATAAATGGGATGGACTCAAACTAAATGTTTCTTCTCAGAAAAAGAAACAATCAGTGAAGTGAATACAGAGCCTACATCTTGGGAGCAAATCTTTACCCCTCACACTTCAGATAGAGCACTACTCTCTAGGGTATATAAAGAACTGAAAAAGTTAAACACATGCACACACACACACACACACACACTCACAAAACCCCACCAAACCCCAAAAACCCAATCATTAAATGGGCCAAGGACCTGAACAGACACTTTTCAGAAGATGATATACAATCAATCAACAAACATATGAAAAATGTTCATCATCGCTAGCAATTAGAGAAATGCAAATCAAAACCACTCTAAGATTTCATCTCACTTCAGTCAGAATGGCAGCTATTATGAAGACAAACAACAATAAGTGTTGATGAGAATGTGGGGAAGAAGGTACACTCATACACTGCTGGTGGGATTGCAAATTGGTGCACCCAATATGGAAAGCACTATGGAGATTTCTTGGAAAATTGGGAATGGAACCACCATTTGACCCAGCTATCCCTCTCCTCAGTCTATACCAAAAGGACTTAAAAACAGCATACTACAGGGACACAGCCACATCAATGTTTATAGCAGCACAATTCCCAATAGCTAAACTCTGGAATCAACCTAGATGAATGTATAAAAAAATGTGGCATATATACACAATGGAATATTACTCAGCAATAAAAGAGAGTAAAATCATTGCATTTTCAGGTAAATGGATGAAGTTAAAGAAGATAATGTTAAGTGAAGTTAATCAATCCCCCCAAAAACAAATGTCAAATGTTTTCTTTGATATAAGGAGGCTGATTCATAATGGGATATGGAGAGGGAGCATGGGAGGAATAGACGAACTCTACACAGGGCAGAGGGGTTGGAGGGGAAGAGAGGGGACATGGGGTTAGAAATGATGGTGGAACATGATGATCATTATTATCCAAAATACATGTATGAAGACACAAATTGGTGTGAACATACTTTTTATACAACCAGAGATATGAAATATTGTGTTCTATATGTATAATAAAAATCGTAATGCATACCACTGTCATATATAAATAAAAAAAAATCAGATTCTCCAAATTGTAAGAATGAAAATCATCTAAAGTGTGTTCACTAACCACATGGAATCAAACTAAAAACAGGTAGAAAATAGTCAACAAGAAAATCTCTAAACATGTGAATTAATTAACAAACTTCTAAATACTTCATTTGTCAGAAATTTTGAAGAAAATTTAAAATGCAAAGAAACAAATTAAATTGAAATCACACACACACAATGTATATATAGCAGTAATGTGAGGCAAATTTGTGGCATTAAATGCTTGCTTTAGAAAGAAGGTGTGTTTAGGAGTCCCCAGGACGACACCTCATTTGGTGACTCATTAGAAGAGACCATAGAACTTGTAAGTTATATACTTATGGTTATGGATCACTATAGTAAAAAGTCACCTGGCAAAATAAAGTGAAAGTTTAATAGAGCAAAATATGGAGGAAACCAGGCACAGGAATCTTCTCTTAGCAGAGTTGTGCAGGATACATAGTGAATTGTGGCAGCATACATGAAGTGTTGCCTACTGGGGAATCTTGCCTATGCCTTGGAGTCTCAGGTTTTTATTGTGAATCAGTCACAAAGACCTATAGTGTCTGTATAACACTGAAACTCCAAGGCCCCAGGAAAAGACAGTTGTTTATCATACATTTCATTGTTTGCACGAAGTATATAGGTAAACAGGTACAATAAGTTTTAAGATTTCAAGTGTTCAAAACATTCCTAGCAGTTGGAACAGTCCAAACTCTTAATTTCCCAGAGTTGGTGAAGGCTGTATCACAAAACAGGGCTTTATAGAGTGTGTAAAGTTTAAGCAGTTCAGGGGTGTTGAGCTAACTCTTTTTAGCACATAAGGGAAATATTTCAAACCAGCAATCTGAATTTCTTATTTCAAGATATTAGAAGAAAAGAGTAAAATCAACACAAAGATGACAGGAGGAAGGAAACAGAAACCAAGCAGAAATCAATGAAATTTAAAATAAGAAATGAGGACTGGAGGAAACTCCAAGTGCTAGAACACTTGCCTAGTATGCACAATGTACTGGATTTAATCCACAGCACCATAAAATATGAAAACAACAAAGTAAAATAGGAAAAGATAGACAAAGTCAATAAAACCAAAAGCAAATCCCTAGAAATTCTGATGAAAATAAAAAGAGATTAGACATAAATCACTAATATTAGAAATAAAATAACAGATATCATGGCAGATCTACAATCATTAAAATGCAAACAAGGGAATAACATGAAAAACTTTAGCTCACAAGTTCAACAACTGAAAACAAATAGACAAATTCCTAAGCATTCAGACAATACCAAAATTCAATGAAAATGAAATAAGACTCCGAATAGCCATGGAATCATTTAAAATGAATTTATAGTTAAAAAACTAGTGATAAAGAAATATTGAAAAGAGGACAGTTTTGTTGTAGAATAATGCCAAATATTTAGAAAGAATTAACAGCAATTTTATGCATCTTTTCCTGAGAAAAGAGAAGAAGAAACACTTTCTATGTTACTTTATGAGGTTAGTATTACTCTGATATCAAAATCAAAGGACGGGCACACACGCAAAAAAGAAAGAGTAATGAAAATAAAACTATAGAATGGTATCTTTCATAATTTTAGACATAAAAATTCTCAGCAAAATATTAACAAACTCTATCTACATATCTATCATCTATCAGCTAGCTATATATTTTTTTACTATGACCAAGTGGAAATTATTTCATGTAAGAAACTTGGATTTAACACTTGAAAAGCAATCATATCATAAAGGCAAATTGAAAGATATGTTAATTGGTGCAGAAAGAAAAATACTCCATACTTCCAAACATTTATTATGATAAAACTGCCACTATTTGAAGATGACATGATATGTACATAGGAAATCCTAACAGATCTAAAGAACAGAGCACAAAAGGAAGAAAGAAAAAGAAAGAAAGCAAATTCCTAGAATTTTAATAAGTGGGGAGGAAGGAGATATAAATTTGGAGAAGCATAAGGAATTTTTGAACAGTTTCACTGCAAGGTTACTGGATGTAAGATTAAAACACAAAAATAAATTATATATCTCTATATTGAAAATTAATATTAAATGGATTCAAAATGAAATATTATTTAAGATCACTCTAAAGTATACATTTAACAAAATAGGTACAGAATATATATGCTTAAAATCACAAAATGATGATGTAACAAATTAAATAATATTTAAATAAATAGAAAGATGTACCAGGTTCAAGGATTAGATGACCCATACTGAAGATGTCAAGTCTTCCCTAATTGATTTAAGTTTTAATGTAATATCTATTAATACCCCCCAAATATATTTTATATATGTAGAGAAGGTTATTTAAAATTTTTTTGAAAATCATAGCCCCTAAACTAGCCCAAACAATTTGAAGAGGAAGAAGATAGTGAGATAATCATTCTATCAAATTTAAGACACATTTATAGTTCCAATAGTCAAAATACACTGTAGTATTGGTGGTGGGATAAACTCATAGATCAATAAAATAGAATAGAGAAACCTGGATATAGACCCACACAACTGACTTTTTAAGAGCAAGTTTATGTCCACAACAAAATTGAGCAGAAAGTAGGGAACATTGCCACATACCTTTTCCCCCACTTATATATGTAGCTCCCCCCACTGTCATCATCCCAAACCAGTGAGGTAATTTGTTTTAATCAGTGTAATCAATTAATCAATTTAAACAACTGACACATTGTTATCACCTTTAGTGCATAGTTTACATTAGGGCTTAATCTTGGAATTCCACATTCTATGTGTTTCTACAGATGTATGACATGTATCTACCATTATAGCACATACTAGATAGTATCCTGCACTAAAAATCCTCTGTGCTCTTCCAGTTTATCCCTCTTCCTTCTTCACTCCTGGAAGCCACTGATGTTTTTAATGTTTCCATACTTCTAACATTTTCAACATTGTCATAAATTTGGAATCATTCTATATAGCCTTTCAGTATTGTCTTCTTTTACTTGGCAAAAGGATTTTAATTTTTCCATGAATTGATAGTTCATTGCTTGGTAACACCATATGATAGATAGTCAATTGTATAGAAGCAGCACACTTATTTATCCATTCACTTATTGAAGAATATCTTCATTGCTTCTAAATTTTGGCAATTATAAACATTTCTATTTTTAGGTGTTTGTGTAGATATGTTTTCTTCTCATTTGGTTAAATACCAAGGAGGCTGGTGTATCTGATGGTAAGAGTATATTTAGTTTTGTAAAAATGTGTCAATCTGTCTTCCAAAGTGGCAGATAGGTTAATTTAGTGAAAGTTCAAAGTCTGTGTCTATTCCACTCTCCCACTGTTTTCTGCATGTGAATGTCCAGTTTTTCAAGCAATGCTCATTGAAAAGACTGCATTTTCTTGATTGCATTGCCTTTACTTTATTATTTTTTTCCAAGATTGATTGACTATATTTGAGTTTTTTTTTTCCCTCTTGGCTTTCTGTCCTTTTCTATTAATCAATTTGTGTATTGGCTGTTCTGGGTCTTTCGTTTCTCCATATAGCTTTAGAAGAATTCACTGATCATCACAAAGTAACCTACTGGAATTTTAATTGGGATTGCATTGAATCTATAGTTCAAGATGAGAAGAAAACAAATCTTGAAAGTATTGAATCTTCCTATCCATGAACATGGAATTTCTCTCCATTTATTACTTTTTCTTTGATTTCTTTTATCTGCATTTTATAGTTTTTTTTATATATGTTATATGTATTTTATTAGACTTATACTAAAGTATTGCATTTTTTGAGATACTCATGGAACTGTGTGTTTTATTTTCAAATTCTATTTGTTCACTGATGGTATATAGAAGAGCAAATGGTTTTATATATTTGTGTCCTATAATCCTGCTAAAATTGTCTATCTTGAGAATTTTTTTTATTATTTTCTACATGAATATGACAGAATCTTCCTTTCATGTCTGTATAATTTTAATTCATTTTCTTGACTTATTGAATTAGTTCTGACATCTAATACAATATTGAAAATCAGGGGTGAGAGGCAGCATTTTTTTAGGTCTTGTTTGGAAGGTTATGAGTAGAGGAAAGGCCTGATTTCTTACATTAAGTATGATATTAACTATGATTTTTAAGATGTTCTTTATGAAGTTGAGGAAGTTCTCCTTTATTCCTATTTCATTAAGAGTTTTTGTCACAATTATCCACTGGATTTTGTCACATGCTTTTTCTATTTCTATTGATAGGATCATATGATTTTTCTTTAGTTTTTTTGATGTAATGGATAATGTTAAATTTTTTGAATATTAAATTTGTCTTGCATATCTGGAATAAGTCCAACTTGGTCACGGTGTATAAAATGTTTTAATGTGTTACTGAATGGAATTTGCTATTATTTATTCAGTGTTTTTGCATTTATGTTCATGACTGATATTGGTTTGGAGTTACCTTTAATTGTAACAAATTCATCTAGCTTATGTTGGCCTCATAGAATCAGTGAAGAAATATTCTCTTTGCTTTTATCTTTTAGAAGAGACTATAGGAAATCAATAGAATTTCTTCCTTAAGTAGTTGATAGCAGTTACCAGTGAAGCTATCTGGGCTTGGTACTTTGTGTTTTGAAAGGCTATTAATTATTTATTCATAACATCCTGGTTATGGTATTGAACCATTGTTTTGTAAGATCTTACCATTGTGGGAAACTGGATAAATGGTGCAGGGTCTCTTTATTTTTACTTTTTATTTAGATAGATAGAGGCCTATTCAGATTGTGTTTTCTCTGTGTGAGTATTGACAGATTATGTCTTTCAAGAAATTGGTCCATGTTATCTATGAAATGTGCAGCATTTCAGATTCCTTTTATTTATCCTTCCAATGTCCATGGCATGTGTGATGATGCTCTCTCTTTACTTCCTGATATTAATAATTTGTATCATGTCTCTTCCACTCTCTTTTCTTAGCCTCACTAGAGGCATATTGTTATGGTTGAACATGAGGTGTCTCCCCACATTCCTGTTAATGCCGGAATATTTATAGGTAAAGTGATTGGCTTATGAGGGATGTAACCTAATCAGTCCATCCTAGTTTGAATGGAATGACTGGGTGGTAACTGTGGAAAGGAGGGACATGGCTGGAGGAAGTGTGTCATGAGGGTGTGTGCCCTGGGAGGCTTGTTTTTCCTTCAGCCTCTTCCTTTCGCTGTTTCCTGGCTGCCACAGGGAAGCAGCTTCCTTCTGCTGGGTGCTTCCCCAGTGATGACGTGCTGCCTCACCTGGCGCCAAAAGCAATGGAGTCAGCCATCTATGAACTAAGAACTCTGAAACTGTGAGTCCCAAAGAAATGTTTCCTCCTCTAAGTTGTTCCTGTCAGATATTTTGTACACTGATGCAAAAGCTCACTAATCAATCGATTTATTGATTTCTTCCAAGAACTACCTTTCAGTTTTGCTGATTATCTCTGTTTCTAGTTTTCAACTCCAGGTATTTCTGTTCATATGGTTTTTCTTCTGCTTACTTTGCATTTAAGTTGCTTTATTTTTTAAGTTTCCTAAGATGGAAGTTAAATTATTTCTTCTTTTTCTAACATGTACCTTCAATGCTATAAATTTGTCTCTAAGCACTGATTTTGCTATTTCCACAGATTTTCATAAGTTATGCCCAATTGATTTCTGACAAAGGTGTAAAAGTAATTCAATGATAGAATTAAAACATTTTCAATGTGAGAATTGGAAATCTGTAGGAAAAATTTGAATTCTGTTCTCTTTGAACTTCTACAAAAATTAAGTCAAAACAGATCACAGACCTAAGTGTAAAATATAAGATTATAATACTTTTAGGGAAAAAGTAGAAGGAAAATCTTCAGATCAGAGTTAGACAAAAAAATCTTAAAATTAATACCAAAAGTATTAACCATAAAAAGAAAAAATGACATAATAATCTTCATGAAAAATGAAAAGTTTTGATCTGTGAAAGACCCTGTTAAAAGGATGAAAAACAAGCTACAGACCAGGAGAAAGCATTTACAAACCACATATTGGATATAGAACTAGTATGCAGAATTTTCAAAACTTAAGAATAATCAACAAATATTAAAAATGGGCAAAAGATATGAACAGATGCTTCATCAAAGAGGATGTATAAATCACATAAAAAGATGTTCATCATCATTTCCATTCAGAAAATTAAAATCATACTATGATACCAATATAACCCTATCAAAACTGGCTAAAATAAAAAAGTGGGGAAAATACTAAATACTGGAGGATATGAAGAAATTGGATCATGCATACATTGCTGGTGGGAAATGCAATTTTTTTTTTAATTTTTTATTGTTGGCTGTTCAAAACATTACATAGTTCTTGATATATCATATTTCACACTTTGATTCAAGTGGATTATGAGCTCCCATTTTTACCCCATATACAGATTGCAGAATCACATCAGTTACACATCCATTGATTTACATATTGCCATACTAGTGTCTGTTGTGTTCTGCTGCCTTTCCTATCCTCTACTATCCCCCCTCCCCTCCCCTCCCCTCTTCTCTCTCTGCCCCCTCTACTGGCATTCATTTGTCCCCCTTGTATTATTTTTCCCTTTCCCCTCACTTCCTCTTGT
>NW_025999969.1:5197313-5210900 GCF_001458135.2 Marmota marmota marmota
GGGGCGGCTCTACCCTTCCTCAGGCCACTGGGCCTGTTCTGTCTGTCGGTTGCAGGTCTGGCCTGTTCTGTTGGTGGTCACAGTTCCGTCTACCTTGCAGGCGCAGGGGGAGGGGGCGTCTCTGCCTCTCAGCAGGCCTCTGCTCCTCTTCTGCAGGTGGGTCGCAGGCCCGCCTACCTTGCAGGAGTGATTGGAAGCTCTGCCTCTCCGCGGGCCACTGGGCCTTTTCTGTCGGTGGTCACAGTTCCGACTACCTGGCAGGCGCGGGGGGTGGGGGGCGGCTCTGCCCCTCAGCAGGCCGCTGGGCCTGCTCTGTGGGTGGTCACAGTTCCGTCTACCTTGCTGGCGCAGGGGGAGTGGGCGGCTCTGCCTCTCAGCAGGCCGCTGCTCCTCTTCTGCCGGTGGGTCAGTGGGTCGCAGGCCCGCCTACCTTGCAGGAGTGATTGGAAGCTCTCCAGGAGTGATTGGAAGCTCTCGCAAAATTTTATAGCTACTTTTGAAAACAAATTGAGACCTTCTTAAAAACAAAATGTGCAACTACCATTTGATCTAGTAATTGCATTCCTGAGCGTTTATCTAGAGAACTGTTCATTCAAAAACCTGTAGCTGAATGTTTACAAATGCTTTATTCAAAATGGCCCAAATGCAAAACAACTCAGACTTCACTCAATGAGTTAAGGGTCAAACAAATTGGATCAAACCTGCTCAGCTATAAAATGGACCAAACTTTCCATACATGCAACAGTCTAGATAAATCTTCAGATAATTATGCTTAGTGAAGAAATAAGAGCCAATCCCACAAGTTAACAAATTGTATGATTCCACTTAAATACTTTTCTTGAAATAACATAATTATAGAAATGAAGAACAGATCACAGATTGCGGGGGGTTAAGGAGAAAATGGGCTAGAGGACAGTGACTATAGTTTGAAGGGGACTATAACAGATCATTTTAATGATGGAAATATTCTGTATTTTGACTACATCAATGTCAGTCAACATCCTGGTTATGATATTGTATCATTGTTTTGTAAGATCTTACCATTGTGGGAAACTGGGTAAATGATACAGGGTCTCTTTATTTTTACCTTATTACATATGTAGGTAGAGTGATCAAAAACAAAATGCTTAACTTAAAAGTAAACAAACAGGAAATTGTCATATGCCCCAGCAATTGCACTCTTGGACATTTATTCCAGAGAAATGAAAATGTATAATCCCTTGAAATTTGCATACAAATTGAGAGAAGCTTTCTTTATGATATCCCCAATATAGAAATAGCTTAGATGTTCTTCAGCAGGTGGTTAAACAAACTGAGGACCATATAAAACATGGACTATTACTCAGCAATAAAAAGGAATAAACACCAAGGGACACATACAATAACATTAAAGTGTCTCCAAGGAATCATTGAGAAAATAATTTCAAAAGGTTATATACTGAGTTTATATGACATTTATGAAATGACAAAATTTCAGGAATAGAGGAAAAATCAATGGTTTCTAGGAAATGAGGATGGATAAAGCATAGTCAGGAGGGAGGTGTGTGTCATAAAAAATACACACAAAGGCATGCTTTGGTGATATAATCATTGAGTATATTGTCTGTGGTGGTGAATACATGAAACTATACACATGATAAATTGAAGAGAATTGAACACACACACACATGCACAAAATGAATACATGCAAAAATAAGTACAAGTAAAATTGTATTTAATTAATTATGGAAATTTGATTAAGCTCGGTAGATAATATCAATGTAAATATTCTGGTTAAGATAGCATGCTATAGTGTTTTGAAATGTTATCACTGGGAAAACTGGGCAAAGCGTCTTAGGGATATATTTGCATTATTTCTTACAATTTCATGTGAATCTAAAATAATCTCAATAAAAATTTAAACCAGAGTAACAGAGTAAAAGATTAAAAATAGGATAATAACAGTTTTGCTAAGAAAGTTCTTTGCACTTGTAGCTTGAAATCTAAGATTGTTGAGTACCCAAGAGTTATATATTTTTGAAAAGCAGATATTTCCCTCATTCTAAAGCTAGTGTAATCAAAGGCAGAGACCCAAGAGCAGCAGGTGATTGAATTAGGGCTTGGGAAAGTTTGAATCCCTAGAGGCCTATTGTTTCAAATTGTCCTTTGGTCAAGACATTGGCCACAAAGCTAAGAGTTAAGGAGATGAAGAAAGGTCACTTGCTAGATGGCAGAAATGCCCAGGTCAATTCTAGTTCCCAATATATTGATCTGACAAAACTCTGGCTTTGTTATTTGCCTTAGGAATTGTCTGAAAGCAAAGAGGCTAAAAGCCAAAACAAATAAACAAACAAACAAATAGCTTTATAGGAAGCTTAGTGGAGGGTACCACATCAGGTAACCAAAGAAAAGATTTCCATCACAAGGTCAGAAAATTCTAAATTAATTCTGTTCATTTTCCCTTTTCCCCCTTTTCCAAATGAAAACTGAAAGTTAAGTCAGGACACTTAAATGAGCCAATAAATTTCCTTTTTGCTTGAAACAACTTTTGGAATGAAAGAGATCCTTAACAGATACATTGTGCATCCACTTTTTTCTTGACAGTATTTATTATATAAATGCACAACTGTAGTATACTAATGCAGAGGCACTTACCCACATGGACACACAGATGCCCATACACTTGCAGGAAGACATGAACTTACATCTGTAAGCATCAGCATGCATCTGTATGCACATACATACACTACTGAAGGAGACAAGCACACAGGTACAGAAAGTGTCATTCACAATAGCACACAAGTGTGCATACAGAGTAATCTCTTCAGTAAAAATGTTATTATGAGTCATCCTCTGCCTGACACCTCTGGGCATGTAATAATAGCCTGAGAGTATTCAAAGGTAGAGACGATGCACTTATTGTAATAAATTAATGAACAGAGTTATATATTTTTTGAGCTCCAGAAGATGAAGTGGTATTATAAATAATGAAGGTTTCTAAGGTTCTGAATCTACTAATTAGCCTGTGTGTTAAATCCAAAGCTGTTTTGGTTCCCACAAACACAATCAGGGACTAACTCTCTATAAAGGAGTCTCCATGGAGCTGGATTTGGGCAGATGGCAGACTGTAGATCCTGGTTATCATGTCTCTCCTCCTTGGCTCATTGGCATATGCCTGGATGATGAAGTTAAGTCTAAGTTAGTTGAGTTGTGATGAGGAAATGTGAAATGTTGACCCTACCAGGCAGACTGAATAGGGATGAAGGTGGGAAAAGAGGGACATTTAACATTCTGACTGCACTTGATTCTAAAATGTTATGAAGAAAGAGGCATAATAAATGGACCCATCACTTAAGCCTTCCATACTTTCATCAATGTCTTGAGGAATTTAACACTGATACAACACAGATCCTATTCCAGAGTGATCAATTGCTCTAACTGACTCACTTCAGGACCCAAATCAAGCCACGAATTGCATTTAGCTGTCATGTCTCTTTATTATCCTTTAATACTCATCTGTTCTTTGTTTCTCATGTCATTAATAATTTTGAAAAATAAAACCCAGCCTTTTTTAATTTTATTTTTTCTTTATTTCCTTTTTTTTTTTTCGTTTCTTGTGTCGAGGGCTGACTTTCAATAGATCCTAGCGAGGGAGAAACCTCGACCCAAAAGCAGGTAGTCCATGAATGGTTTAGCGTCAGGTTCCCCAGGAACGTGCATTACGTGACGGGAAACCCAGCCGTTTTAAATATTGATTATCAGTGAGTGTTTTTCTGAGGTTTCCTTGTGATAAAAATGCAGATTTTTCCTTTCTGGTTTATGTACTCCATAAATGAAAAGGCATCTTTCTTGGGGTAGCACATCCAAAGGCTCATGATGCCTGTTGACCCTTCATTAGTAATATTTGCTTTGATCACGTGGCTGCAAGCATTTAGTTTCCCAATTTCTTTCTTTTTTATATGTTAAATCATTTGTAATGCTGTACTTTAGATTTTGCATCTTGTCCCTCACAAAACCCCTCCCTCCACCTAAGTTCCATTGTTGTTTGTTGCTTTCAGCCATCAACCTACCTATCTGTAGTTTCTATTAGTTGGAGTCTCATGTTTAATTGGTTGTAATCCACAACTTTTTAAAAATTAATTTGGATACTCAAATGGGTCCAGATCTTAAAATGGGCACCCTTTTCAGCATGTTTCTCTGTATTTTCTCTGTATTGTTAATGCTTCCAAGTCTCAAAAGGCATTTTTTTTTCCCTCTCTGGCATAAGATCCCTGCTCTAGTTCTCAAATTAGCTATTTTTTGAAAGGAGTACTGGTGTCTTTATTGGGAATAGTATTTAAAACTGAGATCTGAGAAATAGGCATATTCATTGCTATAGGAGTGTCATTATTTTATAATCTTTCAGTGGACAGACCTAGGAAATGGATATCTATTTGGAATCATATGAGTTTATACCGGATCTTCCAATTGCATTGCAGCCTTATGGTTTTTTCCTTGCCTCCCTGCTATTCTGCATTTGTATTTCTTCTTCCAAGAAGAGCCCTGGCTTCCAACATATTTATATATTATTCTTTTCTTCAGTCCAATAACCCATATTCACACACACACACACACACACACACACAATTCCTTGAGTATTATCACACTCAAAACACTATGAAAACAAAACAATAAGTATTTAAGATGCTATTGCAGCTCTTACCTTTCTCGTTGGATGGAAAGTATATAAACAAAGGACAGAACTGTTACTTGAATAGTGCTCCCCACCTCTCAGTTACAGTGGTTATGTTTTCCAGAAGAGGCAGGTTTATTTGCAGTTGTTTTTGTTTGGTTTTGGTTTTCGTATTTCTGTTCTCATTTTCCTGATTTAATTTTATGTTCTGAATATTTAGATCATTCACATGAGTACATATGCCAAAATAATTTTCAAAGAAGTATGCTCATAAAGTATTATGTTCCCCCATCCTACTCACCCAGCATAAGTGAACGATTATATTATTATTTTTTCCCTTCCAATTTATGTTTTAGGGAAAATAAATACAAATGTGCTCTTTTTCCTGATTTCTAGGGCAAAATATACACAAAAGTAATATATGTGCTGCTATATATACTAAAAAGTAGTGTATATGACATATTTTCCCTGTGTGTGTGTGTGTGTGTGTGTGTGTGTGGTGGTACTGGGGATCAAATTCAGGGTCTTGTGCATGCTAGGTGAATACTCTTCCACTGAGTACATCCCTAGCCCCTGTAGCTCACTTTTTGTAGTTATCAATATATGTTGGAGTTTTCTCCATATTATTTCACTTATTTTACCTTCTTCTTTTGGGGGGTTCTGTTTTTTTTTTTTAATTGTTTTTTGGTTTTGCCATGCTGGAGGTCAAACCTAGGGCCTTGGGTATGTTAGGCAAATGAGCTACCACTCAGCTATATACATCCACAATCTTTTACTCTCACTTTAAGTGATAATGATAGTTTAATGGGGAATTCAAATTATGAATCAAGTTTCCTTTAGAACTTTAAATTGACTATATTATTTTTGGGAACTTGTTGGTACTATAAGAAGTGATAAAATCATATGACATGTTAATATAATATATTAACAGCATTCCTGAAAAACATGCATAATTGTTTCGGGTCTTCTCTGATTCCCTATATGTTTTTGGAATGAGTTGTTTTATTTTTTCTCAGGGATTGTATAGCTTTTAACATAGCTGATATAAATCCTAAATCCAAATAAGAACTGGGTGGCATGGAATGTCTATAATTTTTAAAAATGTCTTGTATATAAAATCTTTTTTAAAAAAATTTTAATTGGCTTTTTAAAAATATTGTATATAAAATCTAAAGGGTAGATTTTTGGAACTGTTTTTAACTACTCAAAAGTTTTGATTTTTAAATAAAGAAATGAAATGCTTCTGAACAAACTAAAAAAAAAAGAAGTCAGTGTAATTTTTGCTATTTGTTGAATTTCACCTTTTATCCTTGAAGTTTTGCAAAGTTATTAAAATGAGACATGATGAGACATGGTATAGATTTGCCTTTATTAATTTGTGTTAGTTTTTTTTTATTATAAGGATTTATTTTGTGCTTTAAGTTTGAAAAACTCTCTGACATTTTATTTGAGTTTTCTCTATTCTTCTGGAACTCTCATTACGTATATGTATATAAGTTCTTTCATATTTACAATTTACCTATATGCTGCTCTCTCTTTAAGTTCATTTATTAATGTAACTTTTATATCCAGCTATTCTTGTATATTCTTTTTTTCATATATTTGTACCATTTTACTTATTCCTTTTTTCTCCTTGAATGCCCTAACCTTCTTAAAGTTTTCCTCATATTGCCTCTTAAGCTTAATTTCACAATTAGTGAATTCATTGTTCTGATTGTTGATTTCATTGGCTGCATTCTTCACTTTGGATTTCTTCTTGAGTTTTAAAAGCAGAGGGGCCCATTCTGAGTTCCAGGAGTGCTTCTGTCTCCTTTCCTCCTGTAGTTATGTAGGCATTACATCCCTGTGTACCTGGTCCTGAGCCTGATCTTTTAATAGCACTTTGGGGATTTAGTTCTTCGGTGACTTTTGAGACAGTGGATGGCCTGGCTTAGATCCACATCAGTCTGCATTTTTGTGGTCCTCTTTCCTTGGGATCACACCTTCCAGGGGTAATGTTGGAAGCAGTTTTATTTCCTGTCATACTTTGCACACGCAATTACCCCGTGCAGTGAAAATCTCTAGCCTCTAACAATCATCTGGTTTTGCTTCCATTGCTTTGTTAATCCTACTTTGGGCTTTCAGCTCTGGAAACCAGCAGGAGGTCCTCTGTTTCAATTGCTCTCCTGATTTACACTTTAGTTTTGTTTCTGAATATAACAGTGTGTTTATTTTAACTCCAATTTTCAGGTGAGGATATTAAAATAGTAAGATGGAATGATTTATTTAAAGCCACTTGGTTAATGAGGTGAAGGGAATTTGGCTTCCATAATTTTTCAGTGAGTCGAAGGAGCCTTTCTGTTGGTTTTTATTTGTCCATTTCACATTTTTTTTTCTAAATATCTACTGAGTTTAGACTTTCTCTTCTAATTTTGACTATAAACTGGAACAATTTTTCTAAATGCATGATGATATACGAAAGAGAACACTGTACTGTAAGTAAAATTATCTGTGTTCTGTTCTTGACTTGGAAAGTAGTTAAGCTTATGGGCCCCAGTCTTCTCCTCTAAAACATTAAGTATGTTCACTTGGATGAGCTCAAAGTTTCTTTTCAATTGTAATGGCCTACGAGTGCAAGTTTAGTTTGCTCCATTCTCAGCAAGTGTAGGCTGCTGATTGAATATCATATTTTAACACATGTGTATTATCTGTCTCTGAGACTGTTCCTTTTTTAATATAAAAAAAATACCATATAAAACCAGAATGGGCTCATTGCCATGAGCAGATGGTTAGTAAGTGGTTTAATGGTTTCATATGGAACACTGCTGTTAAGCCCTGGGCTTTATGGTCGTTTCTTCCCCTTTTTAAAAATGTACAGATCATTACTGAAAGTGATAAGGTAATGTAAGAAAACATGCCCAGTGATTTGCAGGAAGACATGAATGGGCCATCTAGACAAACTCATCACTACTTTTACTGGGAATGATAGATGAATAAATGTAGCTAAATATTGTCACTTAGAATCCAGTTGGAAAACAAATTAAATTGTCATATACAGAAAAATGAGCAACACGTCTCAAAAGACTATATATGGATAGCCAATAAGCATATGAGAAAGTTAATGTTTAAAATAAAAACTACAAGGAGATAAACTATAAATATTAAAAAATAATCAAGAAGACTGACAACACTAAATGCCAGTGATGAGGCGGAGCAACTGGAACTTTCATACATTGCTGATGGGAGTCTGAAGTGATGCACAATTATGAAGTGTTCTGCAATTTCTTATAAAGTTAAACACTGATGTGCCCCATGACTACGCAATTCTGCCCTAATTTTTTTTACTCCAAACATGTGAAAAGTCCACAGAAGACTTCAACAATGTTTCTTTGAGTCTTATTAATAAAACTTAAAATCCAGAAATATTACAAATGTCCATTGCATTGGATCATAAATCAATAATAGGAAAGTGATCTACTGTTTCAATGGAATACTAATAAAAATAATGAACTATTCTTACATATGACAATGTGAGTGAGTCTTAAAAATATCATATTAACTGAAAGAAGCTAGATGCAAATATATATCTTATTGATTGTATTGTTTTAAAGTCCAAGAACAGGTGAAACGAATCAGCAGTGATGGGAGTCAGAAAATCCCTGTCTCTCTGGAAAACTCTGGAAAGATTATAAGGAACCTTTGGGGGGTGATGAAAATGTTGTATATTTTGTTTGGGAGAGTGAGTAAAACAGATGTGTAAGATTGTCAAGACTCATGAGATTGAACAAGTACAATGTGTGCATCTTACTGTATGTTAATTATAATTCAATTAAAAAGTGACTACATGCCAGGTCCAGGGATGCACACCTGTAATCCCAGCAACTTGGGAGACCCAGACAGGAGGATTGCAAACTCAAGGTCAGTCTCAGCAACTTAATGAGATTCTGTCTCACATTCTCAAAAAAAAAAAAAAAAAAAAGGGCTGGGAATGTATCTCAGTGGCAAAACTCATTTGGGTTTAAATTCCAGAGACTAAACCCATCATAGATTGTTTCTCTTGCTAGAAATATTTGCATCTCATGTTTTTCACACACTTATTACGGGTGGGATAATTATCAGTCAACTTTAAAATACTAGGTATCTGACTTACCAGATACTTTCTTTTAGTTGGAGAACTGTTAGCTTTGCACCTAAACAGAACCCAAAGTATGGTGGCTCAAATTTACTATAGTGTACCTGAAGCAAAGTCAGTGTCTCTTCCCCAAAAAAGATAGTCATGGAGGCATGCACCAATTCGTTTGCTCTGAAGAGCTTTACTGGTCTCAATATATCTCCTAAAACACCTTTTCCTATAAGTATGCCTCTGTAGTTAGCATGACCTGGAGATGCATTCTGGATTTATATACTTCCTACTGAATGAAGGGAGGAGGGAAAACCTGTAATTGGCAATGAAAACTTTCGCTCCTAGCTAGATTGCAATCTAACCTCTGTCTTATTAGCATCTCTATTTTTTTTTTTTTTTGTACTGGGAATTGAACTCAGGGGCACTTGACCACTGAGCCACATCCTCAGCCCTAGTTTGTATTTTATTTAGAGACAGGGTCTCACTGAGTTGCTTAGTACCTCACTTTTGCTAAGGCTGACTGGCTTTGAATTTGTGATCCTCCTGCCACAGCCTCCTGAAATGCTGGGAATATAATCATGTGACACCATGTCTGCCTCTAAATTCTTCTGCTGTATAAATTCAGGTTTGTATGAAAGACAAGGATCTGATGGTGACAGATATATTATGATGTATTATGTAGCCAGGAACTCATGTCTTTGAATTCAGGCAGATTAGGTTTAAATATCTTGGTGTCACCCAACACTAGGTGTCATTTTAGATAAGTTTTAAGTGTCTCTGAGTCTATTTTATTAATTTATTTTTGTATAATAATAATAGTATGTGGTAATATGTGATCATAATATCTACTTAAAACATTTTGTTTATAACTCAAGTAAAGCATTAGCCAGGTATCTGCTACATACTAGGTAGCCATAATTATTATCATGAGACTCTACTGTAATTGCTTGCTTACTTATTTGTGTTCCACACTAAATTGTAAGATCGATTGATTTAAGATTAACTTATATTGCTTTTTACCAATATCCAGCACAGTTTAGAAATAAGTACAAACTAAATGTTTTTCATTTTCACGATCTCTTCTCATTGCTAATATTGCTAATGCAATATCTACCCTATACTAATATTAATTTAAAACGAAATTCTTTGGTGTTTGTTTGATTCTTGGTTTTTAAAATATTTTTTTTTTTTGGTTTTGATTGGCATTCTGCATTCCACATATCCTGGTATTAAAATAAGCAATCACTAGAGTGAAAAAATAAACAAGTAGATCTTTATTAACCTCTGGGACATGAACTCCATCCTTTAATTATATTTCAAGACCTCATCTATGAGGTCAAAAGTTTAAATATGAAATGGCAAGAATTTTCTGTGGCATCCATCTGGCCCTTGACCAAGAACCTCCTCGAGTTGGTGTCTGGCTTGCTTAGGGATTCACATTTTACCACCAAGGTTATAAACATTTTGTACCTGGCATATTTTTTGTGCTCTCCCTCCAAACTCCAGCTCTTTAGCTGGCCTCTGCTGAGTGGAACAAGTGGACCATATATCTCTCCACAGAAGAACCCATTAATGGAAAGAGACAAGAGGGGACACATAGGTTAAGAACACGATGGCAGTGCATTCTCATATATGGAAAGTGGCTTGGAGGTAAGTATGTACCTGGGGTAGCATGCTGTTTGAAGTGTGAAGACCTGGTCCTTGCCTGACTTTGCCTCCCTGGGCTGCATGACTTTGGACAGAGCATTAAGTAACTTCTCTGGGCTTTGGGGAAGATTAACAAAGGAGACGATGATGAAAAGTGTGGAACATGGTGCTTGACTCATTGTAGAACTTCTTGACTTTTGTTTTTTTTAAAGGCGGATTTATCCAGCAAGATGAAAACCTAGAAGAATGTTAGGTGTCTTGTCAGGAGGCCAGACAACATTTGGTAAATTTTGTCACCCAACTCTTCAAGGTCGAAGGCAGTCTTCTGGGTTTATCCACACACATCCTGTTAACGGAGTCACTTAAAATTGATTCCAAATCCAAGTTAAGACTTGTGACATCTCACACCGAGCAACAGAGACGGGCCCTCTCAGGTGTCCTGCCACTCACTGCAATTTGGTCAGACTGATTCCGTTTCAAACTTTATAATTTATCTTGAGATTCTTAAGCTTAGGTAAATTCCAGTGGTTAGAACTTTTATAGGTGCAGCTGGAACAGTCATAAACTGTGACTGACACTTCAAAAGGCCAGCAAATTTATTGCCAGAACAGCAGAATATTCGCTTACTGTTTCCCTGCTGCTCATACACATGGGAGCAAATACACACACACACACACACACACACGCATACACAGAGGCGTACAGAGCAGGTGTTTGTGTTTGTGGCCAGTCACACGCACAGAAGTTTTTTTTGTTTTGCATCTGAGAGGAGAGAAAGGAGGTCTGGGCAGGACAGAGTGTGAGAAAAAGAAGGACAAGGAAAAGGAGAAGACAAGCTGGAGCCTCATATTTTCCATTGACTGGGTTTCAGCCTATAATTAGTGGGGGTGGGGCAGTGCAAAAGCTGGCAGACCTGTTTAAAAATATTTTGTGAGATTCTTGGCACAAACATAACCACTGGGGCCTTTGTGACTAAAGGTGACACTGTCAGGGAGGAGGTGCTTCTCACTGGTACTGTCACAGAAGCCAGCACAGCCTTGCAGCCAGAGGCCTGGAAACTCTGACGGTTCTGGCATGGATGTTGGGCTTGTAACCAGGGGTGGAGCAGAAGTGGTGAGCCTCCTCTCAGGGGCTTGGGAACAGGAGAGGAGACCTAGCAGAACCCAGGGAAGAAAGGAGGTGTCCAGGCAGATGACTCACGGTCACTGCAGCTGACTTGTGGTCGGTCAGTGGCCCCTCAGGAACTATCAGAGCAGGGTTTAGATGACCTAAATTTTTATATTAGCATTTTTTTTGCCTTGAATAAGTTATATTGCATCTCTAGATCCAAATTTTCCAATCTGGGAAACAAGGACTTTGAATTTGATCTCTTAAGATTCTCCTGGGTCTAACAGGATTAAACTCCCAGCTCAGTATTCTTTTGTCAGTGAATTCAATATTTTCCAAGTGCTCATATGAAGTTTCTATGCTACATTCTAGACATGAACTAGAAGCCCATTCCATGTTACTCGTGATACTTGGCAGGTCCAACTTCAAAAGTTACTTTTGTCCTTTACTGGGTGTGTGTGTGTCTTTGGACCAGTCTCTTCACCAAGATGACCCTCGGCTTCCTCATGTGCACAATGAGCCTCCTTACACCTCCTGTCCTGTTGTTCAAGGCAAAGCTGACAATGCTCCAGGGACACAGTAGGTGCTCAGTGAACAGCACTGACACTATCAACCCCAATAGAAACATGTGACTTTATAAAGTCACATGAATAGAAATACCCATAGATATGGGCTTGTGAAGAGGACTTACAAAATCAAAAACTTTTCAAGACATATGCTACATAAAAATGAGGAGCATCCTTATAAACACACTGTTCAGTAGCTGTTTCATGGGTCTTTGCCTAAGAACTCCTCTCTGTCATTTCTCTTATTTCCTTTCTTCTGACATGAATCTGAAGGAAGTCCAAGAGTCTTTTCTACCCTTTAAAATCAAAATTATCAACCTAATTTAAAGAAAGTTTTGTCTAATTGGTCTAAATATAGCTTCTTTCATTCCTGGTCGGCCTCAAGAGAGAGCTATTTCTTAACTAAAGCCTCTATCTTTCAGTACTGCTATCCCTCCCATCCCCACCCCCATTAGAACATTGTGATATGGCCAAATTGATGCTGGTCTGTAAAGCTATTTAAGTATCACATTATCTGATGCCAGGTAGGGCAGAGAAC
The DNA here is from genome assembly GCF_001458135.2 of Marmota marmota marmota. Taxonomy (NCBI): domain Eukaryota; kingdom Metazoa; phylum Chordata; class Mammalia; order Rodentia; family Sciuridae; genus Marmota; species Marmota marmota. Next base: position 5,209,925 of record NW_025999969.1, read on the forward strand.
GTAGATACACACAGTACAAACTGTTATCACGTTTGATCCCACCCAAATGTTTCAGGAGAGACCTTGTGTGATGGTTAATCTGAATGGTCAACTTGATTGGGTTAAGAGATGCCTAAGATTACGACGAGGCTTCTGAAAGCCTCAGTGATGGTGTCTAGGAATGATTTGCACGTGGGACAGCAAACTGAAGCAGAGACCCTCTCTAAGTGTGGGCAGCACAGTCTGATAAGTTGGGGCTTGGTTGCAATAAAATGTTGGAAGAACAAGGAAACAGCAACAGATGTGAGCTGGATTCTTCTTGAGAAGATTCTTTGATTGCTGCTGTGATCACCTGAGGACATCAGACTCCAAAGCAGACTGGGATCAATGACTCTCCAGGGAGTTTCCTTCATCTCTCCAGCCTCCAGATGGCTGTTGTAGAACTTTTCAGCTTCTGATCATGTAAAACAATCTAATAAATACCCATTTTTATAATCACACACGTGTACACACACCTCCCTCCTGTTAGTTATATTCCTCTACAGAACCCTTCTAATATACCTTGTATCCTTTGTCATTTCTATCACCTCATAAGTAGTAGCTGCTTAATAAAATATGTTAAATAACAGTGATTGACCATATGGGCACATACTTTACCAAGCACAGTGGCAAGCTTATTCTCATGTAATCCTTACAACAATTACGTAACAAAAACACAGTTATTATCTTGCTCTTAGTAAGAACTGAGTGATGTGTGTAAGTTCACATAAACCATAAGGTCATACAGGCTAGACTCAAAAACCAAAACAAGGGCTGGGGATGTGGCTCAAGCGGTAGCGCGCTCGCCTGGCATGCGTGCGACCCGGGTTCAATCCTCAGCACCACATACAAACAAAGATGTTGTGTCCGCCAATAACTAAAATAAATAAATAAATATTTAAAAATTCAAAAAAAAAAAAAAATAGAATAAACTGATATCATTTATAAATAATAAAAT
>NW_025999969.1:5211701-5278690 GCF_001458135.2 Marmota marmota marmota
AAAGAAAGTGTGATTTTAAAAAAAAAAAAAAAAAAAAAAAAAAAACCAAAACAAGCCAAAATAAAACAACATGTGCCAGGCTGTGTTGCTAAGTTGGGCTTATGCATCAAGGTCCTATGGGGGGGTGGGGTGCGGGGTGGAGAAGGCTCACTGCCCAAAGGTGTGTAAACTGTCAATGAGCTTTTTTGGCTGTAAGCTAATTGCTCCATTTAAAGCCATGAAACTTGTGGATCATAGTAGTTATGAATAAAAAGGAAAAATGTCTGGTGGTTAGGGGATATAGCTTGATTTAATGTCTGGACCTGGTGTTGTGTCCGTGTGTGGTGCATGATGAAATTCCAGGAGACTCATGCTGTTGCTAGAGTAGTTCTGTTCCCTGATAACAGATGGTGTTTGCTGCAGTTCTGGCTCATGCTTTTCTGAGAAAGTCCTAGTATGTAGTTATCTCTCACCAGGGACCAGACAGCACCTTTCTCTGCCCAGTCAAGAGGCACATGGGCCTTGGGCACATAGAAGATCAATATGTCAAGATTGCAGCCTTCTTTCCAGGTTGTGGATAGAACCAGCAGCTTTATAGTTGCTGGCACTGCCCAAGATAGAGGACCTGACCCAGAATGAAAAATTTAGAGGTATAACTATTGTTTCTTTTAGAAAACTGATTGAAGAAAAAAAATTTCACCATATATGAGGATAAAGATTTATTTCATTCATTTTGATTTTAATAAAACAACCTTAAAATTGAGTAGTCAATCACTTCACAAGTGATTTGTTCCTTGGCTTGAGTTGAGGTACAAATGGGTTTGAACAGTAGTGTTGCTCCATCAGCTTGGTGTTCAAGGGTCTACCACTGTCTAGTTCCAAATTATGTTTTTTATCTCATCTCCTTATAACTTTCAAATGGAGAAAATGGCCCTTCTAAATATGTGCCCTGTCTTTTTCTATTATTTTCTTTCTTTTTTAAAATACAGTATTTTAAAATCATCTTTAATCACTTCCTTCATCTCCATTTATGCAAATCCTACACATTTTTTGAGGCCAACTTTAATCTCTTGAAGGATGTCTTCATCTCTCCAGCTACAAGTACCCTCCTGTTCTGGACAGCTCTACCACTTAAGTCATTCTCGTCCTTTCGTGTGTGTGTGTGTGTGTGTGTGTGTGTGTGCGTGTGTCTTCCCCTCATCAAACAGTAGGCTTTTTGGAGAGGGGTCATATCTGATTCAATTCTATTTCAGTTATTACTGGAGTAAGACCAAATTCTGCTATAGGAAAACCAGGTGCTGAACACATCTACTTTGGCACATAGGAATCATTTATATTCTGTTTTATGTATTTTGCCGAGTAGAGAGCAAATTTTAAAGAACGGAACCACTGGTAATTGTTATATATTTTAGCACTTATCATAGAAATTATCTCATAGGAGATAAGCATTTGCTCAATGAATTAATGAATGAAAAAAAAACAATGGTGTTGAACTACATATTTTTAATCTTAATGCTAGGAAGGATTACTCTGATTCTACAGAATGTGTGTCTTAACTTTTTTGTTTTTGTTTTTAACTTCTTTCTACTTTTATGTCATTAAAGGTTATAACAAGATGTGAATCTCATAGTATTTCAGTATATCACATCCTCTGAAGATCTCTTGATATAGAAAATTCTTTTCCCTCTATTGTTACCAGAATAGGAAACAAATTGAGACAGGTAATACACACTGAGAAGCTTTGGGAGATTTCATAAGACATCTATAATATTTTAGTGCTTTCAAAATTCAGAATCATGGTTTAAGGAACCCCAATATTTTGCGCTAACAAAGAAAGATCATGACCCTTCTCCTTAACTTTGTTCTGAAATGTTGGGTTGCTTCCAAATAACCTAAGTTTCTTTCAGTTATTTATAAGTTTACATATTTAAACTATGCTTAAAGCACCTATATCTACATGCTATCATCTCATTCTCTATATCCAGTCTAAATTCAGAGAGTATTTGTGATCTGTGTATTAGGTGAGAGGAAGGAAGGAATAAAAGACTTTCTTTAAAGAACATCTCAAGTAACAAAGGTTTGTATTTGAGTTAGATGGTAAAATTATTGTCTCTTACTTGTGGTAACAATCGAGTAAAAAAAATGCTCATTTTTGAACATTGATTTCTTTAAAATGGGTTATTATATTAAATTACTACTGAGATCTCTCCAACTGCTAATGCACACACACATAGTCTCTCGGATATATCCATTTATGTATGTTATTCATGCTGATCTCTATCTACCTATTATATATTTACCTAACACTTTAAAAAGTTAAAAGTACAATTAAGAAATTTGGTTTTGTATTTTAAAAATTCGTGTTTATAAGTTAATTGAGTGATTTGGGAACTAACATTCTATGGTTTGATATCAGAATTTTCTACTATTATAGAATCAAATGGGAAGCTGTCCATTCAAAAGTACTTTGGAATATTTCCTTGAAGATTTGGGGAAGTAATCCATAAAATCACCTGGGATTAGTTTGAAGGAAAGATCTGTGATTATTATTCTTATAATATCTCAGGATATTATGTTAGAAATTTTGTCTAGAAATCCAAATTTACTGGCTTAACACATAAATAGCATTCTCTTAACATTTTTAAAATCTCCATATTGGTAACGATTTTTTTTTGTTGTTGTTGTTACTGGGGATTGAAGCCAGGGATGCTTTATCACTGAGTTACATCCCAAATCCTTTTTATTTATTATTTTTATTTTGAAACACGATCTCACTAAGTTGCTGAGGCTGGTCTCCAACTTGCAATCCTCCTGCCTCAGTCTCCTGTGTTGCTGGAATTATAGGCATGTACCACTGCACCCAGATTTTCATATGGTTTTGTTTAGATTTCCAAATTTACTGGCATAACTTATAATATTCTCTTAACATTTTGAAAATCTCCTTATTGGCAACAAATTTTTGTTTTGGTACTGGGGACTCCTTTGCTTTTTGTTTTTCCAGGTAATGACTTTATGTTTTTAGTTAACATAACCAGCCCAGGATACAGCATGTTAAATCGTAAAGTACAAATCCAAGGTAGGTAATATCTTTACTAAGATACAAAACTTGGGCAAATCAATACAGTACTCTTTAATACAATAAAATATTATTTATATTGAAGTCATATATTAGACTTTAGAGATAATTTACCCTACAAAAATGTCATTTAAATACTAAATCAAAACACTGTGGTTTTTAACAGAGCAAGTTATTTTATACAATTTAATGTCTTTTAAAACAATACAGTTTCTCCTTTTACAGTTCCCTCACACATGCTGTTCTAGTCTATATTAACAAGGTGATATATGTGTATGTGTAATTGGTGGCTCTGCTTGGTTTTGTGGTTGGTCCAAAGTCAGGTACAGTTCCAATGTCTAAAAGGTGTTAAAATTATATTTTAAAGAAACTCATTGTCGATACCAATTTCTCCCAAATACTTTTTAAAAAGTTGTTAAATTTCACATAAATACTAGAATCCTGGAAATTAGTCATTTCAAGCTATCCTGACCTCGGACAATCCCTTTGAGTTTAGAAGTCCTATATCTTTTTGTTTTTATCCAGATTATTAAAAAAGAAAACTTTTAGGGTTATTGGATAACACTAAATTTAAAAAAATTCATATTTATTGTCTATGTATTAATTCCTTTTCAGTTGTGTTTAAATATTTTCACCTTTATTTTAAAATATCTTAAATTAGATTTGTGGTTAACTTATCTTCTTTATTCCTTGTTTAATAGTAAATGTATTTCAGAACATACTGATTACTCTCAAGATTACTTTGCTACATTGGTTACAACCCACAAAATTTGACAGAAGAGTTCTCATTGTCATTCATTTTGACATTTAAATAGGTGTTATTTGAAAGAATATTTTAATATTTCTAAGTGGTTTATCTTTTTCTGAAGAGGATAGCTACCTTTTGTTTTTAATTTCGAACTATAAAGTACAGATCAGAGATTCAGATCGCTATGTAATTTTTGCTTTATAGAAATTACTGAAGATTAGTTGTTGCCTGATAAAAGATCAATTTTTGTGAATATGTAGAGTGCTTGGAACAATATATATTTTGTTAGTCAAAATTATTCAGATCCTAAAGAAAATGTGGTATATATACACAATAGAATATTACTTAGTCATAAAAAAGAATGAAATTTACTGGTAAATGGATGAAACTGGACAATATCATGCTAAGTGAAATAAGCCAGTCCCAAAAACCCAAAGGCAGAATGTTCTCTCTGATATGTTGATGCTAACACACAACAAGGGAAGGGAAGGTCAGAAGTTCATTGGACTTTACAACACGGAATGAAAAGAAGGTAGGGGGCATGGGAATAGGAAAGACAGTAGAATGAATCAGACTTATCTTTCTTATCTGCATATATGAATACACGACCTATGTAAGTCCACATCATGCACAACGATAATAATGGGATCCTAATTGAAACAAGTTATACTTATTTTATGTATGTATAATATTTCAAAATGTACTCTAACATCATGCAAAATTTTTTAAAAAAATATAAAAAATTATTCAGATCCTTATGGGGACTACCCAATGCTAGTCCCCATACAATATAATAAGGTCAGTATAGCTTGAAATGACTAATTTCCAGGATTCTAGTATTTATGTGAAAATTTAACAACTTTTTAAAAAGTATTTGGGAGAAATTATCCTTATTAGTTTTGGTCTACCTAAAATATCAATTACTAAGAAAGTAAGTAAAAAAATCTTTTACTAACTAAATCATAATTTTTCTTTATATATTTAGAATCTCTGATGACTATGTACAAACTTAATGGTAGCTTTATTTTCCTTTGTGGAGTTGTATCTTTGGTCAATTTAAACTATTCATCTTTGAATTTTAAAATACTCATCACCTTCAATTCTTTGTTATATTAATATTAACATTAATAATACCTGCTTTTTAAAAAAATATTTCCTTGGTAGATCTTTTACATGTTTTCATTCTCAACTTCTTTGTACTTTTTTTGTTTTAAGCTTTTCTTTTGTAAACAACATAGCTAAGCTTTATTTTTCTTTAACAAATCTTAGTTTCTGACTTATAATAGGAAAATTTACTACAAACTCTTGCTTTGGGGCTGGGGATGTGGCTCAAGCCGTAGCGTGCTCTCCTGGCATGCATGCGGCCCGGGTGGATCCTCAGCACCACATACAAACAAAGATGTTGTGTCCGCCGAAAACTAAAAAATAAATAAATAAATATTAAAAAAATTCTCTCTCTCTCTCTTTAAAAAAATACTCTGGCTTTGATAAGTGACATTTTTGCAATTGTTTCTCCACTTTATTCTATGTTTTTATTTGTGACGAGGAGTGGTAAGACAGAGTGTGGATGTGACCTGGCTTGGAACCCCTGCTGTGCCATACTAGATGTTTGATATTGGTTAAGTTACATAAATTTTTGGGTTTTAGCTTCTTCATCCATAAAATGAAAAAAATTATATTTGTACTTAATTCACTGACTTCCTTAGGGATTAAAGGCTTTATTATATATAAAATATCTAAAAAGATGCCTGACAAAGAGTGAGTGCAGAATAAATATTGGTTATTATCCTGAGTTGTTTTTATTCTCTTTACTTGTACTTGTTGTTACTCAAGATTCTCCATCTCCTTTCTTCTTCTAGTGCTTTGAAAATTGTGCATCTAATTTTTATTATTTTGGTAATTACTTTATATATAGGACATGCATTTTTAAACACACCTTTATTGAAATTTTGTTTGTATATAATTTTGTTTGTATATAATAACATGTATTGGTTTGATAACATAAATTGATAAATTTTGATAAATTTATAAAACCATTTAACATCCACAAACAATTAAGGTAAAGAACATTTTAACCACCTCAAAAATACCTAATTCGAGTCCCCATACAATATCCTCCTTTCTCCTCACTTTTCTCCCTACCTTCTCAGGTAACCATTGATATGTATCTGTCAATAGGAATTGGATTTTTTTCTAAAGTTGGTATTAATATTACATATTATTATTATTATTTTCTAAAGTTAGTATTAATATTGCATATTATTATTATTATTTTCTAGAGTAGGTATTATTGCTCAGGATACTATAATTAGACTCACTAATTCTGTCTTCTTCTAAACAAGATTAGAATCTTAGTAATTCTTTCCTTTCTCTTCCCTCTCAGCACTCTACACCTTTCATTTAGAAGTGATCTGGGATTAAGGCTGTGCAACAAAAGTGACTTAAACCTAACATAGATTCCCTACTTCATTTATTCACTTCCATTTCTTGTCTATGCTATTTTACTTTTTGATATATTTTCTTTTTGCTTCACACAATTCTTTCAGATATCTTCAAGTACACATAGGTAGATGCTTTCTTTTAATTTTTTTTATTTGTTCTTTCAGATATACATGGCAGTAGAGTGCATTGAGACATACTGTACATACATGAAGTGTAACTTCCCATGCTTGTGGTTGTACACGATGTGGAGTTACACTGGTAGTGAACTCATATATGAATATAGGAAAGTTATGCCTGATTCATTCTACTGTCTTTCCTATTCCCATCTCCCCTACCTTACCTTTATTTCCCTTTGTCTAATCCAATGAACTTCTCTTCTTCCCTCCCTTCCCACTGTTGTGTGTCAGCATCCACATATCAGAGAGAACAACTTTGGTTTTTAGGGACTGGCTTATTTCACTTAGCATGATAGTCTCCTGATCCAGTCATTTACCTACAAATGCCATAGTTTTGTTCTTTATGGCTGAATAATATTCCACTGTGTGTATATACCACATTTTCTTTATCTACTCAGTACCTGTTGCTTTCTAGAGGGTATGAAGGTGGCATTTTTTCTGAATCCTTGCAGTGTAAAATTACTTATTTTTCTTGTTTGACTGGTAGTTTAGATGCTAAGAAAAATGTTTTTTTCCTTTCTTTTCTCCACTTAGTTTTGTTATCCACTCACATGCAGCACTCAGGGAGACTGTGTTAACTAGGTCGTTTGACTCTGTAATTACTAGTTCAGTGGCATCTATTTCTGCTTGTTAACTATAGTTTTTTTTTTAATCTATACTTCAAATGCTGAGCCTGCTCCTTAGTGCTCCTCTAATCAAAATGGGCATGCTAATTACTTATGAGTCTTGTTTTAGTCAAGGGTATGGCCTGAGAGTATGTGCTGCTAACATCACCTGGAAAGGTGACAGGGAAGCTGTTGGTCTGCAAACCCTACTGTAAGCAGCAAGGCCCTAGCCACTGCTTCTTCATGGATGTAAAATCCTCTTCAATCATCCTGAAGATATTAATCTTTATCTTAAACGTCCTTGTCTGTGTCCTTGATTAACTCAGTTTCCAATCCTTGTATTTGTTATGTCAGTGGCTTCTCACTTGTATTGATTTTCTTCAAATGCTTTTCTTCTCTTTTAAAAGTTTTGATTACCTGTTGCTTCTTTGGTCCTGTGACTTTGGGTAAGGGGCACATATGCTGCTCAGAGTGCAGGTGTGAGGATTCTACATCTGGCCCGTCTCACTTCAGTGCGGACACTGCTTTTGGCTGTGGGCAATACCACTGGGGACCATGGCTTATCTCCAGGGGGACAGCTGACCAGCCTAGTGTTAAGAATGAGGACCACAAAATTAATGTCATTGATGACTCAGTTCATGCAAGGCACTGTTCTAAGTGCAACACATGTATTAACCTATTTAAAAGATACAACCTGGCAAAGACTTTTATTTTTTGAATATCCAAACCACATCAGATTTTCCTCTTCATTTTTTCAGTGCTCTCTGATTTTCTTAAATTGATGAACACATTTCTAAATTCCGACAATCCCTGTCTCTTCACTCTTCTATAAATAAAAGAAAGGATGCTGAAGATACAGGCACTAGATACAACACAATTGGATACTACCCCAAAGTCAAAATCTGTATAATAGAAAAAGAATGGAGATAGAATAAAGAGGAAAAGAGACAAGGGGAAAAAGAGGAAGAGAAGAAAGAAGAAACAAAAGAAAGAGAATATAGGGACAAAAAGTAAGTAAAGAAACAAGGGAAAGGAGGAAGAGAAAATGAGTGTGGGTAGGACTCACAAGACAGTGGGGAATTCAGCTGTGTTTTGCTTGGTTTTATTTTTCTGACCTTCCTTAAATGCTCTCAAATCTCTGTAAACAAGAAGATTAATTGAGTAGCCTTCAACATTCAGAGAGAGATCTGGCTGGAGTGACCTTACAGATCTGACCCAGGAGAACAGGAGGAATATTAATTTTGGCTTCCAACGAGGCAGATTTTCATAACTTTATTGGGGAAACATTGTGTTCTGTGTTGTATGGATTGTTTCTGTGATCTGAATAAAATCATCTCTTATTTTGTGAGCTTACAGGAATTTAATTAGTAATATTTATTTGGATGCCAAAGAAGCCATTTAAATATTGGAACCTTACTGATTTGAATTTGCAGTTTTAGGTGATCTTTCATCTCAAGGATTTTTTTCTTTCATTTTCAGGACGTGGACAGACAATGGAAAGACAGGTGAAGCCATCTGTATTCTGGTCGAGGCCACCACTAATTTCCAACATGTTATATTCTGGGGAATTGGAAACTCACACTAAAAAAAAAAATGTTTCCTCCTGCTTTTAAAGGTAGTTACTTTGAAAAGGAAATGTGATCCTTATTTCCTGTACTTACCAAAGTCTTTTTTCAGTGTTTACCATGTCTCCATGGGCCTTTGTCTTTTATTAACATCAGGCAGTATTATTCTGGGAAAAGTCAGCAGCCTAGCAGGACACTGCCAGGGTGGCCCCTGGGACATCAGCCTTGTTTGAGCCTACCTCTAGTTTTCCATCAGTCATTCATTTTTCAATTTATGACTTGAATCTTGCTGAAAATTCAGATCCTAAAAACACTTAGCTCCTACCATGAACCTTGCCCTAGGCTTAAACCCCAGAAAACAAAAATAATTCCACAAAATCCCTGAGTTTAGGGACCATTGAAGTCCAATAGGGAGATATTTTTGGAAATAGAGTACTACAATGTGTTCTATGTATTACCATAGGGTTATGTAAGGGGTATCGTATGACAGGGGTCTCAGCCTGAGTCAGGGCAGTATGGGCAGGCTCTATGAAGGAGGCCACAGTCTACCTGAGTCTCACAAGAATTTTCCAGTAAGATTCCTTCTTTCTTATATTTCTCTTAACATTGCATAACTATCTGCTACGTTTCCTCTTTTACTACCATGATGCCTGCCCACAATTAACGCTTTGTATACAAATAAAAGATATAAGTTCAACATGCTCTTTGATTCCCTATTGAATGGTGCTTTAGGAAGTCCCAGTTTGACAGGATTTTTTCAAATCTTTGAATGTGGAGTTTGACTTGCTACTTAATCTGGTGAAATTCCTCATTGATTCCTGCTTGCATCTTAAGTTTGCATTATTTGTTCTGATTAGTGTTGCTCTGAGAGTTATAGCACCAAAGTTCACTGAGGCACAATTAATTCTCTTCTGATATCACTTGTTTTGGCAGCCAACTCCCCAAAGAGGAAATGTCTTAAGTTTGGGTGATTTTAGAGATAATAGATAGTGCTGATTATCTGGATATGAGGGGAGGTGAGAGAACCAAATAATATCCCTTCTTTAGGGATCATAATCCCCTTGCTGTCATCTATTAATGAAGCCCTCCTCCTTGCTCTGGTTGAGGCAGGGAGGGAGGCAAGGAGCAGGTCCATCCAACCTGGAGGAGAAGGATGCATGACCTTGGGAAATGATTGGCATCAGTTTTGTGGATACTCCCCCAGTTCCAGAGCATTGTACCAGACTTGTGTCATATGTATTGATTGTACCCTTCCTCACAGAGTCTGGCTTATGAGTCAGGTCTCAGTGCAGTTCCTATGGCCCTTGTTTGCTGAGACAGAGATGACACAGAGGCTGTGTGAAGATGAAACAGATTTGATCTTCAGTGCCAGCCATCTCATGTATCCTGGATACCTGCAAGGTTTTGTCTGCAATAAAACTAGACACCTTTTCCCTTTTGTTTGCAGGTCCAGAAGAGGTTGCCTGCTGGAGGCAGATTTTTATGCCAAAAACTGTCAAGATTTCTAATGGTGGGCAAAGAAAGAGTGGGGAGTTATAGACCAGAGCATAGAAAATTGGGTTTTTGCAGCCCCTCTCTCCCTTATCCTTGCATTCAGAACAACTCCTTAGACATTTATGGGAAGTCTTTCCTGTGACAGACACTGTGATGAATGATCTAGAGGCAAATAAGACAGGGTCAATGCCCTTCAAGAGCCTTGAATTCATGAATTAGTGCTCTGAATTTAATCAGTGCCCATTCTTTGAACATCTCTTGCATTACTGGCAAACCTTTTGTCCCTCTGGAAAGCCTCACCGGCTTTGGGTGGGGCCCATCTCTGTGCTCTGTACTTAAAGTGGAACGGAGCTCCCTAAGGCTTGGTCAGATGGGTTTCTCCCCCATGAAGGTCTTGTTCATGAGGCTCTGAGGATAAGAACAGGATCTTTCCATCTCTGAATCTTCATTGCTCTTACCAGGGAATGAGTATTCACATGAGTCTCAAAGCTTGTGTCCGACTTCTCCTTATTTACTCAGTGTCCTTCTTTGGGACAGAGGAATCTTAGCCAGGGCGAGACTTCAGAAGAAAATGTTCTATGAAGCAGACTTTGGAGCCAGGCAAGAACAGTTTGATCAGGACCCAAGTCTGTCTCTGATTTGCACTTTGGCATCTATCATCTCATTTCTCTTGGCCTCTATTAGTTGTATTTACAAAATATTCTCATATATACTGTAGAATATGTAGATAAGTAGATAAGACAGAGCTAAATCCATCCATGGCTTGGTGAATCACTGCTTTCACATACAATTTCACCTGGCAAACATTTATTGAACACCAACCTTAAAAGGGGCTTCTCTCATGACGCTCTGCATATTGTAGCTCAGCAGTGCCTAATGGAATGCTTGCTCTTGGCTCCATATATAACCTCTGCTTAGCAGGCACCAACCACCAACCACAGTCCCCACTGCCTCTTCTTGGGGTTTGTTTTTTGAAGGTTGTTTTTGTTGGGGCTTCTCTCCCGTTAACGTCCTCTGTGAAGACTTCGCTGGTCCCTCTTCCCTTGGCTGGAGTGGATCTCCAGGAGTTGTTCATCTGTCTCTGATATATCTTTGCCTTCTTTTTACAATAGTCTGCAGCAGTGATGCTCAAACGTTTTGGCCTTACATCCTTTTCATGTGCATTAAAAGTATTAAGGACTCTGAAGGGCTTTTCCTTACGTGAATTAGATCTATTCATATTTAGTGTGTTAGAAGTCAAAGCTGAGAAATTAAAATATTCATTAGTTCACATAATTTCCAAAAGAAAAAGTGGTATTATTTTACATTTTAGCAAATCTGTTTAAAGCCTGGCTTAATTGAATACATAGATTTTCTTATCTTCTGTTATATTAAATCTGCAACAGTATGTTGTTAAGTTGAAGTAGATGAAGTAACTTTTGCTTTATACAAATAGGTTAGAAAGGGTGGAATATTTTAATAGTATTTTGAGATAATGATGGAAACTTTGCTACATCAAAACTTGACATGTGGTTGCTGTTTTAAGGATTAGTTGTATTTAGAATCTGGAACCATATTAATGATCATTTTTTATTCAGTTATATCGAAATCCACTAGTCCATCATATATTTTAAGTGAATATTTTCCCTATGGGTGGTGTTACAACACTAGGTACTGACCATTTGGAACATATTGGTTCACTGACTTTTGTCAATCTTTCAAATGTTGGCATATTTCATTCCAAAATTCAAATTGTCACAAATTTCAGTATCAGCCCTAATATAATCTGCATTTTTTTCTTTTTCACTGGAGATTTAACCATGGACATTTTATCATTGAGCTACATTCTTATTTTTTATTTTTTTACTTTTTCATTTTGAGACAGGATCTCACTAAGTTGCTGAGGGCCTTGCTAAACTTCTGAGGCTTGCTTCAAACTTGTGATCCTCCTGCCTTAGCCTCGTGAGTCTCTGGAACTGGCTAATCAGAAAAACCTTAAGTATTTGGAAACTGCCAAGTTGATGATGGTATATATAACTTTTCTAACAGTAATTTTTATTGTGATATTGAATTCATGATAGGAAAAAGGTATTATTGGTTTACCTTTGAAGACGCAGCCTTACTTGGTTCACTACTAAGAAAATCTCTTCAAATATCTAGGTTTAAATAACAATAGTTTATCAGTTCTTCCACATAAAGATGATGTTTCATGAAAAAGTCATAGAATGTTTGAATGTCAATTCTATAACTTCTTTGTCTTGATACAACATATATCCTTCAGTATATAGATGTGTTTCATGCCCATTTTGTATTTGTCATAGAATATAAGAAGCTGTTTAATAAGGTCTCTAAATTTCATGAAATAAATAACTGCTTCATGTAAGACATTGAAGAAAATGGTCCTCACTGATGTCACTGCCTCCGTATATCCTAAGGCTCCAGTGATTTTATCGGTCATTGTTTTTGTACCTAAGTGCAAATGGTAACTCAGTGAAAATGGTAGATAACATCTTTGTATTATTTTTTAAATAATTTTGACCTTATGGACTTCCTGAAGCATTCTCAGAAATCTCGAGGGTCTTTGGATCATGCTTTTGAGAGCCACTCATCTACAGAATTGTTTCTTTGTTTTGATCCCTTTCTGTAGTCATTTTTTTCTTAACCCATCTAGTGCAAAATGATCCATTTGCACTGAACTGACGACTTGAGGAAAGGGCCAGGATTTTCTTTTTGATTTCACTTATTTCTGCAACTGTATCTTCTCCACTTATTTCTGCAACTGTATCTTCTCCTTGCTTTAGGCAGAGGGTCACAGAGCTCAGCCTGATCGATGGAGTGGGTGCCTGAGGCACAGGGCAGAAAGAAAGAGGAAAGAAGAGTGGGATGAGGAAAGCAAAAAAAGGAAACAGGCTATGAAGAGTTACAACATGAGAATTAAAGAGAGAGGAGCTAAGGAGGAGATCATAGGGAGGCAAAATAAAGAAAAGGGGGGGGGACAATAAGATAATGAAAGAGGAACAAGAATGGAAGGGCATAATGTGTTCTGTTACAAAGGCTACGAATCGGGACATCTGGTGCATCAGGACCCCACCTAGCTTTGGTCTCCATAAGAGTCAGCCTCCTCTCTGGATCTCATGGTTCCCCTTCTACAAAATGAAAAAGTTCAGAAATAAAGGAATGGAACTGGATGCAGACAAGAACATTCACAGATGCATTTCTGACAGTCCCCTTCACTCCCCAAATTGTGAATAAAGTAGAAAAAGCTGGGATTTTTTTTTTCAATTGCTGAAAGTTCTCTTTACCAAACTAGATAAAGAACCACTGGCTTGAATGGTTTATAATATTTTGTACCCCTAAAACTTTTTAAGATTCTTGCATTGAAGGAACTCTGAAAACTGATACAAAAATTGTTTCCCAGACTTAAGAGTTTCACATTCATTGCCTTTGGCCCTGAGCAAAATTCAAGATGAAGTCTTTGGCCTCTATAACATTTTATTTTCTATGTAGAAAAAAACAAAAAACAAAACAAACAAACAAAAAAACAACTGGAACAACAATCCATCACTTGTCAAGTTGCAGTGCCCAGCAGATAGGACAGGTGGGAAATTAGATTCTTGGGACCACTGAACATAGCTTCTGCCCATGGCGTGCTTGCAAAAAACAGAAATGGCTTTACCCTGCATGCCAGAGCGGCTGCTCCTCTGGTCTCAGTTTGTTGACTTGGTCCTGGGGAAGGCACAAAGCTGGCCAAGTCCAATGAATGGCCAGCAGTGGAAAACCATTGCTACTGTCTGCTGGCAAGCACGACAGCCACCAACACCACACTTGGTCAGCTTCCCCTGCCCCCAAGTGGCGCTCTTCATTCCCCGCCATGGCTGGCTTTGGCAGGCACTGGCCAGCCTGAGAATGCAGGAAGTTTTGGGTCACAGTGACCTCTAGATGTTGGTGCCAAATGAAATGTGCTCTGGAGGTTCTCCAGGGTCACATGGCGTGTGGAGCAAGAGAAGGCAGGGCTGCTCTTGTGTTGACAAAGTGGATTTTGGCTTCAAAATGGCACCCCTTGGGGAGTAGGAGGGGTTGTGGGTAGAAAGGGGGGCATGGGAATGGGCAATAAGGACAATCAGTCTTGCTTTTTTTCATCCCCCCCCCATCCTTCCAGGAAGTTGCTTGCTACTGGAGGTGGAGGCACCAAATCAGTGACACAAAAATTTGGGAGAAAGTCTCTGTTTTTTTTTTTTTTTTTTGTGGCAGGAGGGGTGGTTTGGTAGCTGTATACAGACTGAGCCTCATGGCTGGATCAAAGCTATGTATTAAGTGAGGTTTAATAGATCCCCTTAGTGACTCAACCACACCAGATAGAAAGAAAGACCTTGGGTGCTAAGGGGAGGGGCTGCTGCTGTCAGACCTGGATTGCCCTCCAGTGCTATTTGGAAAAACAATACTCTTCTTTTCCATCTTTCTGAAGTCTCTCTTCACCTTATTGCTGCACATTGGATTATGTAGTCCTGTTCTTATGAATCCTGAGCCCTTTTGGGAAGCTACGTTGTTTCCAAGTGAAGCCTCCAACAGAAGGGCAATGATGGACACCTGTATTTTGTTTCACCTAGGTCCATGATGCCTAAACACAATCCCTATACCTTGGCCCAGGCAATGGGAAGGGGCTTGGCTACATTCACTCTCAGAATCAGGAACAGAGGTCTGAAATTAAATAGCTGAGAAGAAGGAGCCAAGTCCAAAACAAGATCCAGCTGGAGGAGGAGGTCAGGACCAATCAGCAGGCTGATTGCAGACTTGGAAAAGAGGTCAGGCCCCAGGAGCCTGGACTGGAGATGGGCATTTTCGCCAAAGTAAGACAACTGTATGTTAAGTAGTTGGATCTTTGTCTGCCATCCCACACCTGGCTTCAGCTGGCATGGTAGGTTCTGGCCACCTTTCCTCTACTCTCTACTCAAGGCCAGATTACTTCAGCTTTGTTGAAAGGAAGATACTAAGGGTATGTCTGAGAATCTGGAGGAACAGTGTCTTTCAGGAAAATGAAACACATTGTTCAAGGGTCAGCTTTAATCTTACCTCCTCTAAGGGTCCTTGCCAAATCACTGTGTGTGGGTCTTGGCTCTCACTGTCCACAGCACTTCGTATTTTGGTTCTAGTTTAGATCTCAAACTCTCACATAATGAATTATTTAGTAACATTAGTGAGTCTCTGCTTGCAAAGTTTATTGCTTTTGCAAATATTAATTCATTTTCTTGTTATAATGGGCCCAGAAATAGCTAGAATGTTTACTGATAGTTCTCTTTATATAGAAGCAGAATGGAGCAGAGAGCTCAGAACTCTGGCTTCATCAGATTAGGATTTGAATTGAAGCTTTATCCTTGACTGACTGTGTGACCTTGAACTTGTACAGTCTGCTTGACCACTTTGGGCCGCATTTGGCTCTACCTAGAGAAATCTGGGCCTTTTCCTCCATCAGTGGAGTCACTGTGGCTTTCACCACGAGTTAAGTTTTTGGTAAAAGAAAAATCTGGCCCAGCACATTCAGAAAAAAGATTATTTTGGAGGCATCATATTTTCACAACATGCTGTTTGGAGCTCTGAGCAAATATCATGGTTTTATGGCATCCAAACAAATTTATTCCAAAGTTTCTTTTGGAAATTTGAAGACCGTGTTCTCTGCCAGGTTTCACATCCTAGCTTTCCTTGGTCATTACTATTCTTTTGGGCGCATCCCCGCCTCCCTCTTGCATTTGACCACTTCTCCCTTCCCCCTGAATCCTATCCCTATGTTTTGCATCCTGCTTTAGGATCTTGGCCATCAATGCCAACAAACTCCCATATTTTTCTTCTCTTTATTGAGTTATTTCCCTATCTTCTGCCCTAACTGTAAGCCCATTTCTCCAGGGGGTACTTCTTGTTTTGTCTGGAGGTCTTCTTATGCGGACTTCTGATGTTTTTTTTTTTTTTTTTTACTCCCCTGGTACCAGGGATTGAACACAAGGGTGCTTTTCCACTGAGCCACATCCCTAGCCCTTTTTATTTTTTTTAAATTTTGAGACAGGGTCTTGCCAAGTTGCTGAAGGCCTCGCTAAATGGCAGAGACTGGCTTTGAAATTGCGATCATCCTGCCTCAGCCTCTTGAGCCACTGGGATTACAGGAATGGGCCACTGTGCCTGCCCTAATGTGTTTCTTAAATCTTACCTTAAAGTAAGATTAATGTTACTTTTTTCCTCTGCTTCACATTGCTGTTCACAAAATATTTTTCTTCCCAGGATTCCCTGCTTCTCTGAAAAACATGAGATTTGGTTAAACTGCTAATTCTTCCATATGCCAAACCTCCCACTGTCAGTCAGGAAACCCTTGTCTTTCTCCATATCTGTGGAGGATTTATGCATATGTCTTGTAGTTCTCCCTCCTTCCTGAAGCCCTAACATTGTTCTGGTTTGTCATTATCTGGAGGGCTTTCCTTTGACTTCCACAAACAACCGGATCTCAGTTTTTGACTACAAACCATTCCATCTCTCACCTCCATCACAGGTTCTCTGATGTCTTTTATTCTTCTTGGGCCATCTGTGCTCACCTTCCTCCACTTAAGAGCCCTTCTCTTTCTTCCTATTCATCTCCGTTCTGCCTAGGTTATCTCTGTCTTGCCTACACTCTCAGTCCTTTTCTTTGGTCATTGCATTTTCTGAGTCACTTTCATTGTCCATTTTCTCCTGCTCTTGCACGTAGACCACCGAGGGAGCTGGGGAAAATCACAATATTGCGTGTCCTGAAGGTTTCAGCCTCAGTCTGAACTTCAGTGGCACCTGTACAGTCTTTTATCCAGATTTCTCCTTCTTCTGTTCCTTATACTAGACCGTTTAGAATTTTCTAAAGGCTCAACTGCACCATCAGCTTTTTTACATATCTTTTCTTAGTTGTTACATGTCACCCCAGGAAATAGGTGTGATGATTATTTGCAAGGAACTCTATTTCATGACTTTATCACCCTCCATAAGGGACCATATGTATTGCTTCATGTGGATGTGATCAGAATTATTACTGCAACCATTCCTTATCTCTTTTGCAGAAAAGATATCCGTGCCTTTCAGACTGATTTCTTCATGCATTCTCAACCTTCTTCCCTCTTCCTTAGGAGTTGTCCTTTCCCCTTCATCTTCAGCCTTCTGATCTCTACTTGCTTTTCCCCTTCAGCACAAAAAAGTGTCCATCCCTTTTACCTCAGCACTCCACAGTTATCAGGAAACCATGTCCCATAACTTTCCTATTTTCATGAACGAATACTCGACCAGTGAAACTCCACATCATGTACAACCACCGGAATGGGCAGTTATGCTCCATGTATGTATAATATGTCAAAATGCATATTACTAGAATGTATTATTACAAAGAAAAAGCTAATTTTTTTAAAAAAAGTTAATTATGTTCTACATTTTAAATATATATATATATATAAACATGCTTCACTTATGATATATATGACTCCAAATTATAATAAAATTGCATTGCATTAAAAAAAGAAACCACATCCCCCTGATATCTCCTTTAGCCTCCATCCTCCTCCCTTCATATTCCAACCTTTAAGGAGAAACTTTGTGTCCATCGACTGCATTTCTTCACCCCTCACTCTTTCCTCACCCAGACACAGTCTGGTTGCTCCTTGCCCATGCCACATATGACCTGGAAATGGGTAAGCCAGATGGAACTCTGTGGGTCCCATTTTTATTGACCTCACTAAAAGAAAGAGGTGTTTTGTTTTGTTTGAATCTGGGAATACTGTGTTGCCCAGGCTGGTCTTGAACTCATGTGCTCCAGTGACCCTCCCACCTCAGCCTCCAGAGTAATTGGGACTCTTGGCCTGGACCACCATACCTAGAAAGAAAGGTGTATTTCCTGCCTTGTAAAGTTTTATCTTTCTTTAGCTTCTAGGACAGTACCATTTCCCACTTTTCCTACTTTACCATTAACTTATTTTTCTGCTTCTTTTTCAAGTTTATAATAATAGCATATATTTCTTGAATATTCAGTATTTGCCATACTGCACGATCAGCTTTTTACATATCTTTTCTTAGTTGCTACATATCACCCTAGGAAATAGGTGTTATAATTATTAGCAATGAGCAGATGAGGATATTGAAGAAAAAGGGTATCTAAGACTTGTTCAGAGCAAGTAGCTGCTACTAGGTTAAAATTTGAACTTGGATATTTTGGCTCCAGAGCAGGGATGTAACTACAACACTCTCTCTGTCCCTTTGAAGTCTTTGTTGCTAGTGTTTCAGCTTGACTCTTCTTTCTTTTCTTCCCACCCACTCTTTTGAAATGCCCTTGTCACCTGCTCCTAAATTCACTTACTGCCCAATTCTGTAATTCAGGCTAGAAGATTAAAAAAAAAAAAACCCAGCCAGGTTATTATAAAACAAAGCAAAGCAAGACAAAAATGCTTCCCCTGATCTCCCTTTGCCTCAGTTTTCTCATCTGTGAAATGGGAGTGGTGATGGTGCTATTTCCTAGGGTTGTGTATAGTAAGCAGATGGATGTAAAAGGCAATCTGCCTTCCTGACCATCTGCCTGTCCTCTACATTTCCACTTGGATGTCCTGCAGGTATCTTCCACTCGGCAGGCACTAAGCAAACTCACCATTCCATAAACATTATCATCCTCACTTATCCAACCAGTTTCCCTGGAGGTGAAGACTCTCTCTCTCTCTCTCTCTCTCTCTCTCTCTCTCTCTCTCTCTCTCTCTTTCTCTCTCTCTTCCAAGGGTAATCTGCTGATCTTAGTGCATAAAGTGACTTCATCACTTAAAGTCACACCCTCTTCATTTCACATCTGAACAATTGTTTTGTCTTTCTACCTGGAATTCCTGCCCATTCTTGTAATTGCCCTGAGAGAATATTAAGAAACAACAAGAAAAGAAAAAGGAATAAGATGATATCTATTCTTCTCTGATTAAAATTTTATCATGGATCCCCAGACCTTTTAGGAGTCGATTTTTGAAGGATACTGAGGTGTAGTTATGGAGCCTAAGGAAGAGGTGAACACTCAGTACTTGGGAAAGCAGCAGAGAGATGCCTGCCATGTGGATCCAGTCTGTTTTGTGTCTCAGCTGTTATCCACTGTGTCAACTTCACGTTTTCCTTTCACGATGGAATTCCACCTGCTGGCAAAGACAGCCCATCATAGTTCCTAGTTTTTCATGGTACAATTTTCAGCCATTTTGATAAGACCTTATCCTGAACTTTCTCTTAGTCCCAAATTTTGTTTAGTTGGCAAGTTTACCATTGCTATGGTCAAAGAATAGATATTAGGTGAGAAGATGGAAGTTTTGGTGATACCTATAGGTAGGCTAGAGATAGGAATAGATTCAAGTAGAAAAGGAGTACTGTTTCCAGAAAAAGACTTAGAGAAAGTAAAAGGAGTATTATATAGTAGCTTCTGGTAGATATCCTCCATAGTACCATCTAGGAGATGATTAACTGATGTATATTGATACAGTAAAGTCAATGAGTGAGTGAAATAAAGAAATCAACCTCCTTGAGTTTCTTTTTCCTTTGTGAGATGAGAATGGCATCTATCTCACAGGCTTATGTTAAGGATAAATTACTTAGCACAGTGATTGGCAGATGATAGAGGCTTAGCAAGTGCTGTCTAAATTTTCTGTCTCTCATCTGGGTTGGAATTGGGGAGGAAAATTAAGGGAGAAGTCACCATAGCATATTATCTTTGAAAATTCTATCAGCATGATTATCTCACAAAACCTGTATCAAGCTCCATGTTTCATCTTGACACTAGCCTTGTACATGCACAGAACATGCTCTATCACTGACCTACATCTCCAGTACCCCATCTTAACTCTTACTCATACTTAAGTCAACAAAAATAATAATCCTGTACTCTCACTTGGCTCAGGCTGAGTTGTCACACTCTCTAAGGGAAAATCCAGGGCATCACAGAACAAAGCCCTCATTTGTACCTCTAAGAGACTATATATTTGTACACTCAGAAGACTATCTTGAGGTTAAGAACACCTGGACTTCTGGTCTAATGTTTTACAATTTCGTGAGTAAAACTCTAGCTTACCTGTATGCAAAGAGAGCTCACACAACACACAACCAATGTATTGATTCTTTCATTTTCTTGAGTGTGCTTTTTCCCTATGGACACTCTGTAGAATACATTCCTTTGCCCTATTATCATTTGTGGGCATAACTCCTTAATCATCTAGCTCTATAACTTTTGTGGCCCATCCCCAACTGCTTTCAAAATTTACGGGTCAACTTTTCCCCAAATCTGATGCAGAGCCTTTCAGCTCAAGCCAGCAACCTGGGATTCTTATTTCCTACCCTCATCCCTTTATTAAGTGTTGTCGTCTAGACCCATAGAGGATATGCTAATGAATATTTCTCATGAGTTGTTCTCCATGGATAACTGGCATGTAGGAACCATCTGTAGTTTTCAAACTCTACTACTCTCTGATGCTAATGCTAGTGTTATTAAAGATACCCACTCCTGGTCATAATTTCAGTATCCTAAATGTCTAACACTTGGGAAATTAAACTTCCCTTTTACTGAGAATAGTGTTTTCAATCTTTCTGTTAAGAAGGCATTTTTCAATGGTGTGTCCCAGGGCTGGAAGAGACCTCAAAGGTGACCTATTGCATAGGCCCTGAAAAGCATCTGAATCCTCTCCAGGTGTCCCTAAAGGGAAATCTATTATGTACTTAAATATATAGCTTATTTATGACTTCTTGTGAAATACTATTTCTTTACCCTGCCAAATTAGATATCTCCTACTCTTACCCAGTTCTTTCTTACACATTGTGGAACATGTTGCCTTCCTTTAAACTTTAACCACAATAAGCCCCTCTTGTGGTCATCTTGTGGTCATTAGAGAGACTATAATCTCTGTTATCCATTTGACATCTTGAGTAGGGGCCAATAGTATCACCTTCATTTTCTCTTTCCAGCCCCAACAACCTTAGGAACTGTAACTGTTAGTTTTGTTTTGTTTTGTTTTATATATGACAGCAGAATGCATTACAATTCTTATTACATATATAGAGCACAATTTTTTTCATATCTCTGGTTTTATACATAGTATATTCTCACCAATTCGTGTGTTCATACCTGTACTTGGATAATAATGATCATCACATTCCACCATCATTAATTATCCCATGCTCCCTCCCTTCCCCTCCTACCCCTCTGCCCTATCTACAGTTTGTCTATTCCTCCCATGCTTCCACTCCCTATCCCACTATGAATCAGCCTCCTTATATCAAAGAAAACATTTGGCATTTGGTTTTTTTGGATTGGCAACTGTTAGTTTTGAGTCCACTTTACCTTTCTCAGAATAGACTCTGGTCTATCGATTTTCTTTTTAATATATTTAATTTAACAAACTGACCTTCTCTTTGAGTCTAAAAAAAAAATGTTGCTCAAAATGTTCCTTAGGCATAATGATTACCAAAAATATAGGGATCAGGAACTTGCTTTGGATTTAGAGACTGTCTAAATTGGAAATTGTTTTAGTCAGCTTTTCTACTGCTGTGAATAAAGTCCCAACCAGAAGAATTGTAGAGGAGGAATAATTTATTTGGGGTCTCAGGGTTTTAGAGGTCTTGGTCCATAGACAGCTGGTTCCATTTTAGGCTTGAGGTGGGGCTGAACATCACAACTGAAGAGTGTGGTAGAAGGAAGTGGCTCACATAATAATCAGAGAGCATAGACTCCACTAGCCAGATACCAAAGTCATGCCCCCAGTGATCTACCTCCTCCAGCCATTCTCTACCTGCCTTCAGTTACCACCCAGTTAATCCCATCAGGGGTTAAATAATTAAGATTCTCATAACCCAATCATTTCTGCTCTAAACCATCTTGCATTGTCTTACACATGAGCTTTTCTACACCATAACAGATACGTTTATTTATGATAGAAAGTTAAACCCCAGTAAAAATTAGTATTTTAATATTCACTATTGTCCTGGTCTATCCTCAAAAGTAGTATAAGATCATGATGATGGCAGCAACAGCCACCCTGACCTTCTATTGCCTTGAAGATGCCAAGCTTTTTCACCTCCAGCCCTTCTCATGAGCTTTTTCCTGTTCTAATATGCTCTGTGACTCTTTCCTTTCAAGTTTTGTACTCATCAGCTCCTCATACTTCAAATCTTTGAGAATCTTTTCTTTAATTCTTTCACCCCTCCCTGCAACCCAGTCCTAATCTAAATTGGGTCACCCATCATAATTATTCAACCTGCCTTTCATTTTTCCTTATGTCAAATAACACATTTTATCTTTTTTATTTTTATTTTTTTAAAGAGAGAGAGAGAGAGAGAGAGAGAGAGAGAGAGAAGAGAGAGAGAGAGAGAGAATTTTTTAATATTTATTTTTTAGTTTTTGGTTGACATAACATCTTTGTTTGTATGTGGTGCTGAGGATCGAACCCGGGCTGCACGCATGCCAGGCGAGCGCGCTACCGCTTGAGCCACATCCCCAGCCCCCAAATAACATATTTTAAATGATGTGTTAAATGATATATTTATTTAGTCCCTGTCATCTTCAATAAACTATAATATTTAGGAAGATTATAGTTCTGACTATGTTGTTTCCTGTGGAATTTCTTGTGCCTAGCAGAGAGTCTGGTTTGTGATGGGTGTTCAGATACTATTTCTTGAATGAATAATTAGTACAGTACATGGTTTTCTTTCTTCCCAGCTAAAATTTGTATGTGGCCTTATGGTATTCAGAGTTTGCATGTCCCTGTTATTTTAAGGAGGGAAAGTTTATCTGTTAGCTTTTCATTTCTGTAACAAATTATATGAGAGATTCAAATTAAAAGAGTAAAGTTTTGTTTCGGCTCACTCTTTTGGAATTCCACTCACAGTTGGTTAGCTTGTTGCTTTTAGGCCTGAGGGAAGGCCTCATGGTGGGAGCCCATGTCAGTGGAAACTTCACCTCATGGCCAAAAGCCAGGGAGAGAAAGAGCCAGGGTCCCATAATCCCCTAGAGAGAGCAATCCAGTAACCTAAAACTCATCACTGGACTCCATCTTTTAAAGTCTTCACCACCTTCTAATAGTGCCAACCTGAGGACCAAACACATCACACATGGGCCTTGTGGGATATGACAGATCCAAACTATGGCAGAACGGTGATTACTCCTGTCCCAATTTCCACCTGGTGAATCTAAGGCCCAGAGAAGGGAGCAGATGAAGCTGGCAATGTGTGAAGTTGCAGTCAGAGCAGGGATTGGTTACAAATCTTAGTCTAGTGCTCACTCAGTAATAATTTTTTTAAAAATAAAGATGAGGATTCTCTTTTAGAAATAATTTAAGTGCGTATAATGTGATATGTTTTAATTTCCAACAACAGTAATTTCTGTTTTCTGGAAAGATCTAAGTAAAATATAATCTCCTGACTTTTTTAAAAATATAGACTTTAATTTTTAGAGCAGTTCTGGGCTTACAGAAAAATTGAGCAGAAGTTACAGAGATTTCATATTTCCCTCCTTTGGTCCCCTGACCCTTGTAACTTGATATCTTCATGTGTTTTTTTTTTTTTTTTTTTTGTGTGTGTGTGTGTAGAGAGACGTGAAGGGAAGATCTCATTGATTCAATACTATTTGAGTTCCTCAGGACTTCAGACAGACTATATGTAATGTATATTGCTTAAAAGTAGAAAAAATTTTCTTTATCTAAATAATGAATTTATTTTATTATGCAAGAAATTGGTCAAAATGAAAATACTAATTTTTGTCACACCAATGGCTTAGAAAAATAAAAATTCTTGTGCGCAGTGGCGCATGCCTATAATTCCAGTGGCTTGAGAGGCTGAGGCAGGACAATCATGAGTTCAAAGCCAGCCTCAGCAAAAGTGAAATACTAAGCAACTCAGTGAGACCCTGTCTCTAAATAAAATACAAAATAGGGCTGGGGATGTGGCCCAGTGGTTGAGTGTCCCTGAGTTTAATCCCTGCTACACCCTCCCCAAAAATAAATAACATAAAATAAAAATACAAATTTTCTAAAACATACCTTTTGCTTTATAACATGTCCATTACAAATTATAGCTTTTTTTCCCTATTGATTCATCGCTTTTATTCACCATCACCTTTGCAATAACATATAGACCTGAAAGCAAGGCAGCTATCATT
Organism: Marmota marmota marmota; assembly: GCF_001458135.2. Taxonomy (NCBI): domain Eukaryota; kingdom Metazoa; phylum Chordata; class Mammalia; order Rodentia; family Sciuridae; genus Marmota; species Marmota marmota. The sequence goes on from NW_025999969.1 coordinate 5,235,918, forward strand.
CTCTTATAGAAATTTCACATATTAGCTTTTGTTCTTCCACAGAATCACACTGACCTTTCAGTATTTCAAGTTGGTAAGGTCAGTGTTGATTCACCTGCATGCAGAAAATAATCAAATTTCAATACAATCATACAGCACAAACCAGCATTAAAGGAAACATTGTATATTTCACTATAAGCATTTAACTGAATTGATATATAACTCTTAAAACATTCCCCAATTTGTGGCATATCTACACTTTATCTCTCAGGATATATATTTCCTGAATATTTCATGATTTGTTTTCATATCTCTATGGTATCAGCCAGGTTTTGATTTGCTTTGGAATATCAATTTCTCATAAATGGAGTATATGTTTTCACTTCCTTGGAAAAGGGTAATCTCTTAGAATCCTAATGTCAAGTGGGTAGTACGTGACTATATAGGATATTTATAGGATATTTAGAGTTCCCTTGAGTCCCCTCTGCAATATACCCTTCAAGGTCACATATTTGCTGCTTGAATACTTGTGTCATGGGGAAGCTATCACCTCACTACTACTATGTGACCCCAGGGGTAAACCAGGCTGGTTGCTTGTCCCACTGGGTGTGGTTCCTTTAATAGGATGCTGGCTAGTGGAATACAGAGCTTCGTTTGTGTCTGAAGAGTGTGCCCAAGCTTTCCGGAACCATGGACATCTGGAGACTGTGCTCTGCACTGGGAACCAATCTGCCATTGTTTAGCCTGTCTGGTGGGAAGGCAGGCAGGCTCCATTTGGGGCTGGAGGCAGGAACAAGCAGCTTGTAGAACATGGAGATTCCTGGCTAGCTGCTTGCTAGAAAGACAATGTTTTAAGCCACTTCGGTTTCCAGATGTCCCTCTCAAAAGTACATGATTGCCATTGGCGAGGATTAAAAAGGGAGAACATGTAATGTGTGAATTAATTACTCTTTTCTACTGATTATTCTTTTACAAAGTTTGGCAGCAAAGTTTCCATAAATTTTATTTTTTTAGAATCTGTTTTGCTTTTTCTTTGCTTCCGAACAACTGTACAGAATGCTGATAGGCCCATAACCTTTCTTAGTATGATTTTTTATGCACATTCTTTTTTCACTTGGTTCACACATAATTTCTTACCCTAAGAATTCTTTCTGTTTCTGCTTTCTGGAGAATATAATAATTTCATAACATAATAACAAAATTTTAACAACATCAAATAAAAAAACCAACATTTATGGTAACTCATGAAATGGGAGAGTTTGCTCACAGGTTTTTCATCTACCTGTAAAGGAAACAGCAATAAATGTGGTATGATTAAGCTATTTTATCCAGGTGAGGTGGAGTTATATTTTAAGATATTAACCTGTTTTTTTTTTTTTTTCTCTCGGGTTTCCATCTTGCTTTATTCTCTCTGCACCCCTGTAGTTAACTCTGTACTCAAGTGCCACGGGGAGGCAGCGAGAGGGCTGAAATTAGAAATAGCATGCTTGTTTCTGACATTTGTCACGAAGAAGCCTAAGCCCTTAGGGGATCTTAGAGTTTTGTGGAGAGGGTGCAAAGTTGGTATTTAAGGATATAGACAAAGTATTTTGGCCAGAAGCAAGGAGAGGAGAGAACAGAGAACTCCTCTGGGCTGTGTGGGAAACCAAGGAGAGAGAGCGGGGAAGAGGGAGAGACAGGCAGGAGGTAGAATAAATGAATTAGATGAACGAGAGAGCTCAGTGGTCCAGAAAGAATTCTGCCTCTGCTTTCAGCTGTGCTCATGGAGCAGCATCAAAATCCTCAAGAGGAAATGATTGCCTGGTACCTGGATTTTCACAATGTGAAGATCGATATGAAATGTTTTCATAAGAAAAATTTCCCTTTCCTTAGAGTAACCTGAAAACAAAAAAACTGTGCAGGTATAATGCAGCCTAGGGCAATGAATGCAGCCATTGGTGTGGGCTTCTGATTATAGCTCTCGATTTGCATAGTATAATGACATAAATGGAAGAAGAGGTGGAGAGAATTCTCAGAACGGGTTGAAGATAAGTATGTCTACCAACCCAGCAGAATAGGAACATTTGGGAAAAAAGTTACATCAAATTATAGAAAATAAATGAGCAAAATACATATAAGGTGTGGACTGAGAAGCGTGGTGGCTGCTTACAATCAAGAATGATTTTTCTTACTTATATATTGGCATAAAATTTACGTACAGTAAAATTCAATGCACAATTCTGTGGTGTTGGCCAACATTTAGTCTTAAAATTACCACCACTATAGTTAAGATAAAGAATAGTTCTCTCACTTCCCCCAGATCCCCAGTATTACTGTGTGGTTAATCTCTCTCCCCTGGCAACCATTGATCTGTTTTTGTTCCAATAGTTTTGGCTTTGAAAAAAATGTCTTGCAAATCATACTTAGAAAGTTTTTTGAGTCTGGCTTCTTGCTCTTAGAAAAATGCATCTGAGATCTATCCATGTTGTTGCATGTATCAACAGTTTGTTCCTTCTTATTCCTGAGCAGTATTTGATTGCATGTACCACAGTTGTTTTCAGCTTTTGGGGGTTGCAAATAAAGCTGCTATAAATGTTAACATGCAGGATTTTGTGTGAAGACAGGTTTTCATTTCACTTGGGAAAACACCTAGGAGTGGGATTGCTGCATTGTGTGGCGCGTGTTTAACTTCCTTAGATACTGCCAAACAGATTTCCAAGTCGGCTGTAACAGTTTGTATTTGCATCAGCAATACAAGAGGAGTTCTAGTTGCTCCACTTTGTACTCTCATTTAAAAAATATTAGTTATTCTTTGGGTATAGTGAAGGGAGCCTGTACTCCCAGTACTTGGGTGGCTAAGACATGAGTTTGAGACAAGCTTGAGCAACAAAGCAAGATCCTGCTTCAAAAATAAAAATAATTGTTCTAAGTATGGAATGATATAACATTGTGGGTTTAATTAATCTGAATTATTTATCATTTCAATGTTTACAATGAATTATCAATTCCAATATTTTGCCAACTTTAAATTTTTTTATTGTAATTATTGCAGTTTAGAGTTCCTTAAGTAATCTGGCTCTGAGTCTCTAATGAGATGTATCATCTGAAAACATTGCCTCTCAGGCTCTGCCTTGTATTATTCCTATCAGTATTTTTTGAAGAACAAAAGTTCATCTGTTTGATAAAGTGTAAGATACTTATAGGATTTTCTTTATGGCTCAGACTTTTAGTATCATAGCTAAGAACTCTTTGTTCCAAAATTAAAAAGCTCCCCCACCTCTTTTTCCTAGCAGTTTTATAGTTTGTACATAGAAATTTTGGGTCTATGATTCATATTGAGCTAAATTTTGTGAAGGTACAAGGTAAGGCTTTAGGTTCTTCTTCTTCTTCTTCTTTTTTCCAAACAGAAACCCAACTGTTTCAATATTTGTGAAATAGTCTGCCTTTTCTTTATTGAATTGCCTTTGAACCTGTACTGAAACTCCATTGACCAAGTGTGGGTCTGTTTCTGGACTCTCCCTTATTTTCCATTGACCTGTATATCTAACCTGCCTCTCGTATCAATGGTTTTGACTATTATAACTTCATGGTAAGTCTGGAAATAGGGTAGTATAAATCTTCCAACTTTGTCTTCTCTTTCTGATTTTTGACGCAGCTCATAAATTTCTTAAAAGAAATTCTACTGCGATTTTGCCTGAAATTGCCTTGAATCTGTAGGTGAATTTGGGGGTAGGTCATATAAACAGTGTTGAATCATTGGCTCCAAAAACATAACATGTATCTTCATTATTTAGGTATTCTTTTAATTCCTTCATTGGTATTTTGTAGTTTTCAACATAAAAGTCTTATAGATACTTTGTAGGATTTATATATAAGTATTACAGGCTTTTGCTGCTATTGCAAATAATACTTTTAAAGTTTCAATTTCTAAGTTATTGTTAATATACAGAAATGTGATTGACCATATAGCCTCTGCCCTTGCTAAACTCACTTATTAGACCTACTAGTTTTTCTATGGTATATATATTTGAGATTTTTCTTTGTTGCCTATCATGGTACATGTGAATATAAATGATTTATTTATCCTTTTCCACTTTAAATGCCTTTTGTTTGTTTGTTGCAATGGTTTAATTTTCTGTATAACACTGAAAAATACTGGGGACAGACATCCTTGTGTTGTTCCTGATCTTAGAAGGAAAGTTTTCAGTCTTTATCCATTAAATATGATGTGACCCTTGCTCTTTTGGGGTGGCCTTTATCAGGTCATGTAAGTTCCCATTTAGTCCTAGTTTTCTGGAGGTTTTAATCAGGAATGAATGTACTAATTTTTGTCAAAGACTTTTCTGTGTCTACTGAGATGATCACTTGATTTTTCCTCTTTGTGCTGATGATATGATAAATCATTAACTTATATTTTAAGTGTTGTACTGGCCTTAAATTTGGGGGATCAATTCCACTTGGTTATAATATACTATACTTTTTATATGCTGTTGGATTCTATGCTAGTACTTTGGAAATTTTTCCATCTGTGTTCATGAGCAGCATTGGTCCATAACTTTCTGTCTCTTATCTCTCTGTCTCCTTCCTTCCTTCCTTCCTTCCTTCCTTCCTTCCTTCCTTCCTTCCTTCCTTCCTTCCTTCCTTCCTTCCTTCCTTCCTTCCTTCCTTCTTTCCACTGGGCTTTGATATCAGGGTTAAACTGGCCTTATAAATTTAGTTGGAAAGCGATCCCTCTTGTAATTCTTGAGGAATTTGTGTAGAATTGGTAGTTCTTGTTAAAAATTACTTTTCATGATGAAAAGAAAATCCACACATTTAATTTTCTGTTAAAAATATTCACCCTATCTGGCAGGCAGCTTAAGTACCAAAAAAGCTTTACTTGCATAGGGAAGCTTCTACATAGATAATTTTACTGTGGAGAGTTTTGAGGATAAGTAGTTCTCCAATGGCACCAGCTCGAGGGCAGACTTTATTGAATATGGAGTGAAAAAAACTAATTTGCTGGGCAAGATTTAGTGCCAGGAACCTACATGGTATATGGTCAGGGTATCTTTAATACCCTCAAAAATTTTAAGCAGTATGATCAGTTTTAGAGGTGAAGATACAATGCCTCATGAAATCTAGGTAATTTCTTTTTATTAACAACCTGATTAAGAGATAGCACTATATTTTATTTTAAACAATACTTCAGTATGTGTTGATTTTAAAGATAGTGCATAATTTTTAAAATGTTTAATAAAAATTTCACAAATGTTGTTATTTAGAGATTTCTCATCTTATTTCTACATGCATCAAAATAGTGTTTGGTGAGACTACAGTGAGAGGTGTGTGTGTGTGTGTGTGTGTGTCTGTCTGTCTGTCTGTCTGTCTGTCTTCATTATGCTTCCCAGAGCTTTTTGCCAATTATTCAGGCATTAGGGATAAATCTTTATAGATGGCACTTCAGGTAAAGATGATATAGAGAGAACAAAAAGTACAAATTCCAAATAAGCTGAAGCTCTTGAAAGCCAAAGGCAAAGACAATGGTTTGAGAAAATAATATGCTGGTTTGTTTTAATTCTGAATTTCTTCTCTAAGTAACCAGAACCAAAATCTGGAGAATTCAGAAAATTGATTTTATTCCATGAATGGCACATAAGATAAGAACTTCCCCACCACCTGAGTTTTTCCAAGTTAGAATTTGATCAGTAGTTGGGAAGAAAAGGAAAATGGTGATGATACTAGATGTAGTCTGGGCCTATGCCATTGAGACGGAGCCCAGTGTTTCATTTTCCACTTTGGATAAGCCTTGATTTCTGTCACCCACAGAATTAAAAACAAAATCCATGGATGATAGGAAGTCTAGATAGATGAGAGTCAATTAGATGGATAGTCGGCTTCTTTGGTTACAGCCCTGAGGAACTACAAGACTCCTAGAAAATCTCAACTACTACAGGACCCAGATACACTGTAGCTGTGACAGAGTAAGATGCACGGCGAATTCTGTCTTTCTTTCATATAAAGTAGAACTTTCCATTTTTGTATAAGTAAAGAAAAGAGCAACTATCGTGTTTCTATTTCTCCCACTCTTGGAGAGGTGTGATCCCAGGACACACCTGTGCTCTGCCAGGGAGGAGTCTGTGGTTGTATTGACCCTCCCTGCGTAAGGCAGGGTGTCTGTTTAATTCAGGGGCTGGAGCATGAAACTGAGAAGAGGGTAGAATCCATTTTCTATGTAGTTAAACTGCTTTTTTGACCTTCACTGATTCCTGTGTTATCCCCAGATGGATTATAACTTGAGAGGAGGGAAAAGTGCTGTTTACTACCTTCTACATAAACACGAACCTATTGATGCATGGACTAGGGTCCTTGAAACACAGTCCCAAGTGGGAGAAAATGAGCCTTCCACAGTGGTTAGGGCAATAGGTATAGGCTTTGATACATGTGTAGGGCCGGCCTCATTTTGATATTGTACCTTGATGATAGTCAATGCATTCTGTTTTGTCCATGCAGATAAATTTTTTACTGGAATGGACCTCTGTAACTCATCTTGGCCCAGATTGGTCCTATGCAGTTGCAGTTGTGCCTTTAAAGTATTAGTGATTGACAGACAACTCCAGTGCAGTTTGTCTTCCACCAGGATCATAGGCCTGGGCTCTAAAACTAAGTTCCATGAAGTTGCAGTGAATGAGACCTGGCCTCTGAATTGCATTAGGTGTTAGCAGTTAACTTTAGTTCAGCTTGTCTAAATTAGGTTTCTCTCTGGCTTATTTGGAATTATATTTAGCTCTAGGGCCAAGGAGAAGCCAAGGAGAAAGTCTGAATCTTATCATCTCTTTTCCTTTATGAGACTTCCTTGGGCTTGTTACCACTTTTAATCTATTAACAACTGAAAAATTCCTTTAAAAACTCCTTCAAAAATTCCTTCAGATATTTTTTCAGGAAAAGTAAATCAAAGCCATGGTATGATACCATATTATCCCTGTATTAGAATGACTCCTGTCAAAAAAACAGAAAATAACAAGTGCTGGCAAGAATTTGGAGAAATTGGAATGCTTGTAAACTATTGGTATAAATGTAAAATAACTTCTATGGAAAATTGTATGGAAATTCCTCAAAAATTTGAATACAGTATTACTATATGACTCAGCAATTCCTCTTTAGGACATATACCCCAAATAATTTAAAGCAAGGTCTCACAGAGATATTTATATATCTATGTAAATAGCAGCATTATTCACAACAGCCCAAAGGTGGAAACAGCCATTATGTCCATTGATAGGTGACTCAATAAATGCTATATGATATATATGTATAATACAATAGCATTCAGCACAAAAGGAAGAAAATTCTGACATGCACTACAACATGAACAGATTTTGAGGACTTTATGGTAAGTGAAATAAGCCAGTCAAAGAAACGAATACTGATTGATTGCTCTGTGTGAGGTACTCAGAATAGAACAAAGTACATGTACATAGGCATGAATTGGCGTGAACATGCTCTATATACACAGATATGAAAAATTGTACTGTATATGTGTAATAAGAACTGTAATGTGTTCTGCTGTGGTGTATTTAAAAAACATAAAGTCAATAAAACTAAAAAAGAAACCCCCCAAAAAACAACAGAATGGTGGTTGATAGGGGAGGGGGGGATCATGGACGCTGTTTAATGAGGGGAGTTTCTGTTTTCAAGAAGAAAACAATTATAGGGATGGGATATACAACAATGTGAATGTCCTTCACATCACTGGAGTGTATTTAAGAAGTAATAAAAATGATACATTTTTATGTCATGTATATTTTACCTCAATTAAAAGTGAAAATAACAAAAATACAAAAATAAAATATCCCTCTCTAAGACAAGTTAGATTGATCTGCATCCTCCCTGCCTTTCATCTTTATTTGTTTTTTTTATTTATTTTTTTTTTAGTTTTTGGCGGACACAACATCTTTGTATGTGGTGCTGAGGATCGAACCCGGGCCCGCACACATGCCAGGCGAGCACACTACCACTTGAGCCACATCCCCAGCCCCTCATCTTTATTTGTTCCTTGTCCAAAATCTCAAACTTTGCCTTCAGGAAATCTCTTTTTCTAGTTTAAATGGTCTTGCTACCTTTACCTGAGGTAAAATTTATTACAAATAATTTCTTGGGAAGTACAAATTCAGGGTAGTGAGAGTAAGGACCAAGAGGGCAAAGAGGAAAAGAGAGCAAACAGATGTAAGGTGCTGGGCAACATGTCAATTAAGAAATCAGTCCTGTGGGTCGTATCTGGAAGGAGGAGAGGAATTTACTTCCCAGCTCCTTCCCACCACCTGTCACTCCATAGTCAATTTCTTATTGTGGGGAGTTGGTACCATTATGCTTATGGGTGACATCATCTGGCCCCTTAAAAGGAATGCCATTAGGGAAGCCAGGTCTCATGTACTGTGGCATAGCACATCATCCACTTGAGGGAGGCCACGATAACAGATGAACAGGCACTGGAGATGGAATCTACAGCTCTCCATGAGTAAGTGGCCAAGTGCCTGAGAGATGAGTGGGAACCCTTGACACCTGTGGGAAATCATCAACTGTGCCTCAGACAGAGGTGTACTAAAGTGAAATACAGTAAGTTAAAAAATAAGAAAAGGTGCCCAGGTTGGTGTATATGTATATTGTGCTATTGGAGCAACATGTTTAAAATGTAAATATCCAGCACCAAGATTTGTGGACAGATAAAATTTGATTGCTAATAAAAACAACTGGAAGACACAAAACTCATAAGTTTCACTTTGGAGGATTTCCTGAATTAGTGGGTAAGTAAAGCTGCTGTAAAGCTGTCACAAACTGCAAATATCATTGTCTGCTAAAGGTAGTAGCAATAACTACTCTGCTAAGAATGCCTAACTGAAAGAGGGCACGAAGACCGTGCTATTCTTAATGCAATCTGCAACATGGGCTCACTGTGGGGCTGGAAATGCTTAGAAGTTTAATATGTGGCATGGAAAAAACCCACCAAGAATGGTCTGATGACTGGGGCTGCCACTATTGAAATCTCTAAACTGTTAAAAAGGCTAGAAAGTTGCTCTTTGAAGAGACATTGAGATGATGCCCGTGTGAATATTCCCCACCTGCAATTATGGTAAACCTCCTTGTTTAAAATAATCTAATGACAAAGTATTTCACTCTCCCAAGTTTAAGTTCCAAGTTGTCGATTCTGGACAAAGACACTGGCACACAAGGCTCAAGGATGTGGATACTGTTTCTTTCTTTCCACTGTCCTTCCCTCAGATATCCTGGCCAGCTGCCTGGGTCTTGGTAACAGCTGTGTGTGTCTCTTGTATTTCAGACCTTGAGATCTAGGAGCATACTTTTGAGCGGAAGAACTGATCTAGAGACAGAATTTGTGTTTTTTTTTTCTCTTTCTGTAATATTTTGAGGGCATGAAGCAGGCATTGCCATATCTTTTATCTACTGACTTCCTGGTTCCTTTTATTAGTAGGGCATGAGAGAGGCTTGATTGGATTGATGTAATTGGGAAGGTATTTTTAGGATTTGCTCCTATTCCACTGAGGGAGAGCTCAGGCTGGGGTGATACAGGAAACAGGTCCTGCATGTGATACTTTGGCGCCCATGAAAGAGAAAATTATTAGGGAAGATTTTGTTTCTTGGAACATAACAAAATGGGAAAAAAACATTTATGTTTGGTTCTTAATTTGTTCTAGAGAATTTGGTTGTGAGATGAAGTTCTGATTGTTTAAAACTGCAATATTTAATGTGGCAGTTTTTAGAATTTCTTTTAATCTAACATTTGATCTCATTATCCTCATATATTGGATGAGGTGAATGGAAATAATTTAGAATAACAAGAGGATTTTTTTTTCTAGAGCATAGTATGAACTACTGTTCTTTTGCAAATCTTATAGGCAAAGGCTGAGATGGTTAACTGGGTCCCAGGAGGATACACAGATGGATGGATTGGTTTTTTGCAACAACCCATGTCCTGAAAGCGGGAGTTATATCATCCTGAGGAGACAGTTGGTCTCTTCCTCCAAGAGAAACTGCCAATCTGCCTCCAGGTGGCACGCATTAGAGATCATAAAAATATTTTAAAATCTTTCCTATATTGCAAGTGTGATAATAAACAATATTAAGTTTTGTTTTCATTCCACCTTGAGATTTAGCCAAGAGAGGAGTTGTTATCTTCAGTTTCTAAAGGAGAAAAATAAAGACACAAGGAGTAAGGATTTCCCCAAAGTCATGTATCTACTTTTTGCTCTATAAGCTATTTGTCTTTGGTATTCCTAAACAATACAATGAAATGGAGATAGACAAAAACCAGAGAACCACAAACAGGATTTGAATCAATCTGGACACACAAGGTATATTTTAAAGACATAAAATTCTGTTTATGTCAGATATAAAATTGTGCAGTATATTGTATCTATACTTTTAATCAAGCATATTTATAGGGTACAACAAGTGCATTACATATTAAGTAGTCTTACTGAATTTATAGCAGTGAACTAAACATAGGAAAGTCTATTGAGAGAGAGATAGGTTTGATCTGTAAGATCTCACCTTGTAGGAAAAGCCATAAAAATGAAGGCAACTGTGACCCACAATTATGTATGTTCAGTGCAGTAAGTACTGCATGAAGCACTTATAGGTGTTCTGAATATTGAGCATGTGCATGTAAGTTGAGTGACCAGAACAAGTTCTTTTCTGGAAGAAACAAAGGGACATTTAAGTCTGACTTAAAAGTTACCTCTCTTTCCAAACTAATTATTCTGAAGCTTTCTTCTTATCTTTTCTTTTTTTTTTTGGTGGGGGGGGGGTACTGGGGATTGAACTCAGAGGCACTCAACCACTGAGCCACACCCCCAGCTGTATTTTGTATTTTATTTAGAGACAGAGTCTCACTGAGTTGCTTAGTGCCTCACATTTTGCTGAAACTGATTTCAAACTCACGATCCTCCTACCTCAGCCTTCAGAGCCTCTGAGAATACAGGTGGGCACCACTGCACCCAGTGTGAAGCTTTCTTATTTTCATGCACATGAAATTCTTCAGTGTGGTTACTATCAGTTGTGCATACTCTTTGGTTTCCCTGTTTTAATTACTCCAAAGATTTAGCTGCTATTTTCTATCATTTATTCATTCATTAAACAAATATGGTTTGGGGGATTTAAACGGCTTTAGATGGTGAGGGTATGACCATAATTACAGCAAGTAGGTGCTTGTGTCCAGGAGTTTACAGTTAGAGAAACATCAGTTATAAGAAAAAAAATCTTCTTTTCAGACTGTGTGGCAAGTGCTATGAGAAAGGTAGATGGGGCAGTATAGTTTGCATTCACATGAAAGTGACATCCCACCAGACTTTGGAGGACTGGAAGTTCTCCAGAGAAACATGGTACCTAGGTTTAGCCTTGTGAGGAGCATGAGAGCTGGTCGGCTAAATAGGGTTGAAGAGGAAACACTCTTAAGAGGACTCAAGAAATTTTGTCTAAATTATCCCTGAGAGGGAAAGCTGGTCAGCCTCAATGATGTGGATCCCATAATTTTAATTCTTTAAGATCTTCTAAATTTCTCAGTTTGGTCACACACCTGTGTGAGCCCAAGTCTCCTCTGTATCTCTACAGTTCCAAAGGAATGGGTGGTGGTGGGGGTGGGGTATGGTAATATTTAGATGGAAAATAAAGCATTGTAGTAAATAATAAGAAAAGGAGGAATGGTGTGGGGAAAATAAAGTTCTAGATTGCCCAGTACTGTGTTAAGCAAAAAGCTTTTGTTCCAAATGAGGCAAGTGACAATAAAGACTCAGCTCGATGCATTTTAATTTTCTTGGAGGATAAAACCAAGAGAGTTGTTAGAAGAGTTTAATTATGACTACATTTTATTAGTTAGGTAGATAAACCTGAGAATTTGTAGATCTTAGTGGCAGAAAATCCTCTTTATTAGTTTAGTCCCTGTGGCAGAGACAATACTGCTTTTTCAGCCTGGATGCTCCAGAAGACTGCATTTCTCAGACCCCTGAGGTTAGGTTAAGGATCAAGTTTTATGTGACTGAGTTTTGGCCAATAGAATGAGTAGAAAACATGTAAGCCACGTTGAAGCTTGGCCTTTAAAAATGTCTCACCTATTCTTTACTTTTATTAGCTAAAAAGCAGAAGCAGAACTGAGTTCTTGATTTCATGGCTTAGAAGAACCACTGGGTAGAACCAATCTATACAGGATTATAATATGAACAAGAAATAAATATATATTTTGCTAAATAAATATCTATTTTACAGTATTTCCAGAGATGTTTGTTCTTGAAGCGGAGCCTCATTCACCCCAACAAGTACACTCTTCCTTCTGGAGGGCTTGATGATTCACTGGACAGAGGAAGTGTGGGAGCTGGAATCAAGGTGACTTTTTTTTTTTTTTAAAGTATGGAACCAGCCTAGATGTCCATCAGTGGTTGAAGGGACAAAGAAAATGTGGTATAGACACACAATGGAGTTTTATTCAGCCATTAAGAAAAATGAAATTATATTATTTATAGGAAAATGGATGGAACTTGAGAACATTATGATAAGAGAAAAAAAAACAAACTCAGAAGGAGAAGGGTCGTATGTTTTCTCTCATATGTGAAAGTTAAAGAGGAAAAGAGAAAAGACAGTTGTGGGGTGTCTCAGGAAAATCAAAGGGAGATTAGTAGAGTAGAGGAAAGGGACCAAGGAGAGGGATACAGGTAGGCAAACGGGAAACACTGGCAGATGATATTGGCCAAATTTTCTTGTTATTTTGTGTGTATATGTAATATGTAACAACAAATTCCACCATTATGTAAGATTATTATTATTATTGGTACCAGGGATTGAACTCAGGGGCACTTAACCACTGAGTCACATCCCCAGCCCTATTTTGTATTTTTTATTTAGAGACAGGATCTCACTGAGTTGCTTAGCTTTGAGGCTGGCTTTGAACTCTTGATCCTCCTGTCTCAGCCTCCTGAGCTGCTAAAAGTACAGGCATGTGCCATTGCACCTGGCTCTATTATAATGGACTAATAAAAATATGGGGAAAGGTGGTAAATTGAGATGGAGTTTTTCAAAATGAGCCTAATGAAGAAGAGCAGGTATAAGGATCAACAGTTATGAGGTTAAATTTCAATGTGTTATGTTGGAATACGATTTAGTCTTCTATTATGGGTGATTTTATAAATATACAAATATGGTCAAGGATAAAATATTTGTCTTACATGTTTAATTCCCTGTGGTATCTACTACCTACATACCATTTAAAATTGTTAATGGATTGGTTCCTTCAGCTGAATCTGGAGAAAATCTTCTGGCTTTCTGAGTCAATGAATTCCCAGAGCTGTAAAGTTTATTCTATTTGTGCCTGAAATTGCCTTGAATTGTCCACATTTTCACATGAAGTACTTTGTTTAAATCACAGTAGTATATTTATGCTGCTTGCAACATCTACATTTTCCTGAATTTTTTTTTTTTTTTTTTTTTTTACTGCAGCATGCTCTCACTCTTCTTAAAAACTTTTCTCATTAGGTAGATTGTAAAAGCCAGCACCAAATGTCAAATCCAAGTTTGTTACACAAGCAGTTCGGAAGGTCAGAATGATCTCCGCAAGACACATACCAAAAACTAACTCATTTTTTTTTTTTTTTTATTTTCCCGAAAGACTTTTCTTGTGAAATCTGGTTTTCACATCTTCCTATGCTTTTTCTTAATGACTTGCTTTTAAATTTCAAAATATGATCAGGACAAAGTGTTTTAGAAAGTTTATTGTGTTTTATTTATCTTTGAAATCTCTTGGATGATTCTTCACAGAGTTTCTTCCTAGAAAAGTCTTTTGCATAGAGGGGGTACTAAATGAGTATGTGTTGGCCAGTTTAAAGATTCGAGTTTGAGCTGGAAAGCAGATTAGAGGTCATCTAGTCCAATTCAGCCCTTCTGTGTTTGAAAAAAGAAACACCCAGAGAATTAAAACCGTCCAGCCAAGGTCACACAAGTTCAGTGCTGCTATTACTAATGGTGCTGTTTCTTTAATTTTGTGAGCAACTGGGTAATTTCTCAAAGCCAGCATTTCTCTCTTTTGATCCTAACATTAATGATGTGAGGCAGAAACACATATTATCAACCTTTTTGTTTTTCAACAAACGAAGAAATCAAGGCCCAGAAAAAAAACCGTCAAGTAGTTGGATCATTGTATACATTGATTCTACAAATATTGATTGAACTTTTATATGTACTGGGCACTGTTCTAGTTTTGTTTGAAAAACAGACAAAGATTCTCTCCTCTTTTATCAGGAATAAGGAAAGAGAAAAAGAAAACACTGTAAGAAATAATGGCTGAAATGAGCAAGTTTGCCTCCTGACTTCAGTCCAGTGTGTTTCTCTCTGCATTTTTGTTAATTGATGAAAACAAATGAAATTTCTGGTGGATTGATTAATTTTCCCTTCCTGAAAAGAAACAACCCCTTGAAAGAATTTATCCTGCAAAGAATGCAGAGCATTTTAGATGCGGCAATAAAAAGAAGGCTTCAGAGAGTTATATAATTTTATGTGCTCAAGAGAATATGGGGAAACATCAGTACATGTTCCCTTTCTCTCCAGCTTTGAGATTTATGATTGGTCTGTTACAATAATAATAACTGAATATTGGCACAAGAAATATATTTGATTCAGTGGATAACGTTTGACAGCCCTAACTTGTGAAATGTAGAAAAGTTCTTGCAGGAAGCTCCAGCAGAATATGTAATATACAAGAAGGTATTCAGGGAACAGAGAAATAAAATCAAAGGAACCTGCTACCCAATCTGTTTCATTAAATATGAAAATTAAAATGCCTTAACAAAATGCTTGCTCTTCCTCTCTCCTCCCAACAAACAAAAGCTTTGGTAGGCAGCCTGAAATTGCTCATCAAGGAAAAAGACCAGACCCAGATTTTAAATGGCTTCTTCTGAATGAAGCAATTAATGCTAAAAGGAACATGTTGTCTCCTCAGCATTTGTAAGGTGAAACATTCATTGTGCTTGCTGGCACTCTGTCAAGCCTCTCCTTGGCCTAAGCAAGTACAGGAAGGGTTTGCTGCCTGTGCCCTTGACCTCTGGTAGTCAGGAAGATTTGGCTGTTCAAGTTGACAGGAGCAGTTCTCCCTAGACTGGGAATGTGCCTGGGAAATATACTTCCGGGTCCCTCTCAGACTCTTGCTTACAGGCATTGGCAGGTCTGGCAGGATTGGCATCTCCTCCATTTGCAAAATAGAAATTTCACCCTATGATGTTTAGATTTTGAAATGCAATTCAAATAATGCAAAAGAGGATTGTCTTTACTTAGTTGTGTTTGTTCTGATTATTTGTTTTTTTCAAAAATATTCCCATCTTAAAATACTTATTGTGCATTTACTCACACACTGGCACATTTACTTAGGCCACATGAACAAATATGGTCTAGTGTATCAAAGTGTACCAGCTTGGGAAGGCTGTGGAGCTCGTACATAGAGCAAGACATGGTGCTGTCTTCAAGGATCCTTAGATTGGGGCTGGGGCAGGAAGAGAAATTTTTAATGACAGTAGAACATGGTGGCTTAGAGAGAAGTAGGGCAAAAAGTACAATTGAGCCCAGAGGGGTGGCAAGAGCTCTTTCCAATAGGATGAGTTATGACAGTCACTCCATACTTTGCTGTTAGGACCCTGCAAATGGCTGTGGGCAGGGATGACCAAGAGGGTTTGGATTACTCTTTGTTCTCCTGGACCCTTGCAAGCAAAGGGCTTCATTTATTTGTTTCATGTATATATGCTTCTTATAAGTTTTTTTTTTTTTTTTTTTGTAGAAGAAAGGGTTATATACCTATAGCTCTAGCTCTCTTTATTAATTAATTAATGCATAAATAATCTTGACAACAGGAAGCAAACTTCTTCCCATTATACATATGAGGAAACTATAAACATTATTTTAAGGTCAGTGCTATAATTAGTGATCCATATTTATTCCTCCGTGAAACCAAACTACTGAAACATTTTTTTACATTTAATTTGGGAACGTCAGCAATCAGCACAGAGTCAAATAAATATTTCTTGAATGGATAAATGATGTCAGAAACTAGACCCATCTTTGCTAAGAATAACCTATGTTGAAGAAATCCTAACATTGAGTTCACTGGCCTCAAAGTTAAAGGAAGTTTCTACCAAAGCAACAGTAGATCTTGCAAGGAGACCTTAAGTGGTTCAGTTTAACCTTTCCTACATTCCGCTTAGTGGTTAATCTTTCTAGCTTTTGCTTACTCTCAATATTTACTTCTCATTTCCCAATCTTGGGGAATCACAGTAGCTTTTATTCATTTGATTAATTTCTAGGCAACTACATAAAGAAGTACACTTATTTTCAAACAACTGGTTTTCTTATGGTTTTCAAATTTCCTTTATGATAATAATATGGGATGAGGGAGGAAATCCTGTATTCTAGAGTCACAAACTACAACTACAAACTAGCTTATAACCTTGGGAAAGTTTTCTTCTTTCTTTTGGGTTCAATTTTCTCAGATGTAAAATGGGGAGACTATTCCCAGCTGACCTCTCTTATTGTTTTGGAGGGATCAAAGAACATGATCTAATTGGAATTGTACCGTGAACTATAAAGTGCTACATAAACCAAGGTGCTTATTATTCACTGAGCCTTGGGCCTGTCAGACCATATGATCTTCTTCCAGGGTTGTTTATTTATAGTTGATTAATTCCCCTTTACCCCCTCCCCACTCCTTTTGAGGTCCACAAAGATGGGGTATTGGCAAAGAAATAAAAAGATGTAGGTTTCATGTAAACAACTCCTCCCCTACTTAATCTTATTTTGGTCTCTCTATTCATATGTCTTCTTAATCATAAGGACCAAAGGAGGCAGCACTTTCTACACCCAGTTAGGATTCTGACTGCTTGAAGGCCCTAGATCTCAGGAAAAGACCATTCTCCTCCTCCTTTGCAAAATATTTTTTATGTCAGTTATTTTTCATTGAGAGATTTTATTACCTATTCAGAAGATAGAGCTGCAGGGCTTTTCTTTCTTTCTTTCTTTCTTTCTTTCTTTCTTTCTTTCTTTCTTTCTTTCTTTCTTTCTTTCTTTCTTTCTTTCTTCTTTTTTTTGTCTACTTGTTTGACTTTTAAAATGCCTTTAATAATGAGAAAAATGCTTCTGCAAGAACATCATCCTCATGGCATTCCATCTTTATGATCTCATATCAGGTTCACTTTCCTGACAAAGTGCAAGGTAGGTCTCTTTCTGCCAGCGCTATCAGCTCTGCTGAAGCCTGGATCAGAGATGGGCTTTCCCTTAGTCCATAGTATCATTATCCATAATAAAAATTCTGGAAGCAGGACTATGCTGGCAATTTTGGTTTCAGGGATGATGTATGAAATAGAGAACAGTCCATTCTGGGCTATGAGTTGCTGACATCAGGAAAACTCCTTGTTACAGATAAAATAAGTCAATTTGACTCAGAAGACACAGAGAGGTTAGAGCTACACTCTTGTAAGGTAGCATGACCTTCTAGTATTAAAACAGCAATCTGCCTTCAGGCAGAGCTTGAAAGTTAAGCTTCTTTCTTTAGCTGAAGGAATCTGGTCAGAGATAGATGACAGGTGAAACTCTTAGTTTCACCATTTACTAGCTGGGTGACAGCTAGTAAACAACCACTGGTTGTTTATAAAGCGGGGATGAAATATCTGCTTTATCACCCTCTGGTGTGTTGTAAAGATTGAATGAGAGAATTCCCTCATGTGCATGATGATTCTGATTTTAAAGTGGTTTCTTATGGGAAATGGCAAGTGTATGATTAAGAACCTGGGTTTGGGTTGCATTCTTACATTTCTGAATTTGATTCCCATTATTTTCTAGCTCTGTGACCTTGTATCATTTGCTTAAGCTGATTGATCTTAAGATTCCTTATCTTCTGAATGGAAAATGGAATATCAAATTTATAGGGATACAAGAATGATTAGTTGATACATTATAATTATTTTAGCTTGGTACTTGGTGTGTGGTATGCCCTCTGTAAGCTGCTAATAATTGTATCTTATTTCATTCCTGACAAACCCTATAAGAAAAGAAAGGCAGCTTTAATAAGAGCTTCCACGGTGACATGATGTTCATCAGAATCACAGGAAGCCAAAGTGTGTTGCTCCACTGTAAAGGGTAAAGATAGAGTCTGAATCCAGTTTTAAGACTTAAATCCAGCAGAAATATCCTATAAACTCTGAGCATGTGACTGCTGTTAGTGTAAAACTGTATCCTCCTTTGGGTTCTTTCCTGAAAATGACCTGGAGGAAAAGATTCCTTAAGATTTCATGCTTAAGATTTATAGGAAGCCTATTATTGCTGACTCTACAAAATCTTTAGAACTTGGGACACCCTCTACATAAATCTATGATAATATTTGTGATGCATCTCCAAAGTGGGAAAAAGGAAATGTAGGAATCTCAACAAGGACTGAGAATTATGATACCCATGAGAAGTCATAGTCAGTAGCCAAGGAGGCACTTGTACTACAAAACTCTTACTTAAATTTCTGCTTCAACTGAAACCAGGCTCCTAGAGGGCAGATGTCAGATCTGGGAGGATTTTAGAGATGATCTAGGTGAAGACATGTGAATAATCAAAGCGAATGAATAATTGCACCTGCGTCGGTTCGTCCTATCAGTAATAAGCCACATTATTGGTCCGTCTGAATGAGGATTGGGCCTCTCACCTCCCAGTTTAGAAAGTATCACCTTTATTTATCAGTAGGCCCTGCAGGAACTTGACTTGAACACCACAATCTTCCCTCAAGGCCTGAAAGAAGATAAAATGTGGATGAATGTGGCTATAATTCCCAGGTAAAAGGCTTAGGTCTTTTCAAAGTAATGTGGAGATTCAGAGACAAATAAACCAAGCTTGGTTTGAAGAATCACAGGGGAGAACTCAGAAGAGGCAGCCTTTGAGTGGAGCCTTGTAAACCAGATGCTATGGAAGAGAAAGAAGAAGTACATGCATTGAATGGCCCAGAAGGAAAAGATGATCATTTCCTCTTGGGATAAGGATAGTCTATTTGTCTTTCATTAGCCTCAGTATCTCATCTGTCCACGAGGACAGGCATAGTCCTCTATATAGTTAGCTGATATGTGTGGAACATCCTGTATAGCACTGGTATCATTGGGTTGTTTGAGAGATGAATAATAAAATATCCTAAATTTTTAAAAATAAATTTTGCAAAATTGCAAGATGAGAGAGAATTCCTATGAGTCACACACTCTATGAGCTCATTTATTGGGGTCTTGTAATTGAGTAACCTTTGTGCATTTCTCTTGGAGTGTACTGTGTAAAGAGAGGATGAAGTGGAGGAGGAGGAGGGTGTCTTGAAGAAAGGGACAGAGCATTGGAAGCTCAGGTGATTTACTTGAGGAGATGCCCCGAGAGGTGGCAGCGTTGGATTCTTAGGAGAAGTGGCAATGTTGGCTCTTAGGATCAGTTATTTTATAGACTTCTTATTTTGAAGTTTTCATAATTTTAGACTTACAAAATAATTGTGGAGAGTGCCTGTTATATCCTTCCCCAGTGTCTCTAATGTTAGTACCTTATACACTCAGAGAGCAATGATAATAACTAAGAAATTAACCTTGGTACACTATAATTTTCTAAAGTTCACACGTTATTTATATTTCATCAATTTTTCCACAAATATCCTTTCATCCCCAGGATCCAATTGAGAGTCCCACACTGCTTGTAGTTATCAGATCTCTCTGCCATCTAGAGTGGTTTCTTATTATTTTCCCTTCTCTCTCATAATCATGACCCCTTTGTAAAGGTTTGATGATGCTGGGCGAAGTGGCACAAACCCATAATCCCAGCAACTTGGGGAGCTGAGGTGGGAGGTTTGCAAGCTTGAAGCCAGCCTCAGTGACTTAGAAAGACACTGTCTCAAATTTAAAAAACAGAAATGACTGGGGATTAAAAAGTAGAAAGAACAGAATAAAAAAAATCAAAAGATAACTCAGTGGTAAAGTAACCCTGGATTCAATCCCCAGTATCAAAAAGAAAAAAAGACTGATTAATGAGTCATTTTGCAGAATGTCCTTCAATTTTGTTTCTTTTCCTTTGCTTCATGTTTATGTTGATGGTATTGGGAAGGACACTGAAGAGCTGGAGAGGGGACACATTCTTCTCAGGGCATAGTATCAGGAATATTATGTTGACATGTACTATTGATGACGTTAACTTTGATCACTTGGTTAAGATGGCATCTGTTGGGTTTCTCCAGTGTAAATGTACTCGTTTACCCTTTGTAATGAGTAATTATTTTGAGAAAAGATGCTTTGAGACTACAAGCATGTCTGTTTCTACTTAAACTTTTAGTAAGAAACTAATTTTAGCATATACTGGTAGATCTCATTTGCTGCCACTATTACTGTGCTCTTCTAAGGGTCATTTCCTTTCTTCCTCAATATTTATTATCTGAAATTCATTTTCAGTAAAGAATGTTGCTTTGCTGCTTATTTAGGCTCAGTTATTTTAATTCCACGCTTATTGCTCTTTTCAATAAAGCACAGATGGAGGAAAAAATAAAAAGAGTTTGGGCTATTGAAAAATATAATTTTTTCTTGGAAAGGGGATGAAGATGGTTTTACTGATTTCATTAATATTGACCAAAGGCTTATTCCTATATAAGACATTCTATAAGATGCCATAGAAAAAGAGAAATGCAAAGAAAAGTATTCTAAAATGACTGGCAAATTAGAAATAAATGCTTAAGCTACTTTTTGTGAAAGGGATAATAAAACTTCTCAAATAAGCATTGAACTGAAAAATAAGTACATCTATGATTATTGTAATGGTAAAGCTATCATAACACCCTTGATGATCATGACATATGTGCAGATCTCCTTAGTTTGTAGGGTTTCATGCATCATGGCCTCTTTCTCAAAGCATATAGAAAGATAAGCCATTTTGGCTGCCTTTGGGACCTATGATTCCTTCTTGCCTGGAAGAGATTATGAGGCTTCAGAGAATACAAACATTGCTCCCCATTAGAAAATGGGAAATTAACACACACACACACACACACACACACAAACACACACACACAGTATTCTCCAAATTAAACATCTACTCTTGTGTGTGCTTTGTTTGTTTGTTTCTTTCTTTCTTTTTTTTTTTTATTTTTTGGTACTGGGGATTGAACTCAGTGGCAATTGTCCCCAGCCCTATTTTGTGTTTTACTCAGAGACAATTATACAATGGTATAATTGGTTTATACCAAACCAATTATACCATTGGTTTGGTATAATCTCAGTAACTGAATATTATCAGAGGGAAATGGGCTGGTATGGTCAAAATCACTGCCTTTTATTTTAACTAGTAGTCAATAAAACTAAACAACAATATTAAGGAGAACACCCAAAATCCTTCAGTGGGAGTGGAATGGGATGCAACTAGGGACAAACATAGATTCTCTTTCTTTAGGTGAATGATATACTATAAAGGAAACATTTACAGATTCAGACAGAACACGAATTGCTTAGGACAGTCTCCTGATGGCATAAAAAATATCTTCCTAACAGCAGAGTTTATTCATCTGTAACAGATTTGCAGGTACAATCTTTAGGTTTTTTTTTTTTTTTTTTTTTGGTGCTGGGGATTGAACCCAGGGACTAGCACATGGTAAGTACAAGCTCTACCACTAAGCTGAACTGACAACCCTCATTTATATTCTTATACAAATACAGGTAATAACCTGAGTTTGAAGAACAGATCAAATACAGATAATGACCTGTGTTTGAAGACACAGGAAATAATCTGAATTTTAGAGATGAGAAAACTTAATACCATATGCCAATTTTGCTAGCAATGGTGGATCTTGAAATGGAGTATTTGCTTTTCACTTTATGCCATTACCTCTGATCAGTGAAATTTCTGAAAATTCTTCACATCTGTAAATAGATGATGATTAGTATCATGTTTTCATGCTCAGAAAGGCCTTCAGCTGGACCAGTGATGGTAGAGTAGCTCTCTCTATATAAGGGCCCAGATAAACTCCAATCTGGGCTTTAGTTTTCAAATGATATTTTAAAAATTACTGATAAGGGATATATAAAGAACTTAAAAAACTCAACACACACACATACATACACACACACAAAAAAAAAAAAAAAAAAAACAACCAAATAACCCCATCAATAAGTGGCCAAAAGTACGGAATAGACGCCTCACAAAAGAAGAAATACAAAAGGCCAACAAATATATGAAAAGTGTTCAACATCTTTAGCAATTAGAGAAATACAAATTAAAAGTACACTGAGATTTTATCTTGCTTCAGTCAGAATGGAAATTATCAAGAATACAAGCAACAATAAATGTTGGCAAGGATTTGGAGAAAAAGGTACATTCATACATTTTGGTGGGGCTGCAAATTGGTGCAACCAATCTGGAAAGCAGTATGGAAATTCTTCAGAAAACATGGAATGGAGCCACCATTTGACCCAGTTACCCCACTCCTCAGTTTATAACCAGGACTTAAAATCAGTATAGTGACTCAGCCACATCAATGTTCATAGCAGCTCCATCACAATAGCTAAGCTAAGGAACCAACCTAGATGCCCTTCAACAGATGAATGGATATCGAAAATGTTGTGCATATACATAATGTTATATTACTCAGCCATAAAGAAGAATGAAACTATGACGTTTTCTGGTAAATGTATGGAACTGGAGACTATCATGCTAAGTGAAATAAGCCAATCCCAGAAAACCAAAGGCTGAATGTTCTCTCCGATATGTGGGTGCTGACTCACAATAGGTGTGTGGGGAGATGGAGGTTCACTAGATTGGACAAGGGGCAATGGGGAGAGAGCAAGGGGATAGAATGGTAAAGACAGTATAGTGAATCAGACATAACTTTCCTATGTTCATGTATGAATACAGGATGTTCAACCACAAAAATGGGAAATTATACTCCATATACCTATGATATATCCAAATACATTATACTGTCATGTATAACTAAAAAGAACAAATAAAAAAAAATTAAAAAATCTTCTCAGAGCAGACAAAGGAAAACGAAAAAGAAAGAAATCACTTATAAGTTACCTATATATTAAAAAGTTAACATTTAAAACTATTGATGCATTCTAATGTTTGTGGTGTGTGTGTGTGTGTGTGTGTGTGTGTGTGTTTGTATTTATTTTTGAGGGCCTGAAAAATAATATAAAAAACTATTAGGCAAAATGATTATAATTTGATTCTGACCAAGTATATATGTTTGTTATATCTAGGGAATAAATTTACAGATTATTTTCTTTCCATTTTAAAAATATATATTTATGGATTTCCAAATGATCCACATTAGTGTTTACAAAATTTATTGCCAGGAATGATCTTTCATGTCTGTCACTTAGAGTCAAGGGGTCCATTTCAACCCCAGAGTCTGAAACTTTGATCTTGAAGGAGACAAGTTTGCAGAGACAGGGTATGTTAATGATAATTCTCATGAATAGAACAGAACTTGATTATCATGAAGTTTTTGGCCATATTTTCTCATTTAAACCTCATAAGAATGCTAAACTAATCCCCCATACTGTGAGGAAAGCTGTAGTATAGTAATAGAGTGAACTTGCTTGATCTTGGACCTTTGAGATGGTCCTTGTTCAGATCTTTCACCACTGACCCTTGTACTGAGCCCATATTGGCTTTCAGGACTGTGAGAGTCTCTAACCAGAGGCCAAAGGCTGATGATTTATTTATTTTGCTTGAGCTGTTCATGGCCCCCTTTTGCCCTACCTTTTTTATGTCATATTGCCTCTGCCTCTGGTTAGTGACACTTCTGACCAGAAAGGAAAGGAGAACAGAACAGAACCACAGTAGGGCACAGGAGAAACCAAGGGAAGTTTCTCTTATGTAAAGCAAAACATTTAGCCAGTTGTTACTTTCCACCCCAAGCTGGCTAGGATTTGTTGTGACTGTGCTATGTAATCTATGGTGACTTGTTTCCCCCCTGTAGTCCTCAGTTTCTCCATCTGCAAAGTGAAGTCTTCCAAGTCTTGCATCCCCGTGGTTCTCTGGTGCTGGTGATATGTGATTTTATGATTCTGAGCTTCTGGGGAAAAGAGTCAGTTACAAAGCTGTATTCCAAAACCACCCCGACTGACGCGGGCCCTCCTCTCTGCTTTTGGAGTGGGCCCAAAGGAAAGGTCATTTTTATAGACATCTTGAGGTTGTGTTCCAATGTCCTCATTAAAAAACAGGAGTCCAGACTGGCAGTCCCAGGGGAATATTCAATCAAGGAGAAAAAGGCCAAGTTATTACGGGAACCCTGTCATCAGAGATGTGAACACAGCGTTCATTCGTGGACTTTAGATGAAAGTGTGTTCTATTGTGTGCTCTCTCCTTATGTAGGTTCCATTTATCAAATGGGTTTGACCCTTCAGATAAGTCACCAGAGGTGGGAAGAGAGACAGAGAGAGAAGGAGAGAGAAAGAAAATTACAACTGTAAATTGTCTCTGAACAGTGAAAGATCAAAACAGCCTCTGGCTTTACTGCGTGAGTCACCCTTGCAGTCAGACCACAAAAACAAGCGTGGCTTCTCTACTTAGCAGTCATCTTCCTGTCTGGAAAGGAAACACTGCTCTGATTGGAGATATTGGCCATTTTGCAGACTTCAAAGTAACTTAGGCAACTGAATAGACAAGAGAGAGTACAGGTAAAACAATTCTCTGAGTGCTTGTTTGGAGAACCAGCTACTCTATTCTGATTTGAAGTTACACTAAAATGCTTTCATCTTTAGCCAAAGCTGTTTTTATTTTTATTTTCCTTTTTTTTCTTACAATTTATAAAAATTGTGTTGGACTACAGGTCTAGTACATGCATCTGTTTTACCTCAAATAACATAAATTGTTTTTCTGGCTGAAACTTGGGTTCTAGGCACTAAGCTGAGCACTACAGGAGAAGGAGAGATGACTAAGGACCATCTAATGAGGAAGTAAGACAAATACTTACATCATGACTCAATGAAAGGAAATACAAACTAAAGATAGGAAAAACATGAGACCATGAGGGTGTTAAGAAACCAGAGGTGGATCTTGATGGATGGTCTATCAGAATAAGAGGACAGTGTGCCAACAGACATTTTGTATATCTGGAATGTAGCAATGAATCCAAATTCAGCTTGAAATGTAGCATACATGTAAAGGAGTAGAAGAAATAAAACTGAAAGGAAAGATTGGGATCAGATCTAGAAGGAGTTTGAATGCCTGGGTGAAGAGTTTGTCTCTTATGCTATTTGCTGTAGAGACAGGAAGGAAAGAAGCAGAAACAGTATGGAAAGATAAGCTAACCCTAGCGAGGGAGAGATACAAAATCCAGGAAGATCAGTTAGTGGACTCTTCCAGAGTTCTGAGACAACATTGATTATGGTCCCTCACTGAGCTCATTCCCTTTGGAGCCAGGAGAGGGTTTATGGGAATGGGTGTGATATTGCTGTATCTGAACTTCTACTAAGCGAGGACATCAGTATAAAAGTGTTCATCACAGAATGGCTCAGTGTATGTAAAGTCTTTGAGCTGAGGTGTCTGGGACCTGAGACTGGTCAGTTCAAATTAGCACAGATGAAGGAAGATGCCCCATTTCTCAGACATCCAGGCAAATCATGTTAGCTGTACTGCTTCCACAGCATGCGCCATTTGTTTCTTTGGGTTTTGAATGATGGAGTTGATTAGTCAATCCATATTTTCTTTTCTGTTTTTGATTTCTTTCTAGCCAAAGTTCCATATCTAAGTCTTTCAAAGATAGTGATACCTGGAAAGTAGAGCTCCTATTCTGCCTTTGCTGCTTGTTGGATCTTGGGTAAGATACTTGCCCTCTCTGGGTCCTGGTTTCCTATTCTGTAAAGTGAGCCTGTTATGTCATTCAGTGTCCAGGGCCCTTCCTCGATCCAACAGTTTAGATGTATACCCAGAACAAGCAGTGTCCTTTACTAAAGTTATCTTAGAAAACAAACCCATCTCCTTAAGCCCAGGAGTAAGCACTTATGTATCATTCTTTTCAACACATTCTGGGTTGTGTTAATAGAGTCACACAGAAGGTAAGTAATGGTCACAAGGACATGCAATGATTTACTACCTATTGAGGACTAGGATCTCAGCTGCCTGACTCCCAGCCCAGTGTCCTCTCTACTCTCCCAGGCTGTACTGATATCAAGGCAGGGTCAGTGAAATATTTCGCAAGAAATGTGCTTAGTTTTCTCTGATGGTTCTTGAGTATACTGCATTTCCATTGTTTCTTCTGAGTGAGGCTAGGCTATTAGAAAGGGAATCGTTTTGCTGGGGTCACTGCAAAGTTATGCTAGTTAAATACATTTCCTTCAAGCTACTTCCTTTCATTGGAATGTGTGCAGCTACTGAGGTCCCCTTTATGATCAGAGCTTCCATGAGCAGCTGTAGGAGATGATGCACTTGGATGTGGTCAGCTAGAAAAAACTGGATCATCTATACTTTTCAATGTGGGTCTCTCTGACCATGTAATCATATAAGTTCTGGGTCAAAAAGGATATTGGGGCTTATTCAGTCCATGGCCCTCTCCACTTTACTAGAGTGGCTTTAGTGGTTGTTTAGCATGACCTTATATTGTCAACTGTCTCTTGACACTACCGTATACTTGCCCCATAGTTATCTCAAACCCACCATATCTGAAACAAAATCTGTGTTACCTTCCCCAGATACTTATATTTTCTTCTCAGATTCCACTGCCATCTATTCAGTCCAACAAGCTAAAACCTGGTCCTTTTACACACATTTTTCTTTTGGATGTAATAATTCCTGATTGTGCTTCCTCTGAAGTCTCTCCACAGCCATTCTCTTTTGAACCCACTTCCATTGTCCCTATTCAGGCCCTCCACCATACTTCTTGGACTACACAGCCTCCCAAATGATTTCTCAGAGTCTTTGGTAGGCAAGTGTACATTTTAAAATTATAGATAGTACGTATTTTCCAAACTGATCTACCATGGAAATTTTTTTTTTACCCAGAGCATCTTTTGGGGAATACTGGTCTAGGTTTTCCAGATGAATTGTAGTCCCCATCATTGTCACATCTGTCTACCCCTCTTTGTCACTAAACTTGTTATTTCCTCTGCTTAGAATGCCCTCTTCCAGACTCTCGCCATCTGTGGACATCCTACGCATGTTTCACGGCCCAATTCAAATGTCTTCTACTTTCTGAAACCTTCTTTGATCTCATGTCCTAGCATAACCCCCTGAGTGCTCTGAGGGCTGTGTACCCAAGTCTATTATAAATTTGAATCATATTCTAGTTGTGTGAGTTTGTGTCTATCAGTCAACAATTTCTAAGCTCTCTAAGGGCTGGGAACTCTATGTTCTTCCTCTCTGTTACACAAGTGCCTAGCATGTTGATTTTGTCTTTGTTCACTTCCTCCAACACTGATTGAGTAACTTGGTTGATTCTTGATGGACTTCATGTAATAAATGAACTTAGAAATTCTAGAAAAGTGTAACCAGTCTCTTTACCTCTGCTTCTTCTACCTGGGTCTGGGTGGGAAATGAGGATGGGCTGGGACATGGCAGTATTGGCTTAGAAGACAAGAGAGAACAAAGTTATGGACAATGATAGTACAAAGTCTTTATGGGAGAGGAATTCTGGGAGAGGGGAACTCCTTCTAAAGTGGAGTTGTTAGGGAAGTCCCCTGAAGTTACAGGATGACATCTTATATTTACTGAATACTTGTTCTGTGCAGAACATTGCTCTAGGAGCTGTGGAGATATGTGAACCTTCAAGGAGCCTCTTATGAGAAGTTAGACTTCCTGAAAATTCCTGGATCCTATTAACAGAAACAGTTCAGCTAGCTGGAAAAACATAGGGAAATGTGCTTTAAGAATGTGAGCATGCCAGAATCCAAGGGTAAGGAAGCAGGGAGGTCTTGAGGTGGGAAGGAGCCAGAAGAAGTAGAACCATAAGGACCTCAGGATGTGGCACTACTTTGAAATGGTCCTTTCTGAGTGTCTGTTTTGCTTTTCTTTCTGGCTATAGGCCAATATTCTTAGTGTTTCCAGTGATTTGGAAATCTGTATCAGTATCATGGTAGCAGTGAATACCACATCTTTGTCGAGTTGCTTCGGACATGTCATTTTCCCAACAACGAGATGAGAGATCGGATTGGCTCAACTGTCAACTGGATGTCCTACTTTGACAATTTCTGCCTTAAATATTTTTTTTAAACTTGGTAGGATTATATATAAATATGAACTATCTTAAGAAATAGTGACTTATTGGGAAAATTATTTTCCAACTTCAGATTTCAATGGCCTTTTTCAGATAAAATGTATTTTGTTATAACAAGTAAACATACATTTCTTTTTTTTTATGTGTAACTGTTTCCTACCTAAGAGTATTCTGGGCCTGTCTAATGCTTTCTGCCATCTTTCCTCTTCACTTCTGTTGATAGTGCACAATTTCTAAGTCATGTCTCCCATTTTCTTGCAACTCTGGGTCAAACCAAGGATACTATGGATACTACTGCATATTTCAAATATAGTTGCCAAAATATCTTCCAGTATCCTAAAATAGCTAAGAAACTCTTCAGTTTGGGGACAGTCCATGCATTCCCCATCTGTGCATAATAACACTTCCATGTGTACACCACTACAGAATTTATAGTATGTTTCTATGTCTATTACCTTATTTGGTATCCACAACAATCATCAGTCACTCAAGAATCTTTGTTGAGGACATAGGGTGTACCAGACCAGTATTGGGGTAGATGTAGTGTTACAATTTTGAACAAGATAAAAAAAGTATGATATCAACCTATGGAACTGACAGTTTAGAGGAGTTTATATTTTTATTAACTCTTTTAGAGACAAAGACATTAAGGTGAAATAATTTGTCCCATTCAGTGACAAATCCAGGACTCACCCTGGCTTCCCATTCCCAACCTAGGATTCTGTTTTACCACTGCCTGTCTCAAGAACCATTGAAAAATTCCTAAGCACCTCCCAGGAGTCCACTGATAAAACTATCTAATGCCAATGAGCATGTCAAAGTGGCAAACAGAGAAACCAAGCATCAAAATTAAGCAAGCAATAAAAGAAACCAACTTCTAAAAGCCCCCAAGTGCATGTTGGGATGAGGGAGCTCCCAAACCAAAACAACTAATAAAAACAACAGCCACTTGAAAATAATACAAAAATTAAAAGACAGAGAAAAATGTTTTCTTCCAAACCCAGCAGCTAGCATACTGTCCCCAAGTTGTAGAAAGCAAGATGTGTTGTGAGCATTCAGGTCCAGCTGAGAATAGAACTCTGCATCTTTGTCTTCCACATAGCCTTATTGACAGGCTGCAAAGGACTCAAATGTGAAGAGGCTACAGCTTTGCTTTGAATGTACCATCAGTAGGAGTCCCATAGGAGTTTCCAAAGAGAGGCAGGAGACCTGATAGAACAAGGGGCTTCTTCATGCCTACCATACTTTGTGCTGCTGTTCTAAGCTAGCTGCCTCCTGACTCCAATGACTCTGTATATCTAATGCAGGCCTTGGTTGATGCACAAGTAGAAAGGAAGATGTGGTATTTGTTTCCTGAACTGTACTAATAGATCTCCCAAGTTAAATCATTGTACTTTTATATTTATCTCTGTTCCCCTTCATTTTTAAGCTAAAAGATATAGCTCTGGGATACTCAATCCCACAGATGGTGGACAAAAACTGAGGGGAAAGAGAAGATTTTTCTTTGAATTCATAAGGGCTCTAATAAGACTATGGCACCTGTCTCAAGAGGAAGAGGATGTATATGTAAACTATGATTGCATTATAATGTAATAAGGGACATGCATAAATTTTGCAAAATCCCAGAGGATAAAGTGAGAATCAATCTGGGTGGGTGCTTCAGAGCTGGACCCTAAAGGTGGAAGTCTCCTCTTTAGAAAAATGTAGTTGGGGCTGAGAGGAGGAAGGCAAGGGAAAATCATGCCATATAAGCAAAGGCTTGGGGCTATAAAAGGACGGTATGCTCAGGGAGTGTTTGATGAAATACTGACTGCATTTCTGGTAGCAAAACACTGGTGTAGAGAAATAAAGTTGATGGATTGTCAGGTTTTCAGGTAGACTAGCCACTTTAACAACCAATGAATTTATCTCAGAATCTTAAGGAGTAGACTTATTTCTCACTCCCTTCACAGTGCAGGGTGGCAAGGAGTTATGCTCCAGACAGCCACTCAGAGTCCCAGGTTCTTTCCATCTTGTAGCTCAGCCCTCCCATTAGTCCCATATCTTTATCACTCAGCTGGTGGGTGGGAAAAAAAATATAGAAAGGAAGATCCTGAACATATAGAAAGTTTAAAGAGGAAACCTGGAAGTTTCTTACTTTACTCCAACTCAGATTCCTTTGACTGAGCCTAACCACCTAGGTACATTTAACTGCAAGGGGTCCTGGGAATAAGAAGCTAAGGGGAGAATCCACTGTTCAGTATAACACTCTCTATCACAGTTTGGAGTCTGGAGATCAGAGGATGAAGATAATGAGGACATTTTGCACACTTGCTGAAGCCTTCTAGAAGGTCTGGGGAAGACCATGTGATCAAGGAATCACAGAGGGTTGTGTGTGAGAGGTACCTCATAGCCAGATTCTCAGAAGAAAGGAGACGGATGATTCTAATTGAAAGATGCTTGTACACAGTTGAAAACAATCTGTTCCAGCCATGAGAAAATGGACAAGAAATCTTTCTAGCTCACTCTTAAAATGGTAGCACAAGGAAATTCAGCCAAGTAGACAACTCACAGTCGCAACATTTATAGATCACCGTGTGCTTTGCTGTATGCTCACACACAAAGTTCTCAGTTGGTCCTCACAATAGCCTTAGGAGGAGGACACGATTGAAAATTATTGTTCCCCTTTTTAGAAATGGAGAAACCTTTGCCCAGAGAGATTAAGTGACTTGTGTAGGCCTAGTGGAGATGCTGACCAACTCTGGGGCATTGACCCAGATCCAACTCTGTGCATGAGGCCAGGATCTTGTAGAAGTTTTCCTTAATCCTCCACCTTCTGTCTGCCTGACTTTTGGAATCAGTGAATCAACTCCTCATTCAGCGAGCATGTACACGTTAGCTGTCAAACAGCGCACGCAGCATCTGACAACCCTAATATCACTGTTTGTATTATCAGACAATTACCAGCCGAGCTCGTATTCATAATTTGACTAACAACCCGCGACAATGATTATTTTTCCTTTTCTGGCAAAACAAATATAGCAGCATTTTCTTTTTAGCATCAGCGCTGATGCTCCTTGGCATTCTATCAGCTGAAGGATTTTTTTTTTCAAAAAAAAAAAATGTTAGTCGTACTCCCCCACATCTCGCTAACTTTACAGTCCCCCATGGCATCTGTGTGCAGTGAACTGAGCTGTTGAGACTAAATGTAATTTGCAATCAAGCTTCTGTTAACATGGAAATGTACCGGCTGGTCTGCTGCAATATGGGTTCTCATTCTGTCTAGCATATGGTTGCATTAAATCCAGTCTCCAGAATGTCTCTTGTTACCACATTGTCAATCCGTGCAGAGCAGAGAACCCTAAAAAATCACTAAAGGAACATATTTTTGGAATTGGCGCTTCTATTGGATCTTGACAAGAGCTGTCCAAAGACATACTTGGTTACTTGAAATGAACTAGCCCTGTCAAATCCATGCACACATACACACATAGACACACAGCAAACTTGAAAAATGGGTTCGATGGTCTGTAGTTGCAATCCTAGGATTTACACTGGAGGACAAAGAATAAGATGTGGAACTCAGTTCACTAGTTACATTTAAGACTGGTTTATTTATTTAGTTTTTCTTGCTTTCTCAATCTTCAAGGAATCCCAGAATATTTGAGTTAGATGGGACTTTAGAAATCTTTGCAGCTCAAAGAACAGGCTCCAGGATTAGATCAACCTGGGCCCGAATCCTGACCCTCAGCCTGCTTACCCTGGTCACAGTGGGTACATTCTGATGTTTTGTGTGCCTCAGTTTCTTCTTCTGTGAAATAGAGAAAAATGAGGGTTACTTCACAGGTTAGAGCCTTCTGGAGGACTAAATGCCCGAGCACCACACCTGCCTCAATAAATGATGGCCATTTGTATTAGTAACCTCTTTGCCACCACCTCCATTCTGAAAAGGAATGCTTAAATCCATCCCAAAACATTACCTGGTGTTTTTCTTTTCTTTTCTTGCACCCCTCTGTTGTCCACAGTGCCAGTCCCTTCTAAAGAAGCCCATTTTCTTCTGTATGACTATGTTCAATACTTCGTCCTTATATGAAGCACAGATCTGTCCTCCACCTTCACCTTTCTTTCAGGATACCCAGTCTAATTTGATGCGCTCCTTTGAGTACCTGAGGAGGGTAATCGTACTCTATAAGCACTCTGCTTTTGTTTAGCCCCTATAAGTTCTTCTGACAACTCAAAGGGGAGCCCCTTCATCAGGCTGGGGTGTGCTCAGTTTTGTCTGTGTTGCTCTAGATCTCAGAAGTGTGGACTGAGCACAGTATTGGAGTTGTTACACCAAACTGGTCCTACCTGGTGATATGTGAGGATTAGCCTGATTTCTTTAACACATCTGGAAAGCGGACCTTTTTGCACACAGGATCCTCGGGTTTTATAAATATATCACTCCATGGAAAATTTACAAATAGCAGTTTTCAAACTATTCTTTCATACTTTAAATTCAATAGTGGGAGGAACTTTAGACTTATAGGTCTCTGCATCATGTTGTGGAGAAAAATCATTTTCCCAGAGAGTAACTGCCCCTCCTTATGAACCTGCAAATATCCTGAGTGCTCAATCTGCAAATCTGAAGTTTTGTGGATTTCATTAGATGTGCTTCAAGCAGGAAACCATGCACAGAAAGTGTGTGAGACACCCATGTACTGGGATGCAATATTCCTCCAATATTTGAAAAGCGATTGGGAGGTCAAAACAAAATGAGGGAAAGCATTCTAGTCACTCGTTCATTAATTTGCTTAAAAACTCTTTGTGAGCCAGACATCAGGGATGTCTAACAAGCTGTTCCTGCCATTGAAATGCTGGCAGACAGGTTAAAGTCAATTAAGATAGACGGTGACAGGATCTATAATAGGTCAAGTGCAGGGTGCTCTGAGGGCCACCTCATCTCATCTTGAGGGGCTCAACATCCAGAGATAGGGACAAATGTAAGCACTTTGAAGAAGGAAATTATTCAACCGATGTTTTCTGAGCACTCAGGATATGGTTAATCTACAATGAAAACTAAGATACTGCTTGAAATTTATCAAATTTAACAACCTCAGGTATTTTTACATGTGGGCTTTAATCAAGTACAAATACACACACGCACACACACACACATAATTTGAACAAGCTGCGGTAAGTCTTATGGAGGAAAAGGATTCCAGAGAATTCTAGTAGAAAAATTAGGTGGGCCTCTGATTTAGAGGGGATGCTTCTCCAAGTGCATCCATGTAGAGGTCTGAGACAGGAGAAGCAATAAGAATGAGAGAGATAAGGAGGGTGTGTGTGTGTGCCAAGACTGGAAAGAAGGACCATGCTTGGGGAGTTTGAGGAAGTGGAGGAAGCAGTAGCAGGAAAAGGACCAGGGAAGGTTTTGCAGAACATGTGGCCTCACTCGGGAGGCTTACCATGTACAGAGGAAAGATAAGGCATTCAGGCAGCAGGGGCTATATGCACAGAGGTGTGGAGGCCCAAAAGGACACATCCAGTTCTGACAGAGAGAAGTTCAAGGATGGACAGAAGTGGAGAGGATGGCTGTTGCAGATCATAAATGGCATCGTAAACGATATCAAGGGATTAATTATATCTGGAAATTCCACAAGCAATGATGATATACTAAATTTGTCTTATTGTTAAATAATTAAATTCAATAAATTAAATTGTATCTCCGCTTTGTAACTTTGGTCCCAGCTGTGATTTGGGATCTGCGGTGCCTTACATGTTGTCAATCTGTGGACCTCCATGTGGTGACATGGTGCTGTGATCCCTTGATGCAGGGAGCCAGCAGCTTCTGAGGTCCACAGAGACACTAGCTTCAGCCCCGGAGGGATGTGTGCAAACTGCTTTTGCATTCCGACAGGAAGGTTTCACCCAAAGGTGTGAAGGATGAGTCACCCCATGACGCAGATTATTTTCGGCTGCAAGTTGGCCATCTCTTATTGAGAACACAGAAATGAGAGGCCTGTTAGACCATTCAGCCCAGCACTCAGACTCGGTGGAGAAACTCATTAGCTCCATTTAATTAGAGAAACCAAACCCTTTCAAACTTACTTTAATGTCAGCTACTTCCTACCACCTCATTAATATATTTTTTAGAAATTTTACACCTTTAATGTGGGAATGATTTTCTTAATTCTTTCAACACCAGAACTCCATAGATTCCAGCTACTTAGCTAGAGAACAAGTAGCACAATTATATAAGTGGCAGTCATGGTGCTTTGAACCAATATCTCTTGGTATTATTATATATGAGATTTTTGGACTGAGTTTTCTGTGTATATTCTCGACAAAAACAGACATCTCACCCTATAAAATTGCAATTATATTATGACTATCATTTTTCTTTGTAGCATTTTACAATTCTCGAAAAGCTTTACATCAATCAGTGGATTCTCATAAAATGCTAACATAGATTAGGGGCAGGCAGTATTATCTCCATTTTAAAGATGAGAGTAGTTAAAGGATTTCTCAGAATGACAGTAATGTGCTTCAAGGGTTGACAATGAGGACACAGATTTCAGGCCCAAGTGTCTCGTGATACTATTCTGTTAATAACAAATAAGATGTTGGAAGGAGATGCTGGTTCTGTGGAAAAGATTATAAATTTGGTTTAAGAGATGTGAACTCCAGCTGAGTAGAGGACCTGGCACTGTATGAATATTTGCATAGTATTGTCTCTCAGCTGCTCCAGAGCTGCATAAGCACAGGCTTTTCAGCCTAGCAGAGGTCAGCATTTTTATTAAGTCAAGATCTTTTTGAATTAGCCTGAGAGTCTATGGTTAGGAAGTAACCTCTCAATCCATCCTAAATGTAAGATAACTGATCTATTCTGGCTGACCACAGTACAGGTAAAGGTGTTTAAATGTTTTCATACCCTTTATCTTATTTGATACTCTCAGCACTGCTGTGAGATTTGCATTCTTGTCTCTCACACACCAATCAAGAAATGGAACTCTGTTAAGGTGCAAAAACTATCCAATGGCTAATAGTGGAACCCTGGGGGCTTGGATCTTGAGCCTCTGCCTCCAGGGCAGGAACTTATTCTACTATTTCCAGTGCAATTAGCTTAAGCTTCTGCTTTCCTCTTTCTGCAAAAGGTAGGAAACCTTCCCTTAGGAATCTTCAGATTCTCTTCCCAGGCTTCTGATCAGACCAGCTTTTTAGAAAGGCTCTTGTATCTGTCACCTATATTTTAGCAGGAATTTGAAACTTTGGGTTTTTTCTCTTGAGGTATACATATTCTCATTATTATAATCGCCCTGTTTGCTATAATAAATAACTTTTTGAGCCCTTGCTATGCTTTTGGCACTGGAATACAATAACAGACAACCAGATATTCCATGCCTGTCCAGACTTCACACACATGTGTCAGGAAAGCTCTCTTTCCTGAAAATGCTCCTCAGGACCCACATATTTCACAGGTAACCATTTACTCCTGCAATTTTAAGGCATTTTTTAACCTTAATTTTGGGGCTAGGAATATTTAGCCAAATATTTTGCTGGAAAGAATATAGGCAACAAAGAGAGAAAAAAAAAAAAACATGAAACAGTGAGGATACTGTATACTTCAAAGAGGCAGGTGGTTCTGCTGTCAAACTGACATTAAAATATAGCTGGGGGTGTGGATGTGTTTTTTCTCAATAACCCTGGGAAGAAACGATTTTGGTAGCTTCACAAGGGTCTCTCTTTTTAATAAAGGGGGTGTCCTTGCATTTGATCATAGGACTAAATCCTGACACCAGGAAGTAGTTTGAGCTTTATCTTGGTTCTTGCTGAGGTTTTGGAACAGATTGTAACACAATTGACTCATGAGCACCTTAAAGAAAAGGGACTGATCACTAGGAATTAATATGAGTTTACTACAAACAGGTGGTGCAGGACACATCCTATTTCTTATCACATTACTAAAAAGGAAAATCAGCGTATTAGAGGAAGTTTTTGTAATGGACTTAACATGTCCTCTCTGATGTGATTGGACATAATGTGGTGAACTAGGAGCAAGGTCCTATCATATTCATGGGTCTCGTGGTTGGCTGAGCAAAAAATGGCTCCTAAGTGTTGCTACAGTTCCATGTAGATGAGAAGGAGATCTCAAGTGATGACTGACAACCATGTTTTTCTGCTTAATATTTTTTCACAAATTATTTGGAATATTATCCAGAAGGAATAATACTCAAATTTTCAGGTTATACCATACTAGAATAAAAATCTGGGGAGAATAAGAGGAAGGGGGGAGTACAATCAGTGGGTACAATGTTATTTGATAAGGGGAATAAGTTCTGGGATTCTATGGCACAGAAGGGCAAATACAATTAACAATAATGTATTATACATATCCAAAGAGTTAAAAAAGAGGTGTTTGAGTATATTTACCATGAGGAATAGTAAAATTTTAGGGTAGTAGATATGCTATTACCCGGATTGGTCACTACACAATTCTATGCATGAATTAAACAATTACATCATACCTCTTAAAGATGCACAAGAATTCTGTGTCAATCAAAAGTTTTTAAAAAACTGAAAAAGCAAATACCACAGACTTGCAAAGAGGTGGCATGAGCTCGTGCTCTGCCAGAGCTGAAAAAGCTGTAGCTATGAAGGAAGAAATTGCTGACCTTGAGGCTACGGATATATTTCAGTTGGTAGAGTGGTGGCCTCACATGCACAAGGCCCTGGGTTCATTCCCTAGCAAAAAAAAACAAACAAACAAAAAAAAACCCTGACCTTGTCTCTTGTCTCTGGTGCTACTTCACAGCAAGGTAACAACGAGCAGGGGATCCATCTCTCTGAGAGTTCAAGCTTACCACCTGTGAAGTAGCCATGTATTGTTTTAATTTTTTAAATCAATATGAAAATTTAAAAGGAAGCATGCTAGGACTTGATATCATGCCTGGCACATGTTTTCAATTAATTAATTGCTATAGTAATAATTAAAGATTTATTTCTAAAGTGATCTAGAAACCAGTCATGGTGCCACACATCTGTAATCCCAGTGCCACAGGAGGCTGAGGCAGAATCACAACTTTGAGGTTAGCCTCAGAATCTTAATGAGACCCTGTCTCAAAATAGAAAATAAAAAGGGCTAGGGTTGTAGCTTCGAGGTAAAGTGCCTCTAGTTTCTGTCCCTAGTACTGCTAAATAGATAGATAGATAGATAGATAGATAGATAGATAGATAAATAGATGATAGATAATCTATATTTTCTAGAGCACAGAGCTAAAATCAGCACAAGGAAGCAAAGCAGATGTACACTGTATACATGGGGATGGTATTGGAATCATCAGGATTAAATTCATGACATAAGGCTTCGAAGAAATGCTTAGCTCATGACAGCCTCTTTTAATATATGTTAATGATGAAATAATTAGCCAAGCAGATTTTAAAATAAAATAAAAAACACCAAACAGGATCTTATTGATATTATATCTGTCAAATGTTTTCATATATGAAGGGATTTCGTTGGAGAGTGTATGGATATATTTATTCTGCATTATTCTCAAGAGCATAACTAGTCTAAAATTGGATGGAGTTTAAAGGAAAAGAAATTTAGATGATACTAGAAAACTTTGTGTTGTAGTCAGAGCTTCCCTATCATGGATCTGTGTGCCTGAGGGTAGGGGGAACACAGGAGACCCTCCACCTGATAGCTGGTTCCTCTGGTATTGACTGACACGGAGGCTGCGCTGGTGGCATGACGGAGACATGGGCATTGTGAGTGTATCTCTATTACTGAATATTGGTTTTGTTTTGGGCAGTGAGTTAAGTGCTGGTGCCAAAATATAAGAATATGTCTCAAATCTTCAATGAGGTCATAGCTGGAGAGAAAAGGAGCCCTGAAGTCTCCTTGAGAGAAAGAGGAAGACTTGGAAGATTAGTAGGGGTTTTCCAGGCAGGAGAGTGTTCCACTCAGAGAGAATCACCAGTGTCAAGGTTAGAGGTCTGATACATCATAATAAATTCCCCAAAAGACAAATGTTGCTGGGAGCAGACATTGCCAGGAAGGAAAGGATTAGATGATGAAGGCCCTCCAATGCCCTGCAAGAAGCATTGGGGCCTTGGGCTCTTTCCCTTTGCATCTTTTGTATCTTGGGCATAATTTGAGCACTGATCCCACTGTGTAATTGCTTTAGAACTGGTCTGCTCTATATACTATGAGCTCCTTGAGGGCAGGGACCATGTCTTATACATCCTTTTATCATCACAACCTACCCTGAGATTGCCACAGCTTATGAACTGAATAAATCCCACTGAATGAAAGAATAAATAAATGAAAGCAATATGGATTTCATTTACAGAATGGGTCCTGGTGTGATTTATAAAGAGGTTTTGGCTTTTCAGAGTTTTCTGATGCTGTGTTGAAAGTAGCATCAAGAATTACTTCTAGAGAGCTATATCTTCTGCAGAGCATGTCTGCAGATGATAAAGCCAACGGCAATTGCTAATATTTATTTAACACACTGTACACATGCCCTCTGCTGAATACTTTACATGTCTTGTCATTTAATCTACACACCCTCTAGGGCATGTGTGTATCCCCCTCCCCACCTCTGCAGATGAGGAAGCTAAGATTTGCAGAAGCAAAGTAACTCAACCGAAGTCATAGAGTAAGGATGTGATGAAGCCAGAATTGGAACCCAGGTCTGCTTGACTCCAGAGACTGTGATGTAACTACTATACTCTCCATGAAATGAGGTATTTTACTCAGAAGAGGGCTGGGCTATCCAGGATGTCA
Organism: Marmota marmota marmota; assembly: GCF_001458135.2. NCBI lineage: Eukaryota > Metazoa > Chordata > Mammalia > Rodentia > Sciuridae > Marmota > Marmota marmota. The sequence goes on from NW_025999969.1 coordinate 5,274,851, forward strand.
CATCTCCAGGGTCTACCCCTAGAGCCTCTTTAGAATTAAAAACACTTTGATTTTTTTTTTAAGGGAGACTTCTGGTTGCATTCTAACATAACCTCTCTTCTGACAGTGGTGAGAGAGAGAGTCTATAGGACTGGTACAAGTTTGGAGGAAGGAATTGGAGCAATAAGGATGTTAGAGCAGTGGCCACGGTGCCCTGCTTTCCACACATTACTGGGCCAGAGGTGGCAACACTTGGTCAGAGAACAGAGATTACAAAGTAGCAAGAGCAGGAGGCAATGAAAAAGTGAAAACTTCAGGCCCTTCTTGCCTTCACACTTCTAGTCTTAAAAGATCTTTGGGCTGTTTCTTTGTCTTCCACTTGGGTTGGGATGTCTCCTGTATGGGAGTTGCTTTGCTTCTGAGATGTTCCAGAGAACAGCATGGGTTCCATATAAAAGGGTCAGGAACTCCCCGCTTAGTGCTACCTCTAAGTTCAAGCCTGGAAGAGATATAAGGTCAGCCTGAGGTGCTTCAGACCTGACCAACTATCAGTAGGAAAGAAGACCAGAACTCAGGGAAGATGCTGGCTTCAAAGTACTGAATACTTATCAAAAGAAAATGAAATCAGTATGCTGATGAGACATCAACATATTTCTTGCAACACTATTCACAATAGAAAAGAATCAACCTAGTTGTCCATCCATGGAGGAATGGATGAAATAACTAGAAGAAAATGTGCTATATTTACATAATGGAATACTATTTAGCCATTTTAAAAAGCACTGAAAACCTGAGTGAATTGGAGGATGTTATGTGAAATACAATAAGCCAGGCACAGAAATTCCAAGTATCACCGAAATGATCTCACTCATTTGTGTAATCTAAGAAAGCTGATCTCATAGAAGTACTGAGTGGAATCATGGTTACCAAAAGCAGAGGAGGGCAGGGGGCCGAGATGATAGAGAAAGCTTGGTCACTACACAAAAAGTTATAGATAGGAGGAATACACTGTATCGCACAACAGAGTGATGTTAAGTAACAGCAGTGTAGCACGGATTTCCAAATAACTAGAAGAGAGGATTCTGAATGTTCTCACCAAAAGAAATGACAAATCTTTGAAGTGATAGAGATGTTAAACACAATGAATTGATTATTACACAGTATATATATATGTATCTAAACCATCACACTGTACCCCATAAATATGTACAATTATTATATATCAATTAAATATGGAGTAAAACTTAGAAAAATGTAAGTCCTGAATGTTTGGCTGACTTTTGCTTGCTGCTTGGGTCTGGCAGATGGGGGTGGGCAGGAGGTTAAGGAACCTCAACAGACGGAGGCAATCAGTGGGTGTTGGTAGCCATTCTTCCTAAATGCTAAAAAGATGGTCACCTCATGTGTGCAAAGATCAAGCTCAAATCCAAGTTTCTCTTCTCTGGAACTCAGAAGAGTATAATTCTTTTACAAACCAAAGGAGGAATGTTTTCAGACAATGATAGCATATATGGAATACAATGGCTGCCGTGGCTCTGATTCTGGGGTGTGAATTCTACTGAACAGTCGTAAGATCTCTGTCTGCAGAGATCTGTTTGTCTGTCTGCAAGGACAGAGATGAAAGGCAACTTGTTATAAAACCCAAAACCCTCCCCTCCCTTGTGACTGGTAACAGAAAGATGTCCACATACTGCCATCTGGTGGTTGCTACTGGTCACTGCAGCATGAATGAGACCATTCAAAGGTACAAATTCCTGGCCTTGAGGGACTCTAACAGGGTGGGGGGTGGGGGACCTGACATGTTAACAAATAATGATAACTTGATAAGCATTATTTTAAGAAAAAAGGTGCAAAGTGTTATGAAAACACAGGGCCTCTCCCTGGGGGTGTGGGGAAGAACTTCTGATCTGGGTCTTGAAGCATACCTTGAGGTATGCCTGTGGCAAAGAGCAAGAGGTTCATTCCAAACAGAGAGCAGCACTGTCAAGTACTTGGTGTAAGGTGTTGGTTTAATCTGGCTGGTAAGTAAGGAGACTGGGAAGAAGCTATAGAGAAAAAAAGGCGACCAGGAAAAGCCTTGAATACTTATCTAAAGCAATGAGGCTATTCAAAAGTAACCAATAAGAAGATAATGGGATCATATTTCAGTGGTAAAGAAGTATGGACAATAAGTACATATGCTTTTCTAACATTCTGAACTCTCATTGCTTGAAATTGTCTATGAGAACCCATTTAGTGAAATAGGCCTAACCATACATAGCAGCTGGGATTGAAGCAGGAGTGGGGATTCAGACCCCGAAGAATGATCTCCTGTCTCACCCCACCCCACCCCCAACCACCGGTGGTGCAGGTGGATGCCTTTGTGCAATGTGAAAGCCTCTGCAGAACCTCATCTGATAACAACTGCCATGGAGGATTCCTAAGGTGACCCTCTTTGTTCTGGTTTTAGAATCTACTAAATCCTGTCCATCCTATGGAGTAGGATATTCATCAATTGAGTTCAAGATCTTTTCCTATCCCTTTTGCTACAGTTGTTCTGGAGATACAATTTTATGGTAATGCCATTTAACAAATTAACTTTTCCAAACACATGACCTAGATCACCCAGTCCCTGGCTCCCAGCTTTATTTCTCTAGAGGACATAGGTAGTAGGAGGACACATGAAGCCATCTCTGCAGTATCAACTAAGCACCACTAGTCTGCTGCCCAATGTATTAATTCACATTCAGTATCTACGGCATATGTGTTATCCTCAACCCACAGATCATCTATGATGAGTTATAGGAAGAAATGCTTTTGCTCTTAGTAAGAGCAAGAAAACTGCTGCTTTCATTCCAAGAACTGTACTTTGTAAGTACTCAAGAGCCGTCTGGTGAGTGGATGAATTATCAAGCTCTGCAGGAGTTTCTGTTCTCTGAAGACATGTAGCTGCTGGATGGCATTTGCCATACGACAAGAGATCTCAGTCCAAGAATTGACGGACAGTGTCTGGTCCCCTGATGGACAAAGGCTGCTTTGTTCCAGCCAATGAGGTTATCTTCTGCTCTCTTCAGAGCCACACTTTCAGATGCAAAACACGAATTCCACCCACCAAACAGTATTTCCTCTTATTCCTTCTCATGCTCCTTGTCTTTACTAACGCCTTGCCCACTCTCTCTGCATGATGGGGTCAGTTTGCTCTCACTTTCCCACACTAACTTCTCTGTTTCGAGGCTGTGTCCGGAACTGCCTCCTTCTTGCCATCTGGTAGCTCTCTGTCACATCTCCCCACCCTGAGCCCCCACCTTTTCTTGGAGGCCTTCACAAAAAGATGTTAACTTTCACTCAATGACTTTTCCCAGTACATGATTATGTACATAGTGTTTTCTGCTTGGTTGAATAACAACTTTAGCATTGACTCTTGCTTGCATTACTTAGGTTAATTGTTATTTTCCTGAGGGCACACTGACCAGTGTCATTTTATGTACGAAGTGCCAATTTCAATAAACATTAACTGAGTGAATATCACACTTTAGAACTAATGGGTCGGGGCTTGTTCTCTGTTTTATTAGAGGAAATGGAAATGGAACCTAGTCTCCTGCCTTTGATGAAGAGCAGCAAGGAAGGAGTGTTTTGCACATTTGTAGGCTTTGTGAGAACCCTTACTGTTCACTTAACCTTGTTAAGTTGTTTCTGTTCATTTCTAAGCCTGTGTCCCTTCACTCAATTGCTCTCCTTGAAGGCAGAAGCTGCTGTGCTTGTTTTGGGTCCTGTCTCATAGCACATGATCAGTCACCACTTCTTTTGATGGAGTTTTAATATCCTTTTAAAGACCCATCTGGATACTGAAAATATTTGGAACCTTGCCCCCCCCCCCTCCCC